>NC_133159.1:27519545-27822575 GCF_040802235.1 Manis javanica | reverse complement strand
TCACTTCTTGAAAGACCTTATCTCCCAATACAGTCACATTCTGCTGGGAGTTGGGACTTCAGCATATGAATTGCGGGTGGAAGAGGACACAACTTGGCCCATGATACATACATACATACATACATAGAAAGAGACGATAGATAACAAATTTGGTAAAATGTTAAGGATTTGGGTAAAGGGTTGACAGAAGTTTTCTGTACTATTCCTGCAACTTTTCTACAAACCTAAAATTATCTCAAAATTAAGAGCTTACAAACACATACATATATAGTCATATACACTTAGAATAAGGCCCAAAACTATAATCACAATTTTATAATGGTGAATATGTTAACCTTCAATAAAAAGATCACTTTTAAAAATCCATTAAGCGAAACGGAGGAGGAGGCTGACCCCGGCAAATCCAGGAGCCCAGCCGATGAAGAGAAGACTGAGAAGACCCTGGCCATCAGGAGGCCGTGGGCGACCTGGAGAGACCCGCTCCTGGAGAGCGACGGGGCCGGAGCCAGACGGAACTGGGCCGTAAGGAAATGGAAATAGCAAATGGAGACAACTCTTTCCAATAACTTGTCTGTGGATGGGAGGAGAAAGGGTTGTGCCAAAAAGGAAATTACAGTGAAGGAATGGAAGAAACTGGATCATGGTGAAATGCTGCTGGCAGAGCCACGGAGCAGGAAAAACGTAGAAGCAGCACGATACAGACAGAGCAGACTCAGGTTGTCTGGGTTCAGAACGGGGTCCTGCCTCTGCCACTTGCCAGCTCTCTGTTTTCCTATCTTTGGTATGGGGTGATGGTGGTAACAGGCCCTACCCCACAGAGCAACCATAAAGATTAAATAAATTAATGAATGTGAAGCGCTTAAAGCAGTGCAGAGCACCAGGAAGCACTTAGTAAGAAAGTTACGATAGTTTTGATTGGCCCAAAAGAGAGGGAAAGCTGATGGAGACGGCTGAGGAAGGGAGGAACTGGGCAGAGGAATGGAGGGGAGTTGGCTCTGGACCATGGGAGGGAGTCCTCATCGTGGAAAAGGCCAGGATAGGTATGTTTTGGGGGCAGAAAATAAAGAATAGCCTCTCTTACTGGTCAATTGAGAGTTGGTGAGGCCTCTTGAGAAGCATCTCAAAATCACTGAAGGGAGAATTTTAGGACAAACGACAAGAGCAGAGTCTGAGCAGTGGTTTGAAGGCCCAGGAGAAATAGGAGCCACAACCAGGCCCCGGTCTGGTGGTCCATGAGGGTCTTCACAGGCCCCACACCAGGCCAGGGTGGGTTGGAGGGGCACACAGCTGATGACAGCCTGATCCACAAGGCTCTTCTGGCCAGGGAAGTGGGTGGACAAGACTTGAAAGTACTGAAGGCACAGGTAAGAGAATCATCCATTGCTGAGTTTATGCTGGGCTCCAGAGCAGGGAAGAAAGAAAGTGAGATGAGGTGGAAGCTGATGAATGAATCAATAGGGGACCTGGGACCTGGGGGCCTCTGAACTCAGAGAGCAGGAGCTGTGGGGGAAGCAGGGAGAACTAGACAGAGGGAGGGCTGCGGTCATACTGGGAGGTGTTGGGGTGGAAGGTCTTGGAGGTTGCGCAGTACCGGGTGATAGTACAGTCCACAGTGTGACCACAGCATTGGTGGCTAAAATGGAAAAGCCCTATCTTACTACACTGATGGACAGTGACTGCAGTGGGGTATGGGAGGGGACTCGATAATATGGGTGAATGTAGTGACCACATTGTTTTTCACATGAAACTTTCACAAGAGTGTCTATCAATGATACCTTAATTTTAAAAAACCTACAAAAAAAAAATAGAAAAGCCCTTGGAGATGACAGCCCCAAGGAAGAAAACAATCTGTGTGGTTGAGAAGCGCCCCCACCCAGATGGTGTCAGGATGGGAGTGGACTATGAGGCAGGCCCCCAAGAGAATGATGTTGAGTGACCAGAGGGCCAATAAAAGAGAGTGACAGGGAGGCTGAGTGTGACACAACTCCACAGGCAAGGGCTTCAAATGAGGACCCAGGGGCCTTGGCTGGACACAACACTGGGAACAAGATGGAATACCACCACATTTCTATGCCTGGAGCTTGGGAGAAGGAGCTGCCACCATGCATAAGGGCTATAGGGAGGCGGTGTGGTGTCCTCAGGGATGGGAGGCAGTCGGGGGTTCTGTGAAGAGCCTGAGGGTACAGAAAGTCGGTACAGACCTTGTCAAAGACCACACAACCTGGAATTGTATTCACACATTTTCCTCAGACCCAAGTACAGAGTCTGGTTGGTAGCAGCTGCTTGAAAATATCTGCTGGATGGATGGATGGGTGGATGTGTGAGTGTGTGGATGGCAGATGGATGAATGAATGAGTGTGTGTGATGGATAGGTGGGCGGATGGGTTGGTGAGTGGGTGGATAGCTGGATGGGTGACTGGGAAAATGAATGGAAAAAGAGTGAGAAGGTGAGGCTTGGGGGTGGGTGAATAAAATAAATGAATTGAATAAACTGGGCACTCTAGGAAACATGGGAGACCAGCCTGGGAGGTCAGGGACGTGATAGAGATAATACACCAGACCTTGCCCCAGCAGCCTAGACCACTCATATGAACGCTATAATCACAAGGAGGTTGCAAAAGCCACCATCACTCTACTCCCTCATGCCCCCCAGCCCAAAGGCTTATCTGTGGGCAGAAGCCCCCACCTGTGGCCCCTAGTCTAGACTGGAGGAGCAGAGGACATGGGACCAAGGGAACACTGGCTACCTCTGGAGAGCTCTCTTCCCTCTCAGGACCCAGGCCAGGGGCCCCAGAAAGGAGGGGAAAGTGCAGACCGAATTCTCATCACAGAGGTTTGGACCTGCCTTCGCCTCTCTCTTGCCTTACATGGTCACTTGACTTCTCCTGGCTACTCTTCCTGGCAAAATGCCCCTGTCTTCTCCCTTCCACCTGCCCACCCAGTGGTGGGGACATGAACCAGCTGCCTGCATCCAGTTCCTTCACCCAAGGAAGCCCATGATCTGGGTAGAATCTGCCTGGCCTGGGGACTCTCTGTTTATCTGGCTGCCCCCTATCCCATCTGCCAGCCACAGGCTTGCAGAGGGGATAGGTTTCCTCCAAGCCAAGATAAACATCTGAGCTTTATCTCCCCTCTGCCTCTGATCTTCCCGTAGCCCCCTCAAGATCATACCCCCTCCCCAGCCACACCATGGAACATAGAGATAAGGCCCTCCTGGCCAGCAGACCACAAGCAGTGGGTGGGGGAGGGGGTCTTTCCTTTTGCCCACCAAAGCTAGAATTCTGCTTCCTTCCCTAGGGGCAGGTCCCAAGAGAGTATCTGGGGCAGCGCCCAGCCCTTTCACAGCTTGAGGCCCTACGCTTTGCCCTCCAGCATTCAGCATTCATTACCTCCTGATTCACTTTTTATTTGGTGGCACCAAACAAAGGCAGAAAATCCTGCCAATCTGAGCACCAGGGAAGCAGGGAAGCACAGTGCTGGCTGACACTGGGTGGAAGAATGTTGGTAAATGGAACGGCTGGAGTGTCAAGCCCAGAAAGGGGAAGAGGAGGTTGGGAAAGGGAATATGGAGGGATGAGGCTCCACAGCAGGGAGGATTGGGGATCATTCTGAAGGGCCTTACAGGCCATGAGGAAGATTTGGAACTTTATCCCATGGGCAGTGAGGAACAGTGGAGGGCTTCCAGTCGGACAGTGGCATCCTGGGACTTGTGTTTTGGAAGATGCCATCCAGCTGAGCATATCAAGGCTGTGTCCCAGGACCTAAGACAAGGAGAGCAAGAGGCGGCCACTGTGGTGGTCCCAAGGAGCAACAACCTGCCTCCTGTAATGGCAGTGAGGTGGGAGAGAAGGGGCAGGACCCACAGGAGGGGGTGACAGACCAGATGTGGGGCATAGAGGGCAGGAGTGAGTCCTGGCCAAGTCCAAGTTTCCAGATGTCACTAACCAGGACAGCAAGGCAGGTTTTCCAGAGAAAATGCGGAAGAGCTCAGTTGGGGGCACAATTCGTTTGGGGGATCTGTTGGATATCAAGGGGCACACGGGCTCACAGAGGCAGAACCATGCAGCGCTGCCCAACGTCATGCAGTCTATGTCATCTCTGATCTGGAATGCAGGCCTGCCCAGACCAACAGCCCCAGGCCCAGGTTATCTCCTCCTACCTCTTTTATGGTCTCCATACATGCTCTTCCCATTCCATTTCCATGCCTTTGCTCTTGCTGGTCCCCTGCCCAGAATACCCTTCCCTCCTGTGTATAAATCCCACCCATCCCTCAGGTTCCAGCTGGAGTCCTACCTCAACCCACGAGCTGGAGTAAGGTTCCAGGGTCAGAGGTGGATGGGGTCCAAAAAAGAGGTGGTGAGTATAACAGAAAGTGTAGAGAACTGATTTAGAGCCCAGCTCTGCGACAAGTCAGCTGTGTGACACAGGACAGGACTCTTCTCCTCTCTGGGCCTCGTTTCCTAACCTTTCAAAGGTGGATAAAGAAAAGTCCTTGTCCCCAGAGATCTCACAGTCTAGAAAGGGCTGTAAGGTAAAATGTGACCAGTGACTTTAAAGGTGTAGCAAATGCCTTGAGTAAAATGAGGAAACATTTATGGAGAAAGGTTTAGTGATGTTTTCTCTGAGCCTTGAAGAATGGGGTAAAATTTCCACAAGTGGAGATGGCAGCAGGAGATGGTTTGCTCAGGCAAAGAGAATGGCTTCAGCCAAGGCTGGGAGGCAGCAAGTTCAGGGTATATTCAAAGAAGAAGAATGAGTGTCCAGATTCTGGTTTCTTTCTGAGTCAACAGCTCAGGCACTTTTTGTAAGTAGGCAGCCCAAGCTGGGCAGCCTCCAGTAAACACCTGTTTGCACAATCGAGGTCATACACAGGGACATGTTTGCACAATGACCGGTTTGCACAATCTCAGCCGACTGCTACATTCCAGCCAAACTGCCCCTGGTGAGAAGCACCGCCTCCACATCCCAATGCTCACCCTGATGGGCCCACCCAGCCCCTGCCCAAGGCCTCTGGAATAGGCGACTCCTCCACCCACCCAGCAGCCCCACACATCACAGACAACGACAGAAACTGGGAAGACCTGACCCTCAGTAGGGCTGCCAGGAGCAAGGTTCCTTCCCTGGGCTCCTGACTGGGGTTTCCAGCCCAGGGCGGCCACCCTGTCTGGTGGAGGAGGGGGTGGGGGGGCAGGAAAGCTGGAGGAGGAAGTACCCACAAAGCAGACACTAGGTGTGAGTGGAGGGGATGTCTCATGCTTTTCAGCTCAACAGCGAAACATTTATTGAACATTTACTGTGTGCCTGGCTCTGCTCCACAAGCCTCACATGCATTATTTCACCAATTCTCTCAAGAACCCCATGCAGCAAATGTTATTATCCCCATTTTAAAGATGATGAACCAAGGCTCAGAGCAATTAAACAATTTGTCCAGGGTCACACAGCTACTAACTGGCAAACCTAAGCAACCCAACTCCTCAGCCTCTTTTCTCAACCTCTGTACACTCTACTGCCTCTCCCCTAAGGAATGTTCATCTTTAAATCTTCCATTTCAGTGGCTACTGTCTGTTTCCTAGGGCAGGTCCTTGGTGGAGAAGGGAGCACAAATGAGATCAGTAAAATCTTGCTCTGAAGTATTGAACTAGGCAGAGGGAAGGAAAGGAAAGGAATTTTATTGGAACTTCCTATGTGCAGGTTACCATGCTAGGCTTCCTACTTCCCAAAGCTCATTTAATCCTCACAAAACCCCTGGGAGGAGTTATTATCCCTAGGGCAGATAAGGAAACACAGGCCTGGATGGAGTAAACAACCTCTCTCAGATTCCACAGCCCAAAAAATGTGCACTGCGAATCCTCTGGGTGGCCCGCACTGTGCTGAGGTTGGAGGCAGAGATGAGAACATGATTTCTGCCTTCAAGGAGTTCTCAGTCTAATGGATGAGGCAGACAGCCAACAGCCCACTGCAGAATCACAGGCTCACCAAGCAGGGAGGGCACCTGACCAGCCTGGAGAGATGCTCAGCACAGGCAGGATGTCTCAGTGGGTACAGAAGCAGGACTCAGGCAGCCAGAAGTGACCGGGGATCAGCAAGAGCAATCACAGAGGTGTCCCAGAGCCTGGGGCAGGCAGGGAGACATAAGCAGATTCTGCATAAGAGCGTGAAGCAGCGTGTCTAGGGAAGCAATGGAAGCAGATGAGGCTGGAGAGGGAGGCAGCCCAGACCATGGGGTTTCTCGAGTGTCCTGTTAAGGAGTTAGGATGTTACAGAGGGCCCTTGAAGAAAGGGTACCAGCATGGCCAAATGTGCTATGCCTGTAGGAAAGCTCCCTCTGCCCGGTGCTGAGAGAGGGAGAAAGCCCAGCAGAGAGGCTGTGGAGCATCCAGGTGAGGGGTGGGGAGGCCCAACAAGGGCAGGGAGAGGAGATGAATTTGAGAATTGTTGACCAGACTGAGAGCTCCTCAAAGGCAGGAATTGAAGCTGTTTTCACTCACCACTGGACTGCTGCACCTATTCTAGGAACATGTTTTCTGAATGATGAGCAAAGTCCTGTTCTCCTTCATTATAAATGATGGATGTAGGAGTGGGGAAAAGAGGTGTGAGGAATGCTTCCTGGGGCCCTGGGTGAGGGGAGTGGGGAGAGTGGTGTAACTTACTAACATGAGGCACATGAGGACTGGGACAGGCTTGGGTAAGTGGAAGGGAGATCCACCCATTCAATCATTCACCCAACAAATACATATTCAGGGCTCACTACTGAGCAACCGATGCTGCAGACAGTGAAGACAGTCTTAAACAAACAGACTAAAGCTCTTGCTCTCACAGAGCTTCTGCTCTAGTTGGAGGTGGGGGTAGCAATCAGTGTCAGATGGTGAAAGGAATATGGGAGAAAAGAGTGATCGGGGTGGTGGGGGGGTGGGGGGAGTTGCAGTTTTTTAAAAGACCTCAGTGAGAAGGCGACACCTGAGCAAAGACTTAAATAAGGGAAGGGAGTGACCCTTGTCATTTTCAGGAAGAGTCCAGGCCGAAGACAGCAAGTGCAAAGGCCCTGAGGCATGAGGGAGCCAGAAAATTCAAGAAACAACATGGAAAACAGAGTGGCTAGAACATAGCAGCAAGGGGGAGAATAATGGGGGAGGGGTCAGGGAGGGAACAGGGGCCCTGGGTTGACAGGGCCTTGTAGATTATTGAAAGGGCTTTGACTTTGACTCTGAGTGAGGTGGGAGCCATTGGGGATTTGGGGTAGAGGATGACATGAACAGACTTCTGTTTGATCAATATAGCACTGCCTGCTAAAGGAACAGACAGGTTGGGGGACAAGGATGAATGGAAACAGGAGACCAAGGAGGGGGCTACTGCAACGATCTAGGTAAGAGGTAAGGTTGGCTTAGTCCTGGCTGGTATTGGTTTAAGTGATATTTATATTTTCCAGTGTTTATCATGAAAATATTCAAACACAGTTAAGCTGAACTTTACAGTGAATACCTGTATACCCAGGAGTCTGTTTATATTTTGAAAGACTCAATGGGATTTGCTGAGCATTTGGGGCCTATAGGACATCTTGGGGAGGTTGCAACAGCTGGGTATTGTGACCTGGAAGCGGAACCAGGTGTGCCCCATCACACCCAACTCAGAAGCCTGCTCCCTCTAAGAAGTGTCATATGTTATGGACACTCTGCAAGTCTGTTGGTACCTAACCTTTATCGGGTCACACATCCAGTAAACTGTGAATAGTCTGAGCCCTCTTCAGAAAACTACCTGTAAACAATTGCAAGGGAACTGTGGATACAGATAATGAAAGACATAAAATGTAGTCTGTTCCACTTAATCCAAAAATGTTCAGTGTAGCAGAATCACTGTGAGTAAACATTTCTAATTTCTAGTGTGCATGTGAAGACTCGAGCCTCACCAGGTCAGCCCCATCTTGTTTCCAGAGTCCCCGTTTCTCCATCTCCTGGCCTACAGGCAACGGTGGAGAACATGCAGGGAGCGGGTGGGGGGGTGGGGGTCAGGAGGGCAGTAGGAAGTTTCTATGTTATGAAATTCCCTGTAACCCAAAGGCTGCCCCCCTGAAAATGTGAGGATCAGAGCCCCCAGGCGAGTGAGAGAAGAGGCTTAGGGCTGAGCAGGGTCCGTCTCCAAATGATGCCTCCCAGGGCAGGTGGCATGGGAATGGCACCCAGACATGTTGGAGCCTGGGCCCTGGCCAGCCTCAGAGCTCTGAGGTCAGGAAATCCGGAGGCAGGGGAGGGGGACATCATTGCCACATCCCCTAGTCTCTTCAAGACCCTCAAGGCAGGAAGGCTGCCAGGGCCTCACCAGCTTCCCTCCCAGGCTCCTTCCTGGGAGGAAGGGGCTACCCATCTGGCTGGGACTGACTGACACCGCGAGGGAGGGAAGGAGGCAGGGCAGGTGTTGCAATCAGCAGCCCCTGGGCCTGTCAGAGCCACAGCCATTAACGACAGGGCTGGGGAGAGAAGCCAGCTGTTTTCAGGAACTTGCCTTTAATAGGAGAGCAGAGACCAGGGAGGCCAGGCAGGTGCCCTACTGGCTCCAGCGTGAGTAGGGGGTCCCCAGGGAGGGCTGAGCCTTGAGCTTGATGAGGCCCTGAAGTTCCAAGCCCATTCCCCCCAGCTCTGCCAAGTGCCTGAATGTAGGGGGCCTTGGCCTTGGACCAGGGCTCCTGCCTTTATGATTTGTCCCTTGGAACCAGGAGCCCTGGATACTGAGTCTCTTTTCCCAGGGATGTCCCATTTATTGTGGGGAGGTCTTACATTAGGAAAGGGCATAATTGTCATCTCTGCCTCAGAGCCCATGGGTGTCAAGCTCTTCCTACTTCCGACTCCATCAACTTTACTCTCCGCCTCTGTCTTTGCTCCTCAGCCCCTCTCTGACTGGCCTTGACTCTGAGTTTCTCCCAGTCTGTCTGAGGGTCTCTGTGCGTCTCTCTCTGTCTCTCATGTTTCCCTCTGTCTCTTGAATCAGACGCCGTCTTGAGTATCCCTTGCTTCTCGGCCTCCCAGTGCCTCAGTCTCTCTGGGTCAGCATCCTTACCCCTTGGGCTCTTTCCTCTGTCTCAGTCTCTCAGCATCTCCCCCACCACAGTCTTCATACCCGTGAGTCCCTCTTGGTCATTTCAGTCTGTGTGCCCTTACTTACTCTTCCTGCCTCTCTGTCTCCCTGAACCACATCTGCAGGGGCCTCTCCCTCTGTAGCCCCCTCCTCCCTCCGGACGCCTTCCATAGGAAGAATCTCCACGTGAAGGAGGGTGGAAAGAACAGAGGAGAGAGGGTAGGAACGAAGGAAAGGGGGAGTGGAGAAGACCGAGTGGAGGGCAAGGGGAGGGAAGCAGGAAGCCCGGCGTGATGGCAGCCACTCCAGGAGGCAGTGCAGTGCCGTGCGCTGGGGCCTAGAAAAGGAGAGCAGAGCCGAGAGGGCTGGAGCAAAGGGGAGCCTGGGGGCCAAGGAGCTAGAAGTAGGCAACCCGGAATGGGGCTTTGAAACCACACAGCATGACCATCCTAGGAGAGTGTGGCTGTGCAGCCTGCAGCAGGGGAGGAGGCCACTGAACCATGCTGGACCCCAAGAGGTGGTGGCCTGCTTGACGGCACATGAAAATAACTATGGCCACTAAGTGCTTCCTCATTCAGGCTCTGTGCTAAGTGCTTTTATCACGGATCATCTCATTTCAGTCTCTCCACAACCCCAACAGTGTGTGCCATTGTTACCCCTCTTTTGCAGATGGGGACACTGAGGTTCCGAAAGGTGAAGTGACTTGTCCAAGGTCACAAAGCTGGTAAGTAGCGGAGCCGTGGTTCAGATCAAGTGGTCTGACTTTCTGTGTACTGGCCCCCAGTGAGGCCATGCTCCAACAGGCCCTAGAGCCTACTCAACTCAGGTGGGGGTACCCAGGGCTGCTGTGGGGAACCAGAGACTGCTGCCAAATGTGCCAACACCATTGGGACTCAGGGCGAGGATGCCTGGCCTCTCAGGTCTGGGGTTTGGTGCCCACTGTGAACCAGAATCAGTGGAGAGAACTAAAGTGGTATCTCACTGTGGCTGACCCTTGCTAGAGTAGCAGGACTAGGGTATGATCAAACACACATGGAGATGGGACCCAGTGTCCCGAAATCCAGAGCTAAGAGGCTAACCCTTCCCCCAACAAGTGTACACAGGAGACAATCAAACTAGTATACTGTAATGAGAAAGTTGCCAACCACTGGTTGGTAGACTTGGGTGCTCTGAACTTGAGTGGGGGGCAAGTGGAGGCTGAAACCAGCCTGTTCTCCTGTGGCTAGGTCCTAGTGTGGGGCTGCTTCTGGTGCTTTCTTCTGATTTGCAAAAAGGTGACTTATGAACTAGCAGTCACCTGGTGTCCTGACACTGCAATATTACAGGTAGATCGGGGGCTTGGGTAAGGCTTGGCAGCAAAAGCCTTGGGCATCTGGGAAGTTCTTATTCACACTTCTGTCTTGGAAGGAGAGAAAAGGGAAAGAAGCTTTCTCCCTTCTGAGCACAGGAGATCTGCTGGGACACCACCTGCATGTACACGTGCATGTATGTATACATGCAGGCTGGTTAACAGCTCCACTGGCCTGCCGCCAAGAGTGCCAGTTAGCACTGGGTGACCAAGTATCTGGAGCTAAGACCCCAATGGGAGGAGAGCAGATGGTTAGGCTGGAAGCCCACCCCAGCAAAAGAAATCTTTGCTTACTTCCTGAGACTGGAATTAATGTTCCCCTACCCAGGCACTGTTACCATGACCACAGGATGCCTGGCCCCAGAAGGCCTCCAGAAGTCTGTGCCCAGAACTGGAGATGTATTGAACTCCTGTGTGTCCCACCTGATGTCCTCTCAGCCTGCCTTTCTCTCCAGCCATCGCCACAGCAGCCAGCTTCCCGCAGTGTAACCTGACAGTCCCTTACCTGAGCTCCTCCATCAAGTTGTCCCTTTCTGCCAGAGGGCATTCCTGACCCTTCTGGCATGGCTCACCCAGGAGAACCTGCCCAGTACTCATATATGTGCATCCCAGAAGTGCCAAGGAGTCAACACCCCAAAGGACATCCTTTGATCAATGGAGGACGGGAGTCAGTGGATAAATGTCCCATCCCACCCCCCCCATTCAAGGGACACAGTTCTCTGAGTGCACAGTTCTGAGGCATGGTCTACCTAGCTCCGGGGAAGGTTCCAACAGGACTGAGCCCCTGTTGTCGGTAGAAGCGACCAGCTCAATGACTCACCCTTGTGTTGGCTTTCCCTCCTTAACCTGTTTCATTCTCCCCACCCCCTCACTCTGTCCCTGGGATCTTCCCAAAATAAAGTATCTGCATGCAAGTCGCAGTGTCAGGCTCTGCTCTCTCGGGGGGCCTGACAAAGACAAGGAAAGAGGGAAGAATGCTGTTCCTAGCTGCTCCTTTCCCTGCTCTCTCCTGGTAGGCAAGTCTAACAACAGTGGCTGTCACAGAGTCCTTTCCTACGGGCCAGGCAGTGCGCAAAGCCCTTGACTTGCATCATTACGGGTCTTCTTCCTAAAGCCCTCTGCGGTATAGGCTATTGTGACCTCCACTTTGCAGACAAAGAAAGTAAGGCTCAGAGAGGCCAAGCAACCTGGCCAAAGCCACACTGTGGTAGAACAAAGATTAAACTCAGCTCTGACTCCAAAGTCCATGACTTTAACCATGCTCCTCTGCCACCAGGAGAGCACCGAGCTGGCACCATGGCGGGCCTGGGGACCTGGAGCCTGACTGGAGCTGCCCTCATCATCCTGCTGCTCCCCAGAAGTGAGTGTGTCCAGGGGGTGGAGCTGTGGAGAAGGATATGGGGTGTGGAGGAGGGAATCATTTCCCTGAACTATCACACTACTCCGGGGCTCCCAGAGAATCCCAAGAGAATCAAGACTGGGCCACAGATGTGGGTAGCTGGGCTCCTACACACAGACCTCGGCAGGCACACCACCACCCGTGAGGAATGGTGGGAGGACCTGGGCTGGTCAGCCTGGAAGAGGTCAGGGGACCCAGGTCTTATCTACAAATCTCTGCCAGGTTGTCAGAAGGAAGCTGAGTCCTGTGCAGCCTTTAAAGGCAATGAAGGGATCAGGGTGGAAGCCATAAGAGACAGGTTTCATCCTGAAATAAAGAAGTCAAAGAAGAGCTCTCCAGCTATGGGAACTCTACCTTGAGAGGTGGAGAGCTTCCCATTCCTAGGGGGGTATGCAAGCTGAGGCCAGGACTGACAGGGATGCTGCATGGCAGGGACTGGCAAACTTTGATAGTATTATTTAGGCTTTGCCAGACACATATAGTCACTGTTGCACGTTCCTGTTTGGATTTTCTCTTTTGTTTGTGGCCCTTTAAAAATGTAAGAAGCATTCTTGGCTGGCAGGCCATACAGAAGCAGGCCACCCCTGCCCTGCTAAGGAGGACACGGCATCAGGTGGAGTGTGAAGTAAACAGTTTGCAAGGTTCCTTCCAGTCTGCATTTCTGAGTCTGGAAGTGGTAGGAAACCAGACTGAGAGTCATGAACTTGTTCTGTGACCCTGGGCAAACTGCTTCTCCTCTTAGGGCCTCAGCATCCCCATAAGCAAAACGGGCCTAAGAACACCTGAAAGAGGAAAGAAGGCATGGCGGGCCAAGAGCAGCGCTTACTCACTCATTTGTTTATTCAGTAGACATTCACCATGGCCTGCTCTGTGCCAGGCACTGGGAATGCAGGAATGAGCAAGACACAGTGTCTGGCCTCATGGAACCCACAGTCTAGCTGGGGAGACAGACAAGCAACTAAGCCCATAATGATCACAGGGATAGTAAAAGCTTTGAGGCTTGGCCTGGTCTGATTGGTCAGGGCCTGATCTGGCTCCCCACCCCCAAGATGCCTAAAGGTTAACGGGCATGGGGAGGAGGAAAAGGGGCACCTCAAGAAGGAAGAACAAATACAAGGATCCAGAGACTGGAGAGGTCCTAGCATTTTCCAGGAATAGCAAGACGACCAGAGTGACTGGCGCTGCGAGACGACGGCCTGAGCTGGAACTGGGAGGGGTAGGCAGGGGCCAGGCCACAAGGGCTGTGAGAAGCTGGATCTTTATCCTACCCATGGCAGCAGGTACATACCAGGTGTTGTCTATGTGTCATACTCTGTTCTCACATCAAATCATCTGGCAACACTAAGGTAGGGAGTATTTTTATCCCCATTTTACAAGTGAGAAAACTGAGACACAAGTCTTAGTAACATACCAGGGTCCCATCATTAACAAGCAATAGAACCAGGCCCTAAACCTAGGCAGTCTGTCTCCAACATCCACGCTCTTACACCACCTCACTGTTTCACAGCAATAATGTCCCACTGAAGTGCTGTGATCAAGATGGGGTAACACAATCAGATCTGAATTCTGAGAAGATTGCTGTGGCTGCAGGGTTCTTATCTTTCTCATCATTGCTTACATCATCCTTGGGGAGGAGGCTGGGGAGGAGACTAGTTGCTATCTGGTGGCGTGCTGGGGCTGGCCTGCATGAAATCACTCATGGTGGGAGCATTTACTCCAGGGAAAGCAGCCCATACTACAAATCAGCATCTGTTTTCTCCTGTGTAGCCAGCTGATAAACATTTACACACACATCGCTATCTCCCTCATCCCTGAGAGCCTCTCACAGTCCCCATACACACCCTCCCCATTCCAGCCCCCATGTCTTGGCAGGTCAGGGCATCTAGGAGTACAAAGGCCTAGCTTTGCAGCCCAGCTCTGCCAGGCAGAGGAGACACTCACAGCCCACTCACTCTCTTCTACCCCAGGCCTGGAGGAGTGTGGGCACATCAGCCTTTCAGCCTCCATCGTCCGCTTAGGAGATCCCATCACAGCCTCCTGCATCATCAACCAGAATTGTAGCCACCTGGGCCCGGACTCACAGATTCTTTGGAAATTGGGAGCAGAGCTTCAACCAGGGGGCAGGCAGCAGCATCTGGCAGATGGGACCCAGAAATCCACCATCACCCTGCCTCATGTCAACCACACTTGGGACACTCTCTCCTGCTGCGTGCGCTGGGGCAACAGCCTGCAGATCCTGGACCAGGCTGAGCTGCAGGCAGGCAGTAAGTCCCTGCAGCCATTCACCCTCTCTGCCAATACTATTAAGAGTTATTATTTATTGAGCTCTTGCTCAAGAAGTACTTTCTGGGCACAGTATCCGGTAATCTTTCCTACCAGGGGATAGTGCCATTTAGCCCTATTTTGCAGAAGAGAAAACTGAGGCTCAGTGAGTGTAAGTGATTGGCTGAAGGTCAAAAACTAACAAGGATGAAGCCAAGACCCAGAGTAGGCAATGTGGCTCCAAAGCCAGTGTACAACTACCACTCTATGTGGCTGCCAAGCAAACCCAAGTCCCCAGCCACAGGACGTTCTCTGCCACTTGGGCCTGCTCCAATTCCCCCCACCCACCCCAGTTTCAGCTTTCTGCTCTGAGAAGAATGGAGTTTATCCAGGCCAGCACATATGAAAAAACAAAGACCAGGTTTCTTTTTTAAGAATCAGTAATAGTAGAGCTAACATTTACTATGTGCCAGGCACTGCTCTGAGCCCCTTAAATAATAACGTCATTCAGCCCTTACGGTAATCCTAGGGGGTAGGTATACTACCATTACCTCCATTTCACAGATGCAGAAATTGAGACACAGGGCAATTAAGTGACTTCAAGTTCACATGGCTAATAAATGGCGGAACCAGGATGAAAACCCAGACACTACACTGTCACTGTCAAAGGCGGCGGAGATGAGAGGGTTGGAAGCTCTGTGTTGCTTGTCCCCATACATGCCTGTAATTCGACTTCCCCCAGGACCACCCCTCCAGGGTCTCCCTGCATGGAGACAGGAGAATAGACAAGGTGACCCCCAGAGGGAACGACCCAGCTTTTCGAGTGGTCCCACCCAAAGGCCTCATTCTTCCCACCTTATGTGCAGACCCTCCTGCCAAACCCCACAACCTGTCCTGCCTCATGAACCTCACAACGAACAGCCTCATCTGCCAGTGGGAACCAGGACCTGACAGCCACCTGTCCACCAACTTCACCCTAAAGAGTTTCAAGTGAGTGGGGGGTCTGAACCCCAGCTCCATTCCTTTGGGTCCTGAGGCAGGGTATGGGCAGGACTGTGGGGATAGGGGAATGAGAGGCAAAGATGGGAGGGAGAAGGGAGCCTTGCTTTCTTCCTCCGCTAGACACACAAGCCTGGCTTGTTGGCAGGAGCCGGGACAAATGCCAGACTGAAGAGGACTCCATCCTGGACTGCGTGCCTGCGGAGGCACAGAGCCGCTGCTCCATCCCACGTAAACACCTGCAGCTGTACCAGAGTATGAGCATCTGGGTGCAGGCAGAGAATGCACTGGGGACCAGCAGGTCCCCACAGCTGTGCCTTGATCCCATGGATGTTGGTGGGTGATGCTGGGTCCAGGGGAGGGGAGATCCCACCATCGGGGATGAGAGGGACAGAAAGGAAACCACAGACCCCCTGATAGCCAAGGAGAGACTAGAAGCCCTAGAGACAGAGGAAGAAAAGAGAAACAGAGACAAGGTGGGATGCAGTTGGAGACAGCCACGGAGACACAGACACAGGGAGACATGGTAGAAACAGAGGCAAGGAGACACATTCTTTAATTCTTTCAGCAAATGTCTTATACCCACTATGTGCTAGGCCCTATTCTAGGTGCTGAAGATACAGCAGTGAAGAAAATACTAAAAATCCTGCCCTTGGAATGTTACATTCCGCGAAATAAACAAAATGGAATGGCAGGTGATGATAAGTGTGATGGGAAAATTAAAGCAAGGAAGGGGATGTGGAGAGTTGGAGGTGCAGGGCAATTGCTACTGAGGTACTCAGGGAAGGCCACTCTGAGGTGACATTTGAGAAGATCCTTGAAGAAAATAAGGGAGCAAGCCATTGGTATCTGGAGGGAAAGTGCTGCAGGCAGAGGTGACAACCAGTGCAAAGGCCCTGGGGCAAGAGTATGAAACAGAGACCTAGAGAGAAACAGGCATACAGACAGAGGCAGAACTGCAGAAACATGACAACACAGAGATGAGAGACAGAGGGAGACAGGGAGACCCGGGGTGGAAAATGAAACAACACGCGACAAGCAGGAGCTAAGGTAGAGCCCTATAAGATGGGCAGGAAAAGGTTCTGACAGCACTCCCTCTCCCTGCAGTCAAACTGGAGCCCCCAACACTGTGGGCCCTGGCCTCACCCCACCCACACTGCCTGCAGTTGAGCTGGAAGATGTGGAAGTCAAGCCTGTACATAGAACAGAAGTGTGAGCTGCGCCACCAGCCACAGCTTGGAGAAGCCAGCTGGGCCCTGGTGAGGCGGAGGGCAACCTCAAAGGCCTGGGGTGGGAGTGGCTGAGGGGAGGGTAAGTTGAGCTAGCCCTGGAGGGCACAGGGATCCAAGTTCAGAGCCAAGGCCCCCTCCACCAGGTGGACTCCCTGCCCTCCAACACCTTCCAGCATGAGCTCTGCGGGCTCCTCCCATCCACAGCCTACGTCCTGCAGATGCGCTGCATCCGCTGGCCCCTGCCTGGCCACTGGAGTGACTGGAGCCCCAGGCTGGAGCTGACCACCGCACAACAGGGTAAGAAGGTGGTGAGGGGCTGGGAGAAGACATCAAGATCCGGTTCAGCCTCCAGGGCCCTTCCTGACCCTCTCTTCTTGCTCGATCCACAGCCCCCATTGTCAGACTGGACACCTGGTGGCAGCAGAGGCAGCTGGACACCAGGACAGTGGACGTGCAGCTATTCTGGAAGGTGATCCCCTCTGAAGGCCTTCCCTCCACTCCTGAGATCTCCTCCAACCCAGACCCCTGTGAGCTGGGGCTCGGACTCAATCAGGTCTGGGAGGCTTAAATGCATCTGTGTAGGATTTGCATGCACTTTGCAAGTGCCTAGGAAGCTTGGTATTGCCCTTCTAGAGACTACAGTGTAGGACTAGCTTATGGCAAAGGATTGGTTCAGTTAGTTAGACGCCTGCTGCGTACCCATTTTAACTCTTCCTTCCCTCCCTCCTAGGACCTGGAACAAGGGAATGGGGGAAGAAGGGAAGGAGGGAGGAAAGCTGGCTCCCAGCCTAGGAGGCTTGTTCCTGTGACCCATCCACGCCACATAGAAGCTCTCTCCTACTCACGATGAGCTGTGCATCCACATTCTCTTTTTTCTCCTTTGCCCACCATAGCCAGTGCCTCTGGTGGAAGACAGTGGGCAAATCCAAGGGTACCTGGTCTTCTGGAAACCCTCAGGCCAGGATGGAGCAGCCAGACAGCTACCTCTCTGCAACACCACAGAGCTAAACTGCACCTTCCACTTGCCTTCAGAAGCCCAGGAGGTGGACCTTGTGGCCTATAATACAGCTGGGACCTCTCATCCCACCCCAGTGGTCTTCTTGGATAGCAGAGGTAAAGGGGGATGGCAGTAAGAGAGCATGGTGATCAAGCATGTAAATTCAGACGCTAGACTGCCTAGGTTCAAATCTAGTCTTATCACTTGCTAACAGTGCAAACTGGGCAAGTTACTTAACCTCCACGGCCTCTGTTTGCTCATCTAGCAAATGAGGATGATAAAGTGCCTACCTCAAAGGGTTATTATAAAGATTACACGAGTTAAGACATATGCCCAGCCCAAAGTAACTGCTTGACATGTGTTGGCTGTTGTTATTATCATTAGCCAGAATGAGATTAAGCTGGTGGTGGTGCCTACACAGAGAGAGAGAGAGATTCCATTCTGCCAAGGAAATGGAAGAGAAAGCCCTAAGGTTTTCCAGCTGGAACACAGTGCCTGAGTTAACTGCTCACTCTTGGGGGATCAACCACCACCACCCCAGGTGCCCCCTGAGCATGAGTCCCCACAAGGTGAGACTAGCAATAGCTAATATTCCCACTTAGTAGCTGTGTGACCTTAGACAAGTTACACATCTTGTGTCTCAGTTTTCTCATTGATAAAATGGGACAGTAGTAGTGCCTCCCTCATGGGACTGTTACGTGACTCAGAGAATTAATACACACAAGGACTCTATCTGGCACCTACCAAGAAGTACACAGTGTTAGCCTCTATCATTATGAAGCACTCTGCGCTCGGCGCCATGCTGGGCTTGTTCCATCATCTCATTTAATCTGCACTGAGATCCTATGAGGTAGGAACTTTTTCACATTTCCACTTTACAGATGAGGAAACTGGGACTCAGATGTTGACTTATCCAATGTCACCCAGCTTGTAAGTAACAAAACTAGGATTTGAACCCAGGCTTCTGGCTCCAGGGCCTGCATTCTTTTTGGCTTCATTCCATTATCTCCTACATTCTCTCCAGGCCCACCCCTGGTCAGACTCTACACCATGGCCCGAGATCCTCACAGTGTCTGGGTAGGCTGGGAG
Source organism: Manis javanica (assembly GCF_040802235.1). Classification (NCBI taxonomy): domain Eukaryota; kingdom Metazoa; phylum Chordata; class Mammalia; order Pholidota; family Manidae; genus Manis; species Manis javanica. The sequence continues at coordinate 27,804,183 of NC_133159.1, read as the reverse complement.
CCCCCCAACCCTCAGCCTCACGCCTATGTGATCGAGTGGGGCCTAGGTCCTCCCAGTCCCAGCGGCAGCAATAAAAACTGGAGAATGGAGCATAATGGGAGCATTTCAGGGACCCTGCTGGAGGGTAAGGCAGGTCTGGGGTGCCAGGGGGGACAGGGCTGGGAAGGTGGTGGGCAGTGTTTGTCGGACAATAGGCAAGAGGCAGTGTCAATGATCCTAGAGACACAGCTCTCTGTCTTTCCAGATCCTTCACTGTTCTCATCACCTAGCCCGTCATCAGGAATTTTTTCCTACAGTCTAACTGGGTCCTCTCTTTCTATAGCCCTGACCCTGCCTACTTACTTTTCTTTCCTTCCCCTATCAAATGATCTGAAGAGAGGTTGCCAAGGCTAGCCCTGCAGCATGAGGCCTAGGTTATCGCTGCCTAGAGGTCTGAGGTTAGTCCTGGTCATCTGCAGAGATTAGCCCTTAACCAGAGGACCTACCCCATTCTCTCTCAACAGACAACATCAGGCCCTTCCAGCTCTATGAGATCACTGTGACACCCCTGTACCAGGACACCATGGGACCCTCCCAGCACATCTATGCCTACTCCCAAGAGATGGGTTCGTCAGTCTCCAGGCCCCTTCTCAGAACCCTCTCCTCTCTCTCAAGGCCTACCTGGGCCCCAAGAATAAGGAATATGAGGGAACATTTCCTTCCTCCCCTACCTCTGGCCCAGAAGGGGCTCTCTCGCAGTCCTAAGATTACCCCTGGCTTACACTGGACCCCCACAGCTGGACAGAAGTCAGGTGGTAGTGTCACAGAAACTGGGCAGTGAGTTTAGCAAAATTCTAGGAACAAGTCTGGCAAAAATAAATTGCCCTCATAGAAAACAGGTGTCAGGTTTGATAGCAATTAGATAGAAGGCCTGGCATAAATTCAGAGAGTGAATGGCAGAAATCAGATAATCAAACAGAATTAGGCCTGGCAGATAGCAGGGCTGTGGAGTCAAAGAGAACCAGATTCAAATCCTGACTCAACCACTTATTGGCAGTTAATGGAATTCTATCAAAGTTCCTGTGAAAATAAGGCTTAGACATAAATCCCCTTTTCTCACTCACCCCACTGTGTGTCCCAGTTCCTGGGTCTGGGGAGCCACAAGAAGTCCAACTGGGCTCTCCACTTGCCCTGCTCCCTGACAGCCCCATGCCCCTCTTCTGGCAGCCCCCTCTCAGACCCCAGAGCTGCACCTAAGGCACATTGGCAAGACCTGGGCCCAGCTGGAGTGGGTGCCCCAGGCCCCTGAGCTGGGGAAGAGCCCCTTTACCCACTACACCATCTTCTGGACCAATGCTCAGGACCAGTCCTTCTGTGAGTCTATCCTCAGCTCCCCACAGCCCCAAAAGATGTGGGAGGGGGGTGGTCAGCACCCTCTCCTTTGGAGGGAGCCTCGGCATCTGAGCCCAGGCTGACCATTGTCCTCTACTCTCAGCCACTGTCCTAAATGCCTCCTCCCATGGCTGGGTCCTCCATGGCCTGGAGCCTGGCAGCTTGTACCACGTCCACCTCATGGCTACCAGCCAGGCAGGGGCCATCAACAGTACAAGCCTCACCCTGATGACCTTGGCGCTAGGTAAGGGGAGAAGGGGGCTGGCAAACAAGGCTGTTGAGAGGGCTCCTTGTCTCCATTTTGAGACCAGACAGGCCTTGCCTGGATCCTCCAGTCTGAGGGAGGAGGCCCAGGTTTACTTGCATGCACCCTAATGTCTTCTGGCTTTCCCCTTACCTCAGAGGAGTCAGAGATGCACATCCTCCTAGGCCTGTTTGGCCTCCTGCTCTCAGTCATTTGCCTCTGTGGGGCTGCCAAGTTCTGCTGCAGACCCAGGTATGTCCTTTTGAGAGATCTGACACCTAGCCATCCCCACCCAGAGGGAACTGCAGGCCAGTGTGGGCCAGTCTAAGTCCCTCTTAGCCTTCCCAGACCTCGGGGCCTATGTCTGGGAGACCCAGCCCTCACTTTCTCCTCTCTACACTAAGGGGCCATTGCATCAGCTGCTGGGAGTGAGTGGGAGAAAGAAAGGGAAGATGGGAGGGTGTGCGTGCCCAGGCTTCACCTGCCCCAGCAGTCACCCACCCCTTCTCCAGCAGAAAGAATCCCCTCTGGCCAAGTGTCCCAGACCCAGCCCACAGCAGCCTGGGCTCCTGGGTGCCTACCATCACGGTGGAGGTGAGAACCCTGGAGGAAGAGGGGAACAGGGCTGGGAGTGTTGCCAGGCTTAAAGTAAGGAGATACTCCTCTGGGGATGGGTACTCAGACCTCCCCCTCACTTCCTAGCATGTTCCCTGCCCTCTGGAGTAAAGCAGAGCTGAGCCTGAATCCCAGCTCTACCCATGTCAAAACTTCAGTCATCTCACTGTGAAATGAGACTAATCCCACACACGTGTCAGGAACATATGAGGTGCTTTGCAAGTGAAACTCTTTGAGTTCCAACAGAGAGCAAGCAGCAGGGGTGTCCCCACAACTGCCCCAACTCAAGAAGGGCCAGTGGCTGAGGCAGGTATCTGAAATGACTCACACATTGACCCCATATCTTTGTGTCCAGGAGACCTTCCAGCTGCCCAGCCTTCGGGACCCCGGCATGCCACCCATCACCAAGATCACAGTGCTGGAGGAAGAAGAGAAGAAGCCAGGGCCCTGGGAGTCCAATGACAGCTCCGGGACCTGTGGCCTCCCCACCCTGGTCCAGGCCTATGTGCTCCAGGGGGACCCAAGAGCACCTTCCACCCAGCCCCAACCCCAGTCTGGCACCAGCGACCAGGTCTTTTATGGCCAGGTTCTGGGCAGCCCCACAAGCCCAGGGCCAGGGCACTACCTCCGCTGTGACTCAACTCAGCCCCTCTTGGGGGGCTTCACTCCAAGTCCCAAGTCCTATGAGAACCTCTGGTTCCAGACCAGCCCCCTGGAGACCCCAGATCCCCTACTCCCAAACCAGGAGGATGATTGCGTCTTTGGGCCACTGCTTGACTTCCCCCTCCTGCAGGGGCTCCAGGTCCATGGGGTGGAGGGGCTGGGAGGCTTCTAGGGATTCCTGGGACTCCCAAGCTGGGCTTGCCTCTTGAAAGTCCTGGGCCCTCCAGAGGAGAGGAGAGGGTCAGTAAGCCTATCATGAAAAAACCATCCAACCCCAGGAAAGGCTCTCGGTATCCCCCTATCCCAGGCCTCCCGCATCTCTCCTCTACCCCCCAATCTCATGGGGTAGGGCTCCCACCTGAAAGGCAAGAATGCTTGTCCAGCCCTGCCCACTAGCCTTTTTGTGCTTATTTTTTGTCTCTTAAACTGGTTTATGGTTTGGTTTGAAGAAACTCTTGAGTGTGCCTGAGTCTCTGTTCTTTCTTTTCAGGGGAGCCCTAACAGTCATGGCAGTACTTCTCAGAATTGTTCCTTTGCTTATTATTTCCTTCATTCATTCAACCAGCCCTCACCTAGCATCTAGGCCCTAGGCTGATAGCAGGAATTTAAAAGTGACTCGGCTTAGTCCACCCTGAAAGAAGGTAGTGAAGTCTTGAGAACTGGCCATTAGAACACCATGGCCAGGGTTACCTGGAGGGGTCACAGAGTGCTGTGCAGCATGGAGAATAGACCTTGGAAAAGACTAACCCCTGTTAGGAATATAATTAAAAACAAAATCTTCTGCCAACCTAGAAAACCTCTCCACAAGCATGGAAGAGGATGAAAACAGTTTTATTACTGAATGAGCACTAAACCAGAATGTGATGTGTATCACAGGACATCCACCAAAGAGCTTGCAAAGACAGAAAGAAACCGTACTCTTTAGTATAGTCAAGTGGATACAACTTATTGCATGTTTTCTCAAGATAAACAATAACTAGTCCTCAAGCAAGAAGACTTGACAGCACCATTGGTCACACAGAGTTCATCCTACATTTACCTGGTAAATGGGGTAGCCACCTGTGTTTGCTAATTATCTTTATCAAAGGAAAAAACACATTTCTCACATCTTTATGAGAGCAGGTGGGTTTGCAGCTTGGAGCTAGACAGCAACTGAAGTTAGGCTCCTGTCCTCCCTTGGAAACTGGGAGATGGGGGCACTATCTTCCTTAATGACTGCATTTCAAAGAGATGACTCCCAGATCCTTGAGAAAAACATTCCTAGGTTGTAAAACTGGCAAGAGGCTTATTTAACTTTTTAAAAGATTTACATACAACTCAAAAGGGCAGAGAAAGAATTCAGTTACAAGTTTTCAAAAGTAAATGCTTAAGAAAAGTGAGGGGAAGAAGGGTGTTTTCTTTTTGCCCTAGAAAGAATTAAAATTTATTTTCCCTACTTTTAATTTGTATTTGTTCTCACACCCCTCATTTCACTAATACTCACTGAATGCGTACTATATAGTGGGTGCTTTGCAAACAACTCTTCTAACAATCCAAAAAGACAGATACTGTTAGCATCATCCCCGTTTGGTGAATGAGTACATTGTGGCCCAGGAAGGTTGAGTGACTTGCCCATAGGATCCCACAGCGAGTAAATGGCTGAGCTAGGATTCCAGCCCAGGGCTGTGCAAATCACCAGGCTTAATTACCAGGCTACAAGGCTGCCAGAAAGGAGGTTGAAACCCAGCCATTCTTACCAAGGGGTGGGGAGGACAACAGGTTGATCGAAGAAGGCTACAGCAAGCCCCGCGGAAGCCCCCAAGGTAAAGGTAACCCGGGCCAAGGCCAGGAACGTATAGTGGGATTAAGGGTTGGATCCACGCCCAAGAAATGTCAGAATTACTCAGCACCGCACACCAGTCATGAGGCCAGGCAACCACCAAGCCTCCAACCTCGCACAGCGGTTACCGGAACCTCTCCGCTAGGCCCGATCCGCGTCGTCAGACGTGGCTTTCCAATCCGTTCTCTCGGTTCTCGTCTGCTTCGGTCTCGCACCTGCTCTCGATTGGCCGAGCCTGAGCCGGCACGGCGGCGCCCGGGAAACGCGGTCCGCACCGCGAGGGGGACGGCAGCGGCGCGGACCCCGCGGGGGGCAGCAGGCACCATGCTGAGGGCGGTGTGGAGGGCGCTGGGTTCGCTACGCACCCCGGCAGTGACCCAGGCCCCGGGCCTTGGGGTCCCCGGCGGGGAGTGCGCCAGGCTTCCCCCCACCCAGTGGGGCCTTTCCTCACCTCCTGGAGGTGAGGAGCCGAGAAACCCGACAGCGGGGGCAGAGGATACGGGGACGGGGGGGGGGGAGAGGGGCGGGAGACGGAGGACGAGGTGGGCGACCGTGGGGCAGCGGGGTGCGGAAGAGGGGGGTGGCGGTTCGGCGCAGAGGCGCGAAGGCCTTGGAGGAAAGAAGATAACGCAAGGGCCGCAGAAAGGAACCGAGGCCGCACTGTTCGAGGACAAGGGGCTTCAGCTCTTTCTGCGTAGGTCTCCGCCCGGCCGTCCGCGGATATTCCGTCCTGGAACCAGGTAGGATCTCTCGGGGTAGGACTCGGGGCTTAAGAGAGACTGCCTGGAAAACTTGGGGCAGCCAAAGGGACAGAAGTGGCCAGTTGGGGTCACTAGAAGGGGTGAGCCGGAGGTCCTGAGCAGAAGACCCCCACGTCCACCTTGTCACAAGCTGTAGGTCTGAAGCCCGCGTGGGGTGCCAGGGGAGGTGGAGGGAGCGGGAGGCTTGCGTCTGAGTGAAAATGAGCTGACCAGAGGGAGTGCGTGGCTGGCACTACCCAGGCCTACCCAGAATATAGCACTTTGTGTCTTCCCTTCCGAGGTGGAGAGCATGGTTTCCCATTCCAAGGCAGTCTGCATAGCAATTAAGCTCTCTTATTAGCTCAATATTGGGCAAGTTACTCTCTCTCAGTCTAATTCTAAAAATACCTATTGGAGAGGATTTTCCTTAGGACTCAGGGATAACAAATGAAAAGCATCCTTAGCACTGTGTGCAATAAACTGTAGTATGTGTTAGTACTTATAGCTATTAATAATACTGATAATACAGCCAGTGTTTTACTGCTATTAATAAAATATTAATTATTTGCATAGTGGCAGAGCAGGGTCTGACTGGAGAGGACAGATTGATCTCTCCCGTGCCTCTCCCACACACTTCCAAGAGAAGACAGGGATGCACACACTAAGGCTGAGGGTGTCTTGTGGTCTCTGGTGCTTACATTCCAGGTGTCCTAAAGCTATGGTCTCTCCTTAACCCCCTTATTTCATTCATGTAGTCAGCCAGCAAGTGCTTGTTGAGTGCCTGTTCTCACCAGGCCATGGACCAGCCTGTGGGGGATTCAAAAGTGGTCAAACTCATCCCTCCGCAGGAGGACCCATGCCAGCAGGGGGACCTGATAACTGTAGAGCCAGACAGGTGTGAGAGGTGAAGGCACAGTATGGGCGCTTGGGAAAGGCCAGCTACTCCCAGCATGAACTAACAAGGCAGGTGCCCACAGGGTTTGCAGAGGAGGTAATCGGGGTTTACCTTGCTTGAGACCCAGGATATCTCGGACAGATTTGGTGAGAAGAGCCAAGTCTGGGAGGAAGGGCAGTGAGAGTTGATTCTGGCTGTTTTCTATTCCTACACTTGACAGTCCAGCCCAGCCAAGATGATGACCCACCCCCTTCCACGCTGCTCAAAGACTACCAGAACATCCCCGGAGTTGATAAGTAAGCAGGAAGAAATCCCTTTGGTGAGGCAGGGGGCTCTGGGATGATTGGGAAGGAAAGGGGGGAGACAGTGGCTTCAAGGCCTGGCCTGCTGTATCTGTAGCTTGATTATAGAATGGAGCAGAGAACTATAGAAGCCCACACATCATGAGGGATGGAGCTGCTGTCGAAGCTGAACTGTGTGCTCTTTTTGTACTCTGGGTGAAGACCCTACATCATTAAATAACAAGGAGGCAATATGCCTCATGGTCTTTATAGAAATCTGTCACCTCTTGATCCTTACAAAAGCCCTGTGAGGAGAGACACATTGTCCTCACTTTATAGATTATCAAGCTGCCCAGTGTCCTGCAGCTCCCAAGGGGCAGAGCTGGGGTTTGAATCCAGGGCTGAAAGACACCAGAGTCAGGATCCTTCTGTGCATCTCCTGTGCAGTGGGAGCTGGGCAGACCCTCCAGTCCCTCCCGCTATGCAGTGTGACATGAGAAAGAAATAGTGATTATAGCAGTGAAGTGTCTTAAAACAGACTGAACCATTTCTAGCTAAAATGGAAATTCTCCCTCTGCTATCCCTCCGACAAGCCTGGAACACTTGAGCTGACAGCCCCATTTTCTGCAGTTATCACATCATTCTCACCACAGCAAATCAGATCCACACTGACTTTTAATCCTTGAGAAATGGCTCCCCACTTCCAGAGATTAATTTATCATAAAAAATTTTTAGTCATCCTTGCTTTTTAAACTAAAATGAAAACAGCATTGCTTCCCCTTGCCCCTCTCCCCCCAACCTGTCTCTCATTGCTATGGTTTCCACAGGCTCGACGATGTCGTGAAAAGACTCTTGTCTCTGGAAATGGCCAACCAGGTGAGTAGCTTGTGCCAACCTCGGCCTCTCCCAGCTCTCTCCTCTAGGACTTCCTCCTACCCAGCTAACACTTCCTGTCTCATGCTTCTCAAGGCACAGCATTTATCCCACTCTTATTCTATGTCCACTCGTCAGTACCCCCCAGCCGGCTTGTTCCCACATTGTACCCCTAGCACTTGGCAAAGAGTAGGTGCCCAATAACCACCTAATGCCTGAATGAATAAGCAAAGTTTGGGAACATTCATCCAACAAGCCATTTCTCCTGTCAGTGACACTGGCCTTGGGATCACCTCGACATGAATAGCTATGTGGCTGGCCAAAAGCCATGCTTAGGTGAGCAAAGTCAGACCCTGACCCTTATGACCTAGTTGCTATGACTGCAGCCATGGGCTTAAAGGTATTAGAGCTAGTTCTCAGGGGGTGGCAGACCTCATGGATTCTCTGTCTCTATCTTCAACAGAAGGAGAAGCTAAAAATCAAGCAAGAACAGTTGATGAAAAAGGTCGTGGCAAACCCTGAGGACATGCGCTCTCTGGAGGCTCGAAGTTGGTTAGGGGGCCCTTGGGGAGTCGGGGTGCAGGGGAGTCTGCTAGCTGGTACTTGATCCAGGGCCTCCACCTGGAAGTACACTAGCTCTTAAATGTGGCTCAATAAAGGGAGAAGCAGGAAAGACCAAGGGTAATAAAAACTGGACTCTGTATCCTGAACTCTGGAATGCTGGAGTCAGTGCCCAGGTACCCCTGCATGCACTCAGGCAAGGCTCCTCATGAACCAAATTTCGTCTCTCTGTCTGTCTCACTCTGCAGCTAGGGCAGTGTGAAAGGGCCAGGTGGTCAGGGCTGAAGTCCCCACTACACTCTGCGGTGCTTCCAGAACTCAGTGTGGGTATGGGCGGGGCCTGCTGTAGTGACAGCCTCTCCCTGGGGCCACCTCTGCTTTTGCCTTCGTCCTCTCTTTGCCATACAGTCAAAAATCAAACAAGAGGACACCTGAAGGGAGGATATTCCAGGAGCTTTAGGAGATGAGTGGGAGCTGATCATTATGAAAACTCAGTGCAAACACAGACATTAAGAGTGGCAGCTGGGAAGGGGAGAGGCAAGGAGTAGACCCTTGACAGTTGTGGAATCTTTGACTTACTGCATTGACTGATCTCCAGTGCAGTGTTGAATCATTAATATGATGGCGCATGCATCCTAGACCCTTGCTGAATTTAATAGGAATGCTCTATAATTTAACTGTTAAGAATGCTATTTGCTATGATCTAGGGATGATACGATTTTATAAGATTAAGGAACTTTACTTCCTCAGCCTTAGCTTTCTAAAGGAAAGTAATCCAAAGCCTTTTGAGATCTGGAAATTCAGAGTGCTTTGGAAATTACAGAGAGTTCAGAAGCATTGGTGATTATTATTCCTTGAGCTCTTAAAACCTAGGCCTGGGCCCTTCCTTCCTCTGTGCCCAGCTTGCATCCTCTGTGGTTTGTGGTTTCAGTTGTTGCCTTGACTGTCAAGATCCGCAATTATGAAGAGCACATGCAGAAACACCGAAAGGTAAACCTTGGCTATCACTCACAGCTCAACACCAGCAGCCAGGGAGAGGAGTCTGTGAGCTGAAGGGCTTGGGTGCCGAGGAGCAGGTTGAGAAGCCAGGCAGCTCCATCACCAGAGTGCCTACCCCTTAGATGCAGTGGGAAAGACATTTCCCACCTGCCTCCGGGGAGAAATGGGAGCCATAAAGGGCTATGCTGGGTGTCACCAGTGATCAAAAACACAAACTTTAGAGCATGGTCACAGTGTCTAGCATATAGTGGGTGCTCAGTAAATATTTCTTGAATGAATGAATGGGGTCAGGTTGCCCTGGGTTTAAATCCAAGCTCTGCCACTTCCACCTAAATAGCTGTGTGACTTTGGGGAAGTACTTTATGTGCCCGAGCCTTAGTTCTCCTGTCTATAAAATGGGGCTCATAATAGTACCTGCTGACAGGATTGCAAAGACTATATGAAATAATAATAGCAGCCAACATGATGCATATAAATTATTTAGGCCTTATGCTAAATACATGCATCAGCTCATTTAACCCTTATAACCATAAGGGTTATAATCTTTCTATTCATTTTCCAAAGGAATAATCTAGGCATGAAGTGATAATTTATTCTTCAAGGCACACCACTAGGATATGATGTGCTAGGACTTAAAACTAGGTGGTCTTGCTCCACAGCCCATATTCTTAACCATTATGCCATATCTAAGCACAGTGCTGGGCACAGAGCTACTGTAATTAGGCAGTTGCTTGTATTTTTAATAAACACAGTTGTGAATACAGGTTGGTATGGCACCATGCCTGGCACTTCAGTGTTCACTGAAGCTGGTTGAGCCTGCTCCTTGGAGATCAGAGTTTTGTTCATTTGGAGTATGACACACCAGCCTCACTGCCAAGGTCCCTCACAGAATAGCACCTGGCTGCGGGCAGGGGTCTCCAGAGAGAGCACAGGGCCTTCCCTTCTCTTCACCCCAGCTGACAGTTTGCTAAGCTGTGAAGAGGCTGAGTGGGTAGTATAGGGGAAGGAGCCTGAGATTTGGAGTGAGACCCCTAGATCCAGATTCAAGACCTATCCTCACACAAGGCCCCTACCTAGCACAGGTATTGGCCCTTATATGAATCAGATACCATCTCTGAGCTTTTATTTCCCCATCTGTAAAATGGGAATAACAAGGGCAATACCTACCTCAGAGCTGCACTAATATTTACATAAGGTTGATGGGAGGTTTCCGTGAGATGATAAAATGACCATCCTTTGCTACTATGAGGTGGCACACCACTTATTTATATAACAACTAAGAGTACTACCAACTCTCTTACAGGACAAAGCCCACAAGCGCCGTCTGCTGATGAGCATCGACCAGAGGAACAAGATGCTCAAAAACCTCCGTAAGACCAACTATAATGTCTTTGAGAAGGCATGCAAGGAGCTGGGGATTGTGTACACCATTCCCCCTCTGCACATCCAAAAGAACCACCGCCGCTTCATGACCAAAAAGGCTCTGTGCATTCAAGTACGCATCAAAATTGCTGCTTTCGTTGGCCCTATCTGGGACTGAGAGCAGAGGGAGGGGTTCCCTCTGACTGAGGCGAGGTAGCTGCCAAGCCATCAACCCTGTGGAGAAAGGCTGGGGTGACCATCAAAGGGCAGTTCCCACGCCACCTGCTCCAAGTCTGAGGTTTCACATAGGATTACACCATCTTTCCTGCTCTCTTTCTTTCTTCCCTAGGTTTTCCAGGAGGTTCAAAAGCTGAAGAAGCAAAAAAGGGCCTTAAAAGCTGCGGCAGCAGCCCAGAAACAAGGTCTCCAGAACCCAGAGAGCCCTTCCAACCCAGACCAGAGGCAATGAAAGAAAACTAATAAATTTCGTTAAACTTGTATTTTTTGGTCTCGAAGAATAATGAGAGACGGTGGGGCTCTTTGTGTCGTTAGGAAGAGGAGGAATTCATTCTTCCATTCAATTCTAGGCTCCCAGGGTTATCTGAGGTAGATTCCCTGCCTTCGCACACCAGAGGTCACATTCTCATAACACACCTCACACACACCCCCATAAACAGCTCCCTGTCGTCCAGGTGACATTTCAATGGAGGCAAGACTGAGCACACAGCGGCACAGGAGAAGGGTGGCGGCTGGCTAACTGCTGGGTGAGAAGGCCAAACTGCCCTCTAGACAGCACTGAAGGGCAAGAGTGCTAATTCATCAGGCAGAAATGGGGAGGGAAGGTATCCTGGGCAGAAGATACCAGAAGTGCAAAGGCGAAGAAGTTGACAGGTGCATGCTGTATTCAGAAAGCAGTGAGACCTGGAAATAGAGCTTGACAGGTAAGCTGAAGCTCGGGTGTGAGAGGCTTGATAATGCTGCCTGAGACTGCCCTGTCCTTTAGGGAGGCGGAGACCGGATTTTGAAACCAAAGGAGTGATAGCAATGAATCTGTTTTATTAAGCAGCAGCAGTATGGAGGGTAGACAGGAGGGGCATAAGCAAGACCAATTTATTGTTGTGGGGGCAGGGGTATTGATGTTCACATTAAGAATCTGATTAAAGATGAAGGTCCTATCCCTGAAAGACATATATAAAACATTGCTTATAAATTCTGGGAGGTAGAGATACCCCCTTCCCCACAAAGCATACCCATTTACATCAAGTTCAGTGCCAAGGTATTGAAGAGTGCTCACTTGAAGCCTGAGTATTCCTTTTTTTTTTAAACCACCACCATAGGAGATTGCCGTCATTCTTTCCTGAATCCACTTTACTCATGATTGGTTAGTTAGTCGTTCAATGAGGGTGTTTTTTAATTGGAGTAAAGTTGATACACAATATTCATTCATTTCAGATGTACAACAGTGACTCAGTAATTTTATACGTTGCTAGATGCTTGCCACTGTAAACATAGTTCTCCCTGTTACCATATCAAGATAATTACAAAATACTGGTTGTATTCTGTATGTTGTACTTCCATTCTACAACTAATTTATTTTACAATTTGCAGTTTGTACCTCCTTAACCCCTTCACCCATTTCACCCATCCCCCCAACCCAAAGTATTCTTGGCATGTTTGAAAAACCCAAGGAAGACTGTCTAAAACTGAGTGAGCAAGAGAAGACTAGGAAAAGATGAGGTCGGAGGGGTAAGCAGACACCAGATAATATAGAGCTCTCTGGGTGTATTAGCTCAGGCTGCCATAAAAAATAACCATAAACTGAGTGGCTTTACTCACAGTTCTGGAGGCTGGGAGTCGAAGATCAAGGTGCTGGCCAATCTGGTTTCTGGTGGGAATCATTCTGGCTTTTAGATGTCCATGGTCTGGGTCCTCACATGCAGAGTGAGAGAGGAATCTCTGCTCCTTTTCACATTAGGGCAACAATTCCACCATGGGGCCCTGCCTGCCCATGTGACCTAATCTAACTCTGATTACCTCCTAAATGACCCATCTCCAAATACCATCACATTGAAGAGCAGGGCTTCAACATAAAATCTGAGGGCACAAACGTTCAGTCATGACACGGGAAGAGACTTGGGACTTAATTCTGAGTGAGAAGGTGTCTTGCCAATGGGTTTCAGCCCTGGACAAGTTCACTCCGGATTCAATGAGGCGGAAAAATCACAGTGCAATGTTCTTGGGGTGAAAGGGTTTATCCCAAACTTCATTCCCTCGGTGGCAGGTCAATCACTAGATTCCCGTCCACTCAGAGTGAGTCGGCCTGCAGCACGCTGGACTCTGCCTCTGGGCCTCTCTGCCTCAGTAGCCATCTCAGTCTCCGTCCTCGGTGCTGCCACCACTTCATCTCTGCTTTCCTGCAGCCATGCAGCCAAGCTGCCCTGCTGCCATATAGCCCAGAGCACTGGGTGGAGCTCTTTATATAGAGTCAATAACAACGTTTTGCCACACGTGTGTAGTGAGCTAGCTGACCAGGGCCAGGTGAGAATCCTGGCCACAGGAACCTTCACTTTCTCCACAGAAGGAAAGCCAAAAAGGAAGAAAGATGAAGTAAAGTGATGTACAAAAAGTAGTTAGAAATTTAGATCCAGGACTCCAGAGAGGGCTGAGCTGGAGACAGATTTGGGAGTTCAGGTGGTAATTGAAGCCATGGGTATAAGTGAAGTTGCTCAGGGAGGGAGTGGAAATGAAGAAAAAGGGGCCATGTCAGGATGGGAAGGATGATCTTGGAATCAGTTTCTTCTAAATCGGGAGAAGGAGCCCAGGTTGAGGCTCAGGGGAAGTGAGGGTAGAACAGAAAGTCAGGGGTCCTGCGCAGTCAGAAGTGAGATGAGAGGCTCAGAACTGAAGATGAGCTGTTCAGGTATCACCTCTGGGAGCTGCAGGGAAGGCTTTGATGGGGCAGGACTTTGAGTGGATACAACTACTTAAGGATACTGTGCTGGTGGGCCAGCTGCCAACATTTAAGGGGGCTAGTGGAGAGGAAGGAGAGAAAATGAACATACATTAATGGAGTAGACCCTATGGAAAAGGCATTGTTTTAAGTGCTACCTTAGGCACATTATCTGTGTAATCTAAAGCCACCTTTACCAGACCCACCTCCCCACCCCACCCCCATGCATATTGGTTAATTACCTTCATTTTACCAGGAGAGTATTAAGCCTGAGAGAGGTTAGGTAACTTGTACGAATTCACACAGCTGGTTAGAGGCAGACTTAGGATTCAAACCCACATCGGTCTTGACTACAAAGCCCACGTTCTGTTCATTATACCACACTGACTAGGGGCAAAAAATATAGTCTGAGAAGCTATGGAAGGAATCCAAACTCCAGCAAACAAATGCCTCTAGCAACCAGGCAGGTAATAGAATACATGAAAGCCAGGTGTATGATAGTGCTGCTAAACTGCTTGCTACATTCCTATCATATTCACTTTTAAAACACTGCACAGACCAGGCAAAATCAAATCAAAGCCTTAGGCTGCCAGCCAACTACTGTAGCGTATCCAGTGCTGAGATGTCAGTTAAGGACCCAAAAGTCTTTGTGGTGAAGCAGTTTTAGTGGTGGGGTGAGAGCTGAATCCCTGTTGCAGTGAACTGTGGAGTGAGGATATTAAGAAAATTCACGTTATGAGTATAAACTACGCTTTTAAAACCTTGGCTGTGAGGGAAGGAAAATAGACTACCTAACGTGTGGAAAGGACTTGAGCTTGACATATGTCAAGGCAAGACTTTCAAGTGGTTGCCTTGGTTATGAGGTGATGCTCCATAGAGGGGACCACCCTGATGAGATGAGTTCAGCTGGACTGGGGGCAACGGGGGAATGAGATGCCTCTAGAAAGGTAAGTGGAGCCAAAATAGAAAGCATTGAATGCCACGTCAAGGCATTTAGATTGATGGGTCAAACAGTAGGGAACTACTAAAGAATGCGCAATTTAAATGGTATCTTCTCAAAGTTAGCCTAGCACCCAGTGCATGTGGAGGAAAGAGCAATAATGTGGAGGAACTGGTACTGCAGAACAGAAAAAGTGAAGAGGGAAATGTGAGAAAAATTTTGGAAGGAAAAGTAGAATTGGTGACCCAGGGAGATAGAATTGGAAGCCAAGGCTCAGGAGGGAAAGAACAGTAGGTTTTCGAAGTATTGAAATTTACAGAAATGGTTGCTCATCGAAGTGACAAGGTACAGCAGGTGACAGAAAGGTGATTCTGGAGATCAAGATGAGGGTGAAGTATGGGGTCCCTTCCCCCAAAGCACAGAAATGGATGAGAGGCCTGCTTAACAGTGTGAAGAAAGTAGCTTCAGAGAGCCTCCAGGTCGGATCCCCCAGGCATGGGACAGACACGCACAGGCCTGATTTGCTTCATGGAGTATGAAACCAGGTGGGGCTTCACTCCATGTAGCTTTTAGGGAGGAAATCAAGTAATTCAAGGATTTTTGGTCCTTCTCCCATCTAAAAGAAATGTCAGTTACCGTTTTAGGGAGTGCTTTCGTGGTATTTTACATCATCTCACTGATCACTCTCTGCAGCCCTGTGAGGTGCGTATGTCCTCCATTTTACGTAAAGTCCAGCCTCAAAACTCCTGCTCCTAAGTCACACCTAGGAAACAGCAGAGCCCTGGTTCAAACCCAGGTCTGTCTGCCCGGAGCCTGCTCTAATTTGCTCGGGTTTTCCTCGTTCATGGGCACGGAGGTACTGGGCTGGAGGTGGGTGGGTGGCCGCAAGGGCAGAACCAAGCCGCGCGCGCGGTGACCACCCCGACCTCCGAGCCTCAGCCCCAGCCCCGCCCTTCCTCCAGAGCTTAAGAAACTCAAAATCAGCGGCCGCGGCCCCGCGGCGCTCCCGCCTCCGGCGTGAACCAATTCACGCCATAGGTCTCTGCCGCCCAGCCCAATAAGCGTCCGCCCCCCGGGCGCCTCCCAACAAACGGTCCTCTGATTGGCTTCCTTTGCGGTGCGTCGCGTTGCCGTAGCAACCAGGCTACCGGGGATGCGGCGGCGGGGCCTCCAAGCCAGAGGCTACCCCAGCCCCTGGGCTCTTCACGAGCCTTGCTCGCTGCCGGCACCATGTCAGTGCGGACGCTACCGCTGCTTTTCTTGAACTTGGGAGGGGAAATGCTTTACATCCTGGACCAACGACTGCGAGCTCAGAACATCCCCGGAGACAAGGCCCGAAAAGGTGAGAGGCGCCCGGCCCGCACAGCCAGCCCCATGCCCCGCAGCCCGGCCCCCTCACCGCCACTCAGCCCCAACAGCCAGACCTGCGCAGCCAGGCCCCTACACAGACTGACCACCAGCCTAGCACCATGCTTTCTTATAGCCAGGGACTGTTGTCACAACGCCACAGCCACCTAGGCAGAGCCCCTCAGGAGTCAGATTCCCCAAAAGGTCTTTTCACAGCACAGGGGTGGATTAGGGTACGTGACCCGAATTTCCTCATCCCTTTAAATTGAGAGATCAATCAAAAGAGAGATCCCCCATCTCTCTTGACATCCGGTCCCTCCCAAATGTAGAAGTCCCAGCTGCCCACCACTTAGAGACTTACTGCTAATCTAAGCATCCTCTTTCACCGCCTGGGAAACAGGTTTTGGTGCTCCTTTCCTCTGCACAGTACCTTCCTACACAAGCTGGAGACCATTCTTGCTAATTTCACAAGTTATTTCTGTGAGGTTCTGAAGTAACATGGACAAAACAAAGTTTTAAATCTTTCCATTCACAATTGTTGGAAAAGAATGCAATTATGGAAACAATTATATGAGAGTTTCTAAAATGCAAAATCTGTCTTCCATATAAACCATATCTTGTCCCCAGAAAAGTGACCATACTGAACTCTCTGCCACTCTTCTCTTCTCCCTCTCTTCCTCCCTTCTCAACCAACAACTGTTTTCACCAAGTTTTCTGGGTTAAGTATGAAGGAGGAATTTTATTTCAAAATAGAAGAAGAAAAGTTGATGTAAAGGTAACTGACCTGGCTACTGATTAAAACATTTATTCAATTGATGTTAAACATACATATTCAGATATTCACTATTGTGTCTATGCAGTTGAGTCAAGTCCATGGGTAAAGAGATAAAAGAACTCCCTATAGCACACCGCCTCCACTCATTTGTACACTACCACAAGTGAGCTTTCCAAAAGGCCATCTGTCCATACTCTCCACTACACTTAAAACCCTTTGTCAGCTTTGCACTGCTATGGGATAGCAGGCAAGTCCTGGGCAGGACATTTCAGGGCACTTCCTGATCTGATCTCTGTCCACCTCTGCAGTCCCACCTTCCACCACTGTCTGCCTCCTACCTGTGTCCTAGTAATACCAAACTACTCATAGCTCTCCAATGAAAGCATATTCATTCATGTTTCCATGCTAATAATCCCCATTCTACCCCAAACCTCCCATTTCCATGGTAGTAACTTTCCATCCTACATTATTCACCTTAAGAATCATCTTCAGGAAGCCTCCCCACATGGGGAAAGGCCTGAAAATACCCAGAGAACCCTACATGTGTGCTCTCTACCTTATTACTGGCCATATTACACTGAAATGTTTATGTCTTTGTCTGTCTACCCCACCCCCATTAATTGTCTTTTTCATCTTTGTACTCCAGCACCTAGCACAATGCCTAGAACAGAATAAATTGTTGCTCAGTAAATGTTTGTTGAACTGATTATCTAAATTGGCTGTTTTATATGACATTGCCATTTCTTCCTCAGGAGGGTTCTGTTTTCCTCGCCACCTATGTTTTTTTGTGGTTTCTTTCGGGCTAATGGCACCAGCAAGCTGAGTGGAAGGCAGGGAGTTCTTGGACTGGCAGCCTTGGACTAGTAGGATGAAAGGCAGTGTAAATTAGCAACAAAGAACATACTCTCTGGAGTCATATAGATGTGAGTCTCAATTCCAGCTTTGACATTTAACTAGTTGTATGACCTTGGAGTGTAAACTCTATAAGCCTATTTCTTTTTCCATAAGAAGGGAATAATAATACATACCTTATATCAAAACTGTGAGGACTGAATGAGATAATGTAGTTAACATGTTAAGCACAATAAGCAGCAGGTGTCATCCTTCAAGAGGAAGTGTGGGCAGGACCCTGTGAGTGCTGGGGAGCTGGCTTCCTTTGTCGTCAGGGGCTGTAGTCCTGGGTCGGCTAGATCCAGCTGTAGGGAGTTTCAGCCATCCTCATCAATTCCCATTCACACACTCATTCCTACCACAGTTTTGGTGAGTGTCAGATGCCACATGAGATGCTGGGTGGAGACGGATCCAGCCCTCTGTGCATTCACTGGAGGCAGAACTTTTGATCAGTCTGATGCAATAACTGATTCTAAAACTGGGAGTATATCTCCTTATATGACAAGAAAAGACATTTATCAAGCACTTTCCATGTACCAAGGAATTCTCTGAACACCTTAATCCCCACAATTATCCTACCATGAAGGTAAGACTACTATCCCCATTTTACAGATAGGGAAGCTAAAGCTAATTTGCCCCAGGTTACACAGATGGCAAAAAGGGAATAAAGGATTTGAACCAGGTCTTTGGGCTCCAGAGCTCTTACTCTTAACTACTGCACTGTACTTCCATACCTCAGGGGACCATAGCAGAATCTTGGGGGAGTTGGAAGGTTGGGATGATAGGGACTATCCAGTCTACCCACTAATTTTATAAAAGAAATAACAGAAAGGAGTTGGCAGCTGGAGGAATGTAAACAAAAGACTTTTTGTAGAAGATAGAGTGAGAAAGCCAAGTTGAGAGTGTGGGATTGAAACTGTGAGACATACTCATGCGGTCCACCATTTAGAGTTGGTGAAGCTGCAGGCACAGGAGCCACTCTGACAAATGCCCGTGCAGAGGTCTATAAAACCCCGCAGTAAGCTAGTCCTCATGGACGCTTTGAATGGAAATCGTGTTCCTTCTCGATGTTTTCATTATCTCACACAACTAATTGGTCTCCTGGAGACTATCCCGCTCCCATACAGCCAATGCGATATTGCAGTTTCCCCCACAGCGCA
Organism: Manis javanica; assembly: GCF_040802235.1. Lineage (NCBI taxonomy): Eukaryota > Metazoa > Chordata > Mammalia > Pholidota > Manidae > Manis > Manis javanica. The sequence continues at coordinate 27,785,697 of NC_133159.1, read as the reverse complement.
GCTTCTGGTTTAGTGTTCAACAGAAAGGAAGCGCGCTCTCTATGGGGCAACCTCTGAGTGTTGCATATTCAATGTTGTCCCACATTTTAAGCAATAGCAAAAATAATAAAAGCTGCCTTTGCTTCACTCCTGTCCTCTTAAAAATACCCCTATCACATAAGGCCCTATCACATTTTATTTACATTCCTTGTTTTACATAAGGGGAAACTGAGGCATAGAGCCATATTAAGTGATTTTTTTCCAAAATGTACAGATCACGGTGTAGTACTGAGCAACCAAATGATGGTGAGTTTGTGTTTATGTTTCTAGTTCCAATTTAACAAGCAGCTCTGGAGAGCCTCGGGCTGGCCTCCCACTCAAAATGTAACTCAAGTGGAATTGTCACAAACAAGTCATCTGGAGAAATAACAGAAAAACAGGGCCTCTTTTACCTTCCCCTGGGTCTGAGCTAAGGAGAAAAGGAGCCCAGAGCACCCAACATTACAGAGACCACTGCTGGAGCCCAGCGTCAGTGCCCGTGGGAGTGCCTTCCACCCAGGATCTAGCCATTTTGTCAGCAGCAGGCTGTCACTGTCCCTGAGAATAGGTGAGACCCTTGCAGCACCACTGTTCCCAAACACACCCTCAAGAGGGTGGCAACTCCACCCCTCTGAATTCCTACGAGCCTATCAGGGAAGACCACCTGTGAAATAAATGCCAAGAAAGGTAGGATTTGGGGTCATTGTTGGCAAAGAAGCTAATATCTGCTTTAAGAAGGCCAGATGCTTGGTGCTGCTCCCCAGTGTTTTCTCTCCAAAAGCCTGTGACTCCGAGTGTAGGAGAAAGATGGTGGATTTGCCAGAGAAGTCTGAGCTTGCAACGGGAAGCCTTTGAAGCTGGTTAGGGCCTGGCACTGGCTATGCGTTCAGGCTGGTCTCTTAGGAGCTGTTGGTATTGTGTATTGAAGGCACATACGTGGCTCTGAGTATACCTTGAGTATATTATACTTCAGAAATCACCTGTGAGACAATCCAGCACAAATGTTTCCCAAAGAGACTATTAATTAATTACAAAGTGTTTTGAAAACATGGATGGGTGTAGAATTCTGTTTACCTGGGGTAGTTTTTCTAGATTGAAACGTCCTAAAAAAAAATTAAGGGAACCAAAACGTCCTCTTTCATCCTTGATGGATGGTGTCCCACGTTCTGCAGTAGAGAAAACAACTAGAAGAGAAGCCAGCTAAGTGCTTTATGTGTGTTATCCATTCCATCTCCACACAACCCTGTGAGGTAGATGCAGTTATCCCCATTTTACAGATGAAACTGAGGTTAAACAAGTTGCTTGAAGTTACATGGCTGATAAGTGGTAGAGCCAGGTCTCAACCCAGAAAGGGTCTTGATTCTCACAATTTCCCTATCAAGTATATTTTTCCCTTATTTGGTCTCCTTTGGCATCTGTCTCTCTGCCTGCCTTAGTCCTCAGGAGCATTCTTTACCAATGGGGCTTTCTTTACAGTGGTTGTATTATTCCCTCTTTTTACATGGAAGTCATGTATCTACATATAAAAAGTAAATCAGACACAAATAGACATTTATTTCTTTTAACTCACATTCCAAATTTTCTAATTTGAGCAGTTCCATCTATCCTCTAGAAACAGAAATCTTACATTAATTAAAAAATCAGGTTATAACAAAATAAAACCCTATCTCTTCTTGTTCTTGGAATAAACTGCCTCACAAAAGTTAGTGTTTTTAGAAGCCTTCTTTTGAATGATGTTAATTCTCATAGTTTTAGAGAGGATGACTTCTTGAGCCTTTCAAGGTAAGCCCCAGGCAGTTAGTCCTGTGCTTCCTCTCCTCCTAGACCATCCTCTGTAAGATAAAGCCTATCTAGGGCATTTTTGGAACTTGTTATTTATCCATCATCCTTTTAAAAGTTTCAAATGGAAGAGTATTTGCATTAGACATTAAAGCAAACATGAAAAATAAAGTTTCCTAAGCCAGCTAATTGGAATTGGTATTTCTAAACCCTCCTTGAAAATGTTCTTGCTTTATGAACTGGTGTTTTCTTTTTATATGCTTCATGTAGATGAATGGACAGAGGTGGACAGAAAACGAGGTATGCTATTTCTGGGCTGCATGTATTCAGTCTGCATCCACAGGTTCACTCAGTTCTCTGCCCCAATCAATGGGGCTTACAGTGGGAGCACTCTAAACATTTCAAAGCAAAAATATAGGCATGAGTTTCTCTTTAGCCAAGATATGCATTTGAATCTTTTACTTAAATAAATAAAGCATGTAAGATGAAAACCAAGCATACTGGTCAGAAGACCGTATTGTAACTGAAGTATTTGTCTCTTTTCATCAAGTCCAAGTTTGCAGGGCCAGTGGGGGCAGTAGCTACACTTCTGGGTGGGTTACCTTATTTGGTAGTCCTTAAAACAATTCTGTGATAATATTATGTAGCCAAAGAATTGTGCTTCGACATGAGCCACCCTCCCTGAATCATTCTCCTTAGCACACAGAGGAGATACTTGTTGAGCAACCAAGAAAAATGGAAGCATGTGCCTGCATGGCTGCCAGGATTGTGGACAGAAGGCATGACATCATGCATGCACTATGGCCTTATGGCAAATCTGGAGTTTCCTCTTCACCTGCAAATAGCTGCAAACCTGAAAAAGTTGCTGATTCCTCAGAATAAAACCTTAGCCTTTCTCACCTGTAAATGTCATGAATACCTTCCATCATTTGACATTTGGGTGCAGTTTATGCATGTCATCAGCCATTATCCTTAACATTTTAAATGCTCTCACCATACCAAGTATGCTGAGGAGATAACATATAATATTCAAGAGCACGGGCATTAGAATCAATCCCATTCTAATTTCAACTCCACCACCAGGTGTGTAAACTAGGACTTTAACCTAAGACCCAGTTTTCCTTATTGATAGAGTAAGGAAAATAGTTCAGAGTTGTCTTGGGGTTTAAATGAGATAATTCATGGAAAGTTCTAAGCCCAGGGCCTGAAACATAATGAAGATTGAAAATATGGTAACTATCCAGAAGTAATAACTTCTTTTAACCCTAGTTTCCAAATTTCCTAGTTTTCAAATTCTATTGAAATGAAGTGCTTGATACACTTTTATTATATTTCACAACCATCTTTTACCATTTCTCTTGAGCAATTTTTGACCCACCTCTGGAAGCATGGCAGAATTTCAGGCAAGAAGGCTTTTTGTATATGTAATTGAATCACTGGAATTTATTTTAATCAAAAATAATGAACAGGAACAGACTTCATGATCTGAACCCAGGATTAGAAGACTAATATGTTAAGAACTCAGTTACTAATCCTTCTGATGCATCTATGAAGTATCGCTTCCCTCCCTGACTTTAGACTCTTTCTGATGAAATTGGCTCCTAGTAAATTCGTGCCTCACTAAATTATGCAAAACTTGTGTGGATGCCAAAAATTAACACCAGACATACTGACAGGTCTGGTTAAAACTGTTTTCAGGTTTAACTTAAATGCAACGTGGGCTGCTTCTCTAGGGCAAGGACATTTCCTCCTTCTTTGTGCTCTGGTGTCTGTCTGTGTCTCATACAGAGTGGGCCCACCTCAACCAAGTGCTAGGTGAAGCACATTGTGAGATGTAAGCATGTCGATATGTGCCTCAGATTCCCAGAGAATTAAGTAAGAGGTGGGAGCCTGACTGCTGGGGCCCAACCATAAAACTGCCATTTCCTCTTGAGGCCTTTTGTGTTCACTGCTCTGCCCACAGAGGCAGGCCTGCTGTACTCTTTTTCCAGCAGGTGAACTTTCTGGACGTTCTTGTGCAAGGAGCCATGGAGATGTATAGCTTGTTCACTTCCCAGGAGGAAAGGCTTCATTTTGCTTTTGCTTTGCCAGAATGACTAACAATCACCTTGGGATTTTCTTTTTTAGAACTGATTTATTTGGGTCTAAGCTATTTTTCTAGATCCTGTAAGGGCTCAAAGACCCTAGAGAAATGACTCAGCATCTAGGTGAATGGTAGCTATTTGTAAGTGTTCATATAACCAGACCTGATGTGATTCTTTAACTTAAATTCTTCTTTGGCACTCCTGCCTAGCTTACATAAATCCTAGGAAAATCCTTCAAATTCTTTTTTGAGGATTTACAAATTCTTTTTTGGGGTTTTTTTCAGTTGTACCTATTTCCTTGCAAATTCTGCATCTTATATTGGCTGTGGTAAGAAAAATGTTAGAAAACCCAGTTTATTGCAGGTCTTTGCTTGTTTAGGTCAAAGTCAAAAGGCCATGCAAACCAGGAGAGTGAAATGTCTCCCAGCTGTACACGTTGGGGAAACATTGGTGCACGTAAAGGGCAAGCCACAATGGGTTGAAATTATCAGATGTGAGGGATGTGCTCTGTTGGCAAATGATTTGGTATTTCCTCACCAATAGGGTGGCGTCTAGAGTAAAATCCAAAGGTCAGGTGTAAGTCCAACACTTCTGTAAGGAGTCAGTCAGTTCTTTTGTATCAATGTGGTGGGTGAAGAGGGGCGCTCTCCTGGATCTCCTGCCCGTCCCCTCTCTCTGTAGCCTTTCCATTTAAGATTTAAATACAACCAGCCCTCAGCTCCTTCTTCTCCCAAAAAAGGCTCTTTGAGATGCTTTAAGATGCTGGCCTGAGCCCTCAGGTCCTTCTATCATTACTTAAAGGCAGAGAGAGTGCCTGAAATCATGTCTTCAGGGCCATACCTTGCCTTCGCTCTCTAAGATACTTGGCCACAGCCAGTCACGGGGGTGTCCTTTATGTGGCAAGAGGAAGAGGTATTTGTGTCCTTCAGTAATAGTCACTCATGTTTAATCATTGATTTTATATCATTTTAAGTAACTGGTTTTCTTTCAAATTTTAATTACCGTGAATGTATATTCTCATCATCCACATACTCTCACCCTTAGGCCAGAATATATCTAGTTTAATTAAGAATAGACTGTGTTCATTTATACCTGTTCCTATTTCTTGTACCAGGGGGCTTTCTTAGCCCTTGCCTAATGTTATTTGGGTTGCAGAAAATATCTAAGTGATTGAGTGAGTGAACAATTAGAATTATAGATACTTTGGTATGTACACACCTTAGGATCTTTTATTCTCACCAGGTGGAAATTTTCCACTTGAACTCAGTGTGAGACATATCACTACAATGTAATATCAATATTATAGACCAAATGTAGAAATTAAGGCATTCTAAAATGGTTCTGATGTGAAGTACACATCTTGAAAAAACAATAAAAATATTTTAATCTCTAACCAGTGGGTAGATATGTCTATTTCATAAAATGTTTTCCCCCAAAAAAATGTCAGTTACCATTATTGGTCTCATTTTTATAAAACATAATTTTCAGTAAAAATGTTACAGATTTGCTAAACATAGGAAAAAAAGAGCATTGCTGTTTCTCATTTTAAGAAAGAGCTCTACTCTAAAATTCTTAGAATAATCTTTTTTAAAGAATAAACGTTTCTCCTATCAAGTGAGACAATGCACGTAAAGTGGTTTGTAACCTCTGAAGCACAACACATTTGTACACTGCCACATCTACGTTTGCTCTGAGATGGTCCTATAAAGCACTCTGGACCTGCTTCTAGGACACCATGTGGTTTCTCCGCAGGAAGCAGATCTCACCGAGCATATCAGCACCCCACTGTGCATCAGCCCAGCAACTCCATTGCATTCTCACAACAGCGAGCATTTCCTGAACAAAGCTTCCTCCAGTACCTGGCTCAGCTGTGTTCTGTCTTGTCTCTACAGTTCTAAATGACATCATCTCAACCATGTTCAATCGAAAGTTTATGGAGGAATTGTTCAAACCCCAAGAGCTCTACTCCAAGAAGGCCCTGAGGACAGTCTATGACCGCCTGGCTCATGCCTCCATTATGAGACTGAACCAGGCCAGTATGGATAAGGTAAGCAGACAGCCACCTCTGTCCCCTGGGTTGCATTTCTTGTACCTTTTGTGGATGGTCATGCAATGAGAGGATGTATGCAATGGTGCCTTGCAAAAAAAGGTAGTTGTTACTGTGTTGCAGAGTGAACCTCAGAAGTCATCCACACCAATTCTTCCGTTGTTTATGTCATTCCCTCTGCCCAAGGAGAGTGCTGATTTTCATGCCCCCATCTAGGAACACTGGAAACACATGCACCTTAGCCCAGTACAAGCATCCAACCCTAAAAACTTTAATTCAGCATCATTCTCAACAGATCTCAGCTCTGCAGTGAGGAAACCAGGCTTTTTTTTTTTTAGCAAATTCAAAACTGCTACTTCTTCATTTGTAACATGAACATATCTTATTTCTTTGGGAAACAAATTATTAGGGCACTCTGATTTTTAAAATAATAATTCCGGATAAATAGATGGCAAAGAATAGACAAATCTCCCAATCAGAAAAAGTCCAAGTAATTTATATAAATGCTCTGCCCTTAAGAAAGGAAAGCATAACTCCCCATTCCTTGTGTCGTGGGCTGCACTTACTGAATTCCTTCCAAAGAGGACAGTATGTAAAGGGCAAAGAACAGTTAACTTTAGAGTGGAGAAACTGACAAACACTACCTCAACCAGGATGATCAAGGTCAACATCAACATGATAAGTCATGTTGGTAGTATGTACCCCAATAGGATGCGGTGAGGATAGCACTGGATCTCTGTGCTCTTCCTCTTGAAAACCCACAACCCTGGTCTAATCATGAGAAAAAAACATCAGCACATATGGAGGTCATGCTACAAAATACCTGACCAGTACTCAAAACTGTCAGGGCCACCAAAACAAGGTAAGTCAGAAAAACTGTCAGCCAAGAAGAGCTCAGGAGACATGATGACTAAATGTCATGTAGGATCCTAGCACAGAAATAGGACAGTAGGGAAAAACTAATAAAATATGAACTTCAGTTTTTTTAAAGCAACAAATTCCTCCACTATGTGAATTTTTACAAATCATGAGAACTGACATTGGGTGCTAGGTGTGCAAACTCAATGCCCACTTATTGCTGGTACCTGGAAACCTCAGGTAGACAGACTGTCTGTAACTTGGCCTGTTGCCTCCTGCCACTTATTTCTGCAAAGTTACTTTATCTCCCTGAGCCTCCACCTCCATTTTCTCCTCTATAAAATGGCTACTTCATCATGCTAGCAGGAATAAGTGAGAAACATATACAGAATGATATACCTAGGCCTGGCACATAGTAGATGTTCAATTAATGTTATTATCTGCTCTGCCTCTTCTCCCTCTATCTTTAAGAAGACTTAGGTTTCCATAGAGAAAGGACACAGAATTTGTAATCAAAAAAACTAGATTCAAGTCTTAGCTCTACCAGTTACTAACTGTGAGACTCATTTTACTGAATAACTCTGAAATTTCATCTCTTCATCTTATAATTTTTATCCTTTATTCCTAGCATGGTATCCTATACACAAAAGGTAGTTAATGTTTGATAATGATGGCAGAGAGTCTCAAATCTATCTCTTGTACTATATGCCTCCTCCTTCTCCTGCACACACATACACACACACTCCACTGTTCCTGTGGCATGCCACTTTCTAAGTGAAATGTTTCTAGCTGCATGTTAAAGAAATGGAATCATTTAGAAAATTCTAGCAAGTTCCTTAGGATCTAACCATCCTGAGTTCAAACCTTATCCTGCCACTTATCACCAGCTATATGAAATTAGGCGAGTTTCTTCATTTTTAAACTTGAGATAGTATCTACCTCACAAAGTTCTTATAAAGATTAAATGGGATCAGATGAGGTAATGTATATGAATGTGCTTGGCACAACACTCAGATGGTACCAGTTTATATTTTCAACCCTGCCCCAGACGTGTCCATAACTTCTCTCCCAAACTGGCTCCTTCTGTCCCCCGCTCCTGCCTCATCAGAGCATCATCTTCTCTTAGGCACTAGGTTGAAAAAGCAATAGTCATTCTGGAGACCCTTATCTTTATCCCCCAAATATCTGGTCAGGTAGTCACCATATACGGACAGCTTTTCCTTCTAAATATCACATGTTCTTCTTTTCCCTGCTTTTTTCATTCCTACTGTCTTTATTCCAGCTCTTAAGTCTGGATTCCTCCAATAAAATTTCTTTCATTCATACAATCAATAGATATCGTTGCAGCCTCGGGAGGAGCCAGGTCCTGGCCAATCTCCATGACTCTAACTCCAGTCTTTCCCATCTCTTACATCTCATCGTTGCCAGGCTGACTGTCTTGCTTAATTACTGCTTTTATCCCATCAGCTCAGAAAACATCAGTAGGGCCCTAATTCCTACCATATCAAGTCTAAATCATTTTGCCTGTCTTTCTAAGACCTTTAATATTCTCAACTTGCCATGCTTATCCAAGTTTATTTCCCACCACCCCAACATGAACTGTTCTCTCTAGTCAGGCTGTTTTTCTTATCCTCCTAGGAAAATAGCATACTCATTGCTGCCTCCATGCATGCTGTTCCCCTCAGCTAGAACACCTTTCCCCTCCCTCAGCCAATTTGAACCCTATGACTGCCTTCTTTTTCTTCCACAAAGCCTGTCTTGACCACTTTGACCCTCACCAATTTCTCACCTCTGATCACTCACAGTCAGGCTATACATGAAGCTTGTGGATATTTTGCTCATCACTTAAAATTGTTCTTATTCAGTTGTAGAACTTTAGACCTGCCTCTTTCACCTATGCCATCTCATTTACTCCTTTCAGCAGTTCTACAACTATAGGAAATTAGGAATTATTTTTTACAGATGAAAAAACTCAGGCTCAGAGAGGCAAAGAGGCTTGGCCAGGGCCATCCAGCAAGTCAGGAGCAATGAAGGGCTTGAATTCAGGTTTTTGTTCCCCAAGTCCAGGACCTGATCCAAGACTCTAAAGCTGCTGATATTGTTTCAAACTGACTCCATCAACAATAGGCATAAGCTGGCCAGAAATCCTGGTTTGCCCAGGAATGTCCTGGTTTACTCCTGCTATCCTGGCGTAATTATTAAATCACCCCCCTTTTACTCTCAAAAGTGTCTCATTTTGAGTGATAACTGACATAGTCTCCCAAGCTGTATGAAATGCCCAGAACTAGTTTTCAGTAAATGCTTGACTGAGTCGTTGTTTGGAGGTTCTGACGTTTGCTTTTATGATCCTATTTATTTTGCTCATGCATGGGTTGGCAGCTATATGACCTGATGACTATGGCTTTCAAATATCAAGTATTGCTGTGTCCCCGTCCCAAGGATGTGTTGCTGGTCACTTTCAATCACTTAGATGCCATCAAGGGATTCATCCGAGACTCCCCAACCATCCTGCATCAAGTGGATGAGACTTTCCGGCAGCTGACTGAAGTAAGAGTGTCATCAGTTCATCACCTCCCAGCTCCAGTGAACCTCTCCTTCCTGTGTTAATAATAGGCAGAGTCTGTGACAGAAAGAACAGATGGGGAATGGCAAAGCCTGCCGCTCTCCCAGGAAATTCTAAAAATCTACAAGTATTACATTTTGGTAATACAATGGATGTTATCATCTATGCCCTCTTACTGTTGCCTTCAAAATTGGGGAAGCAGTGATACAGAACATAGCCATTTCTCCTAGCTTTTCTGAAAGGGAGTTGATAGTGGATGTTCTGCTAAATCTTGGGGAACGGGAGAGGCAAAGTGTGGCCCTCTCAGGTGCGGCATAGTGAAGTTTGTTCCTCTAGTGAGGGGACGGAGCTGGCTCTCCTGCTGCTCATCTGCCCCAACAACTGAGCCCCCTCCCTGCTTATCTGGTGCCCACCTCGGAGCATCTGCACTTCTCAGGTCGATTCTGAAAGTGAAGTGCTTCTTTCTGCTTTGCCTCTGGCAGACATACGGAGGTCTCTCTGCAGGGGAGTTCCAGCTGATCCGGCAGACACTTCTCATCTTCTTCCAGGACCTGCACATCCGGGTGAGTGAGTGGGTGACCCTCGGACCTCCCACCACTGTTAACCTGGGGAAACAGGGTGCTAAGTGGTCAAGCACACAAGGGCTGAGATTGTCCAGGTAGTCATGTCCTCAGTGTTTGGCTCCATGATGATAAACATTCTGATGCCAAATCTCAGCAGTTTTAAATGGACCAAGGAAGACAATGATACTGCCATTCCTCCTAGTTATCTAATGTGTTTCTTTAAATATGGTTTTGACTGCCCTCTCTCTCTTTGTCTCTGCCTCTCTGTCCCCCTGCTCTCTCTGCTCTCTCTCTGCTCTCTCTCTGTCTCTCTGTCCTCTCTGTCTCTCTGTCTCGCTGTCCCGCTGCTCCCTCTCTCTCTCTCCCCCCCCCACCCAGGGGCAGCCACTTTCTCTTTCAGATAAAAAATCTCTTGCATGGGGAAAATATAAATGGTTTCTTCCCTTCTCTCCAGAGAAAATGTGCACTCAAGGCTACCAGCCTGACCTCACTTACAAAGCCTTTCCTCAAACCTCTAGGATCCTTGGCCTCTCCAGTATCTGATGCTGTCAGGAGGCCACCCTCTCTCCATGGAACTCTTGCCTCCCTGGGACTTCCATGGCACCACACCATCCTGGCCTTCCCTTCCGCCTCCCATCTCTATGCCTTTCACTCCTTCTTCTCCCTCCTATCTTCAAGCCTCCTTCTTCTGCCTCTGCCCACCCCTGCTCTTTAGGAATCTCTTTCCTCCCTCTTCCTAACTCTGTCAAGTAGGACTCCTGAGTCTAACCTCTACCCTACCCTTGGTCAGGCCCACCGATACAGACCTACTCCCACCTGCTTGCTGAATCTCTCTATGAGGATGCCCACCAGTGCCTACGACTTCATGTCTGTAGCTAATTCAGTCTCCAAAATCCAAGTCCTGTCCCAACTTCCTGATTTGTTTTGAGGGCACCACCATTCCTTCTCACTTGACTCAGAACCAGAGCATCACCTTTGACTCCCCTTCTCTGATCTTCATCTGACTGCTTCTAAGGCTTATAGAGTCTGCCATTTCAATATCCGTGACCTCCTTTCCATTCCTGTTGCCAGCAGCCTAGCTCAGGCCCTCATACTCTTGTTGACTATTGCCTCCCAATTGACCCTGCCTCCTCCTGTCATGCCTACAATTCTACACCCTAGCTTTTAAAAAGATATTTTGAGCTTCTGAATTTGGGGCCTGTCCCTCCTGGATAGGACTTTGTTCCTTCCCATAATTTAACACACCAATATGAGAAAATGGATGATATGGCAAAATGAGCCCTGGCTCTGGAGTCAGACACTCCCAAATCCAGCACAGATCCACAACCTTGAGCAAATTACTTCTCTTGAGCCTTATTTCTTCATCTGAAAAATGGAGATGGAAATCCTAACTGAGAGTTTGTTGGGAGGATGAACTGATGCAGCCTATGTAATGTGCATGCGTTGGCTTGTATATGGGTAGTGCAGAGTGCCTCTAGAAGGATGGACAAGAACCTGGCCGCAGGGGTTGCCTCCTGGGAGCAGGGAACTGCATGGAGGATGGCTATAGGAGAGACACTTACGTTCCATCACATACCCTTTAAACCTTTTGAATTCTGCACCTATGCATGTGTAACATATTCACAAAATAAAATTCAAAAAAAAAAGAAATAAAATATGTTTAGTGCCTCATTGTGATTTCCCTTCAATGGACCAGGGAAGACAAATAGATTTCCACTTCGAGGCCAATTTTATTTTTAAGCCTCATGAATAATTTTATTTGATAAGGATGGAGGAATAATAACCCCAATATAAATTAAGATCTCTAATAGCCATTGATTAAAATTAAAAATATGAAAGCACAAATAATATTGTTTTGCATTGCTTTAAAATATTGAAAACTGCATTATTATCAACACTAATGTTGTCAAGACTATGCATATTTGGATATTATTTTATGGATTGGAGTAATATAAGCAGCCATATTGATTTTTCATTTCTGACACAATAAAATTCATTATAATGAAAAAACACTCCTAATAGAAGTCTATAACAAAACATTAAAATATATTTAATCACAAACTATATTACACTTTAATTACTAAATGGGCAGGCAATGAAGCATCAGAACGTTCATCAAGAGAAATAGGAGCCATGTATCCTGACAATATTAAGCCACTGATCTGTAACACATTTGGCTCATCTTCCAAGTCTGGTCTTTGATGGTATTTCTGCTCAGCTGCAATTTGTGATTGCCTATACTGATTTTCTCTGTTTTCAAAATAGTCTTGATAGTTTTTAAACTTGCTATCAAAACCAGCTAACTAAATTAAGAAAATACAGCTCTGACCTAACACTCCCTTGCTCACTGTTTAACCAAAGTAAATACAAAACTCCTCATCCTAATATCCAAAGCTTTCTGTGATATCACAAAACGACCTGAAGTGGTGTTAATGTCAAGGCTCCAGCTGCACTCCAGGCCTTGCCAGAGACTGCATAAAGACCAATTCCATTTGGAATCCTGAGCAGTTATTTACAACCATCTCAAATGCCAACCCCTTCCAGCCCTCCGGAACTCCTCCAGACCTGCTTCCCAGGGGAGGCTCCTCAGGTCACCCACCCTCGCCCGTACTCTCATTCCCATTCATGTGTCTTCCATCATGGACTCTCCTCATGTTCTTTCCATTGATTTAGTTGCTAGAAAACATCATTCCATCTTCACCTCTTCATAGAATGCTCTTTACCCATCCATGCCATTATCCACTCCACCGGGAAATATTTCATCCCTGGAACCCAACCAGTCTTACAAATATTGAAGGCATACTCTATACCAGGCACTATATTCAGTGTTTGAGATACATGAGTGAACAAGACAGAGGCCCTGTCTTGAGGAGTTGCTCTACTAGTAGGAAGACACAGGAAGGGCAAATAAATTCTGTTCTGGCTTAAATAACTCTTAGGAAGATGACAACATAAGGTGAAGTTATAAAGGGCAACTGGGATGGGATGTTGCATTAGAGCAGCACTGTGCAATAGAACTTCCTGTTAGGATGGAAACGTCCCGTGTCCATGCTGTCTGGTATGATAGCCACTAGCCATATGCGGCTTATGAAGCACTTAAAATAGAACCAGTGTGACTGAGAAACTGAATTTTTAATTTAATTTAAATAGTCACACTTGACTAGTAGCTACTGTACTGCATAACACATCCTTAGATGACAGAGTTAGAGTCAAGGACAGCCTTTTTTTTTTTTTTTTGAGAGGGCATCTCTCATATTTATTGATCATGTGGTTGTTAACAACAATAAAATTCTGTATAGGGGACTCAATGCACAATCATTAATCCACCCCAAGCCTAATTCTCGTCAGTCTCCAATCTTCTGAAGCATAATGAACAAGTTCTTACATGGTGAACAAATTCTTACATAGTGAATAAGTTCTTACATGGTGAACAGTACAAGGGCAGTCATCACAGAAACTTCCGGTTTTGATCATGCATCATGAACTATAAACAATCAGGTCAATTATGATTATTTGTTTATTTTTATACTTGATTTATATGTGAATCCCACATTTCTCCATTATTTTTTTTTAAAATAAAATGATGAAGTGGTAGGTAGATGCAAGATAAAGGTAGAAAACATAGTTTAGTGCTGTAAGAGGGCAAATGTAGATGATCACGTATGTGCCTATAGACTAAGTATTAATCCAAGCTAGACAAGGGCAACAAAACATCCACGGATGCAGAAGATTTCTCTCAAAACAGGGGGCATGAGGTTCTAAGCCTCACCTCTGTTGATCCTCAATTTCTCACCTGATGGCCCCCCTGCGACTGTGCCTGTCTTAGGTTGTTCCTCCCTTGAGGCATCTTACCTGTCTCTGGCTAACCAGTCATCTTCCGGGGCCATACAGGGAAATGTAAAGTTGGCAAGTGAGAGAGAAGCAATATTGAAGGACAGCCTTTTTGAAGACAGGCATTTTAGCTGAGAATATAACAGATCTCATGGAGGAGCATCTAAACTGAAGGAACAGCCAGTTCAAAGGCCCTTAGGTGGGAAAAAGCATGTGTTCCTTGGGCAAAGAGAGAGCCTATGTGACTAAAGCATATCTAGACAGGAGTGATACTCAGAGAGTACTACCTATGCAGCATGGGCACTGGCTGATCAGAACAGGGGCCAGTCATTAATAAACGCAGCCTACCAGTTGACATAGCTTTAGGCCCTAGTAAGGAGTTTTTTCTAAGAGGAAAGAAAAGATTATGAGCATTTTAAGGTGAGTGGTGACATGACCTGATTTGTGTTCTGGAAGATGAACTCTGTGGGATGGGACAAAGGTAGCAATAGGACTGCAGTTAGGAAGCTATTGTAGAAATCTAGGCAAAAATGGCGCTACTGGTGGAGAGCATGGGAAACTTCCACATTTGGGCTGTCTGTTCAGGGCAAGGTCACTAAGACCTGAGCCAGAGACTGGATGTGGGGAAGAGGAATGAAGAACAACTACCAAGTTTTTGACCTGAGCAACTGGTGGTGCCATTTACTGTGGGAGGAGAACCGAAGGGAAGTTTATTTGGGTAGAAAAATTAATTGTTTAAGTTTGATTTGCCTATGAGACATCCAAGTAGCAATTTCAAGTAGGCATTTGAATATTAAAATCTAAAACTCAGAAGAAAGGTCCAGGGTGGAGACAAAAATGTGCAGATCCTCAGCATACAGCACAGAGGTGGTGTTTGAAGTGTTCTGGCCACTTGGTGGAAGCTGGTCCTTCTCCCTCATCTGCAGGCAGGATGTGAGAAGCAGAATCAGTATTCTGCCAGCTTCCCCCTCACTTTCAGATCATTATTCTCCTGCCCGCACAGACTCACCCCTTCTCCTGTAAGGTCAGACCAGTAACCATAACTCAGTCCAAGGCCCTGTGCTCATCACTCACTGCTGAACTGACTGCCAAGTCCCTCACCCATATTCACTGAGCATTTAAAGCCCTGGCTCTCTTCCTGGCCACCAGAGTTAGCCAGCATCCTGAGGAACACAAATGCTTATGGAGATGTCTCATCCAGCACTCTGTCCCCACAGCTGAATGACATTCACCTAGGAAACACGGTTCTTGCCCTCAAGAACTCATTAGAGAAGTGGGGGAAATGCACTTAGTACCTTACAGGTATTTGGTTTTAAATGAAAGAGTGTAAAGAGAGAGGACACAACCAATGAGGTGGTCAGTTCTATCTAAAAGAATCAGGAAAGTCTTCATAGAGGAGCTAATACCTTTAAAAGAAATGGGTTTTCATTAGACCCATAGGAAAATAAGGGGAGGTTAAGATGGACACCTCAGGCAGAGGACACCATCTCAGCAGAGGCCTGAGGCATATACTGCCTGGTGTATTTGGTGGTGCAGGGTGGAGAACACTACGAGAAACAGTATGGCTAGAGCATAGGACTCAAGGAGACACATGGCTACAAAGAAGAACAAGAGCCAGCTGGACATTATCTGGCAGGCAGAGAGCCACTGAAGCAAGAGAGGGACAGGGTCAGATATGAGTTGGGAACAGTCTCTAGCAGCATGATGGCAGCTGGATCAAATTGGAGGGGAGCAGGAGACCAGTTAAGAGGTAAGAGGCAAGGAAGCCCTGCACTGGGGAGCCATGGAGAGAGCAAGGGCCAGACACAAGGAGTGGTCACTGGGTTGGCAAGGCTTGGTGGCTGAATAGACATGGGAAGGTGGTGGGGGAAGCCTGATGACCTGGGTGTCACTCACTGAGATTGCGACCATCGGAGGAGGACAAGGTTTAAGAAGACAAATGATGAGCCCTGTTCTGAGCAGGGTGAATCCGGGGTGCACCCCATGAACCTGTATGTGGACATGTCTAATAAGCAATGGAATAGATGGGTCCCGTGCCCAGAGAATAAAGCTAAGTGGCAGCTCAAGATCTGGGAGGCATCAGCACAGGGTAAACATTGGCATATGGGAGTAGATGAGATCACCTGGGGGGAAAAAAGGGTGGGGTGAGGGGGGAAAGGGCAAGGGAGAGTCACACCTACAGCTGAGGGCCAACAGAGGGGCTGAACAAGCAGGCAGATCCCACAGTCCTGTCTAGCCAAGGGCAGATTTTCGAGTCAAACACAGACTCTTTATTTAAATGTGTACATTTCAGATCTACTATGACATGGTCAGCCTTACTAGAGAGTCCAGCATGTATATATATATTCCCACTTCCCTTTCCAAATTTTCTTTCTCCATGCCTGTATTCATATCCCCTAGTCACAGAATCTCAAGGATAACAATTCCTTAAAGGTCATCCAGCCAAACCTTCTAACCAATCCAGTTTATACATTTCCCCCCAAAACATGTCTTGTGCATGCCCATCTCTGCTTCACAAGTAGCTGCTTCCTCCAGGCCAGCCCCAAACCCACCCCCAGGCCTGTAGTGGTTCTCCTCAGTGGGCTAATCTACATATGCCATTCAGCATATCCTGCTGTAGAATATCATTCTTTTTTTCCATTTTATGCCTGTGTCCTGTGTCCAATTAGGCAGTGATACTGAGAGTATTACCTACCACGTACTGAGCACTTACTGTGTCAGGCTCTGGGATGCATGTTTTTTGTTCATTATCTGACCTACTGATCACACTAACCCATTGCAAAGGTACCACTATTAACCCCAGTTTACCAAAGAGAAAAGTGATTGACAGAAGGGTAAAGGGTTGTGTAACTTCCAAAACCCCCAGGGCCAAGGAGGGACCCAGCTGGGATGTAAGCCTAGACAGTCTGTCATTAACCTGCCAACAGTCTGTCACAGCCAGCATACAAATTCTTACCTTTGCACTTTCACTGCCTTGCATACAACAGATGCTTATCCTTAGTGATATTACTAATATAATCCTGTAGAATTTTAGAGTTGAAGAGACGTTCAAGTTTATCTCATTTTACAGATGAGGAAGGTAAGATCCAATAAAACTGATTAACTGCTACTATCTTTATGGGACTTCTCCTGACCAAGACCCCCAGTACAGAGTGCACAAACCAGGGAGGAGAAATAAGCATTAGGTGATGTTTTTAGACACATCAAAGACCTTAAAACTCAAGCACCAACTGGATACACCTGCTCTGACCCCTTCTCACCAGTCCAACACAGGGCAAAATCTCGGGCTCCAGAGTCTGAATTCAAACACAAGGCTTTGAACCTCAGCTCTGGCCCTTATGAGCTGGCTGGCTTTGAGGAAGTGGCTTAACCTCTGAGCTGCTGATTTCTCATCTGTAAAATGGAGATAATGAGGTTCTTACAACTCAAGCCTCACAGCTGTGTGGAAAGTTAACAGGGAACCATGGAATGGTATGGAATTTGAAGTCAACCTTGGTTTTGAATCCTGGCCCTACCTCTTACTGTACTCTTTGGGCAAGTCACTTCACTCTGTGAACCTTAACTTCATTTTTAAAAGATGGGTAATACAATGTGCCTGGGAGACTTGCTGTGCGGCTCAAAAGAAGTTCTGTTTGTAAAAACACTAACTGCCAGTGTTAGTTAGGATGAGTTTGTCTGTTACTGTTACGAACTCACTAGGTAACATTCCCAAGCCATTACATGCTTTCCATCCTCAGAATGCTTATGTCCATGAAAGTATACCAAGTAAAACGACAATACATGTATTTTTTTCCAGGTGTCCATATTTCTAAAGGACCGAGTTCAGAATTCTAGTGGTCGCTTTGTGTTGCCAGTGTCTGGGCCTGTTCCCTGGGGAACTGAAGTTCCTGGACTCATCAGGTGAATTCCTGACAGTAATGGTCAGACCAGTGTTTGAGGTACCAGAAAAGCAATATGGGGGGCCACTACACAGAATGGAGTACTGTTGGGCCCCTCTCTTTCTTCAGAAAGCACAGCAGTAGAAGGTCAGGTTCTAATCCTAGATTTGCCATTTAGCAGACACTTGAAGCAAATCACCAAGTCCTCCAGGATTTATTTCTTCATCTATTAAAAGGTTACTATGAAGATGAATAAGAGGATAATGCTTTAAAGTGCTTACACAGACCTGGCACAAAACACACACTCAGTAACTATTATTATTAAATATTATTATTGCATTATTATTATTGTTGCCTCAACCAGCATCTTTATCTTGAAGGAGTGCATGAATTCCTTTTTGTCCCATAGTACAAAGAATAAAGAAGACTCCAGGACTACCCCAGCTTAGAGAACATTCCATCATGTCATACTTTGTATTGTAGAATGTTCAACAACAAAGGCGAAGAGGTGAAGAATGTAGAATTCAAGCATGGTGGAAACTATGTCACTGCATCAAAAGAAGGTTCTTTTGAACTTTATGGAGACCGAGGCCTGAAACTGGGAACTAATATGTAAGCAAAGTCCCCCTCCCTGAATGAATTCAAGTCCAGGGGAGATCACTTCATTTAAAAAACCAACTTGACTTCTGCTTTTGAAAATCCCTGCTGACAATTGAAGTAATTTCCCCTTAGATACAAGGCATGCAGACCCCTGACATGTTCAGAGAGCACCCAGGATTTCCAAACACAAGGTAACCCAACAAGTCGAAAAGATAAATAATTTTAAGTGGTCATGGGAGAGAAGTAGCCAAAACCTTTGTTGCAGTGAAGATCCAGAAGGGTGGGCCTTCATGTATCGTTCACCTTCTTTTCCATGTTCCACATTATTTTGCAAGAGGAGGCATCTCCACACAGCTTCCCAGGTATTTTTCTTTGGGAAGAAGTGAAATTTGAGTGGCTGACACCCATTTCGTTGTATTGTGTACTCCCAAAATCTTTTTGGATGCTTCTTAATGTCTCAAAAGCCATGCATTATATTTATGAGTCAGAAAGAAGTCACTGTAAAAGGACTGGACAATGTTTTTGTGGTTTTCCTTTGACACAGGTACAGTGCAAACCGGTCTGTGGAAACCCATATGTCTGGAGCATCAAAGAACTTAGCTTCACAGACACAGGTAAGCTTCACCCACCCTTGCCTTCAGAGCTTATTTCTAGATACAAAAATCTGGATGAGGAGAAGGGTGGGAACTCTAGATCTTAAAGCTAGCCAGCATTTCCCTTGTTGTTTGCAATCTTCTCTCAGCCTTACAAGTACACAGGTTTTTAATTGTAGTTTCTCATAGATACTTCCAGTAATCTGGCTAATTGGGTAATTTTAGGCTTGGCTCAGCCCGCATACTTAGGCAGGAACCACACACCAGGACATGTGAATAACATTGTGCCAATCCTACTAGGTGCTGGTTGTTGAGTCCAGCACTCATGTGTAGTCTGATCATTCTGGATGCTTCTTAATGTCTCAAAAGCTTCCCCATATAATGATGTGGTAGCTAAGTTCAAAATGGGTTTAGGCTCTCTGAATTCCATCTTTATAAATTTTCAGTGAACTAGCTACCAGCTAGCCGTAGGACAAATCATGGAATATTCAGTTATTCAAAAAACATTTATTGAACTACTTCCATGGGCTGGGTTCCCAGCTCATTTAGGTGTGGTCCATCCTGCAGGGGCTTGAGGAAAGATGACAGACAGAAACAAATAATCATCACACAGTGGAAGAAGAGCTAGCTGGGTGTCCTGAACAAAGTGCCTTGCCAGAACACATGTTCTGTCCAGTGGGATGGGGACAGGGGCCAAGGATCAAGGGGGCTCTAGAGTGGGTAAGATACTAAACAGCCAAGAAGGAGAAATGGACATGCAAACCACGGTGACTGTTTGAGCAAAGGCAAGGGGCAAAGGAGCATAGTGTTTGAGGGAAGCCGGGAGGCCACATCTCTCCCACATGGCTACATTTTAACAAAATTGAGGCAGGTAGCCAGAGATTCAACCGCACAGGGACACTGGGGCCCGATGCAAAAAGGGCATAAACACTTTGGACTTTGTCCTTTAGGTAGGAGGCAGCGGGGTTTGTCTCCAGCAAGAGAAAAACGTTGAGAACTGTATTTAGAGCTCTCGCGGCCCACTGACGGAACAGGCGGAGCTGGGGAAGGCGGGGGCTGGGGCGGTTCGAAAGAAGGGCAAAGGCGGGGCAAAGGCCAAGGCCCGATCACCCTGTGAGGGAGAGGAGGGCATGGCTTCCGGGTGTGCTCATGACGGTCACCACCTGAGGGCACTGTGGTAGCTCCTACAGAATGAATGCCCTTGGACCTTGTGTCTGCTGAGGCTACTTGTAATTGCTTAGGGAACTAGACTGACAGAAGAGGAAGCAGTGTTCTCCTCTGAGGAGGGAGGTGGTTTAAGGAGAATGGGGATCCCTAGGGCCTTCCACTCATCTTGAAACTGAAGATGTCTGGTTTGCTGCCTTGCTAAGAGTCCCTCTGCTTCTGACATGGATTATTTCTCTTTTGGTTAAGTCTGTTTCTATGCTATATTTGGACACAGCTCTTCCTGGAAGTAATTTAAACAGTTACTGTTTTGCCCTGTTTTATAACCTGGGTCTCTGGGGTCTCAACAGGAAATGTGATCACCTTCATGTGGCTAAAAATCATTAAAATGTTTCTGCAGGAAAGCATTGCTCCAAACCCTCTTGCTAAAGAAGAGCTGAATTTCCTGGCCAGGCTGATGGGAGGGATGGAGATTCAGAAACCCAGTGGCTGGGAGCCAGGATTCCGGTTGAATCTCTTCACTACTGATGAAGAGGAGGAGTATGTTTTTTAAACCTGCTTTTTCAAGATATATATAAAAATCCTAAGTACAAAAAGAACCCAAAAAATGACCATTAGAAACCAATGACACTTATACATACAGAGGTAAAGATCACAAATGAAACACCTGCAAATCCAACAACGCAGTTGGAGAAGAATCCGCCAGTAAATAGCCTGAACCTTCTGGATTCATTCAAAGGCAGTTCTAATGTTTTACTTTGCAAAGCACAGCTGAACAGGAAGTATTGGAAGTCAGGATACTCATATTACGAAAAGTCTTTTAAGAAACCAGAGGGAGGCTGGAGCATGATGTCTCTGAGATCAGACAGTCTCCCCCAAAACCAGTTGTCATAATAACTCACCAAGATTTTTACAGCGCGTTGCAATTTACAAGACACTTCTGCATCCATTACCTCATGTGATCCTTCTCACAACCAAATATCTGGGGTGGGGGTTGACTTCAACTTCCCTATCCATTGAGCAAACTACTTTTGTATACTGCTGTGTGGCAGATAATATGGTAAGTTCTGGAAACACAAGGATGGAGTGTAAGAGCAAGAGCCTGTCCTCGAGAGCGCCTAGTGTAGTGGGAGAATGAGTACATGAGTGATTTCAGTGCCGTGTCATAAATGCTCTAATGGAGTACACAGTGATTGACTTTGCACCAGCAGATTGAGGGCGTTGCCATCTGAGCTGGGTCTTGGAGTTTGCCAAGCAGAGGAAGAGTGAGAATATTCTTGGCAGAACTCAGTATGTGCAGAGGCACACAGACATAAAGGACTTGGCTTTCTGGAGTGTAGGGTGCATTGGTTGGGGATAGGGTGAAAAGTTGATGGGAAATGGCAGAAGGTGAGGCAGAAAAAAGTAGGTGGCCAAATTATCAAGTGCCAGTTTGCCATGCTAGCAGGGAGAAAACCCTAACCTTTACCCCATTTTTCTACCATCTCCTGCAGGCAAGCAGCACTAACCAGACCAGAAGAGTTATCCTATGAAGTCATCAACATACAGGCCACTCAGGTGTGTGCCAGGGATTTCTCAAATCAAAGTTCATTCCGTGCCTCTTGTAATAACCTTGAACTTCAAAGGCCCTCCTTCCCGCTCTAGTCAGCATGTAACCATAGTCCCTAGTCTGACAAACAGGCGAGGAACTGGAGTGCATCCCCATGGTGGGACAGCAGTGAAACACCCACTGCACACAGGCGTGCCAACCCAGCCTCTTCACTCTTTCCTCTCACCTTTCTCCAACAGGACCAGCAAAGGAACGAGGCACTGGCTCGTATCATGGGGGAGCTTGAGATCACGGACCAGCCTAGGCAGAGTGCCAGCAAGGGGGATGATTTGCTGGCCATGATGGATGAGTTATAGCTGTGCTGACCAGGCACCCCCACCCTCATGGGAGAGGCTGCTTGACGACCCCAGGGGACGCCCCTGAGAGAAAATGCTGCTGCTAGTTTTCTACGGAGCGAGCGGAGCCGTTACCTCTTGTTCCTGTTTACGTTGTAGCAAGCTGCGCGAGTCTTCCTCAGGGAGCATGCTCTCTGGAAGGCACACCCAGAAACATACTGTCAGCAAAACATACTCTGGCTTTTAAATTGCACCTTTCCCATTTTCTTTCCACTTCAATGGCAAGCAAGCAGCCAAAGCCTTCAAGGTTAGAGGTTTAAGCCCCAGAGTCAGGAAGGGGGCATGTCTGTTGAGCTTTTAGTTGTAGCTTTTCTCTGGGGACCTACAGATGCCAATGAATCGCCAAGACGCTCCGAGCTTTCTAGAATGTATTTGGCCTTGT
Organism: Manis javanica; assembly: GCF_040802235.1. Classification (NCBI taxonomy): domain Eukaryota; kingdom Metazoa; phylum Chordata; class Mammalia; order Pholidota; family Manidae; genus Manis; species Manis javanica. The sequence goes on along the minus strand of NC_133159.1, from coordinate 27,763,393 downwards.
AAGTGAGTTTGAAATAAGTGGAGAAGACAGTTGCCTCAAACACCTGGGGCCCAGTTTACACAGCCCTCCTCTCCCTGGCACATTGGGAACTGTAACCTCAGAGGCAGGGTGAGCAGGGCCATCACAGGGAACGCTCAGCTGGTCCCCCACGGAGCATGCGGGTGTCTGTAGTTCTCTGCACATCTCTCCATGTGGCGGCTCTTCATCCCATATGGAAATATGTACTTGCTTCTCAACATGATACATACTCCTTACCTCCAGAGGCTCCCTCTGCCACTTACTGTTCTTGCCCTCTAAGGACCCAGCATGATGTGCCATGGCGCCTGCCTCCTCTGCTTCAACATCAATAGCCAGGCAGAGCCTCAGGTTGGATACAGGGGAGGCACACGTGGTGCTCCACTTTCCCTTCTGTGTACCAGGTGAGTTACTTCTCTTGGCAGGAGTATCTCAGGCCAGGGCTGTCCTAATTGCTTCAAGAGAGAGCATCAGCCCTCTGTCACATGCCCATCCTGGACAAGTAACTGGCAGGCTCAGGGCCAGCCAGTGCTCAACAGTCAAGGTCTGTTCATTCCTAAAGAAAAAATACACAGAATGGCAGAGGGTAGGAGAGAAACTGAGCTGAGCTGGTCATCACCTGAAATTGAGCCAACCCTGGGACCCTTGGGCCCCTCGCACCTTGGCAAGAGTAGAGCAAACATACTTCTGCAATAGGAGGGCCGGGGAAGCTGTCCTTTAGCTTGCCCAAGGAGTAGGGTTTGGTTGCATAAAGTCAAATAAAATAAACTGAAGTTGCTTCCAACCCATGAACATTACACTCCCTTACTTAGAAAAGCCCCCAAAAGGCCCACTGGGGAGGAGAAGCATATGATGCTTTAAACCATTACAGGCAGACAAACTGCTCTCAGTTTTAGTCTCTTTTAAGCAATCTGGTCACCAGCTGGGGTGGCCTGACTCCGTGACAGACAAAGAGGAGGGTTCTGTCCTGTTCTGAGTCTGGCTCCCACCACACTGCTACTGACCCGAATTCCACTGTCTTCTCCAAGCGTGTCCTGGAACCTTGGAGGAGGGCCACGAGCTGCTGAGAAGCTCTTCTTCCCTCTACCTACCCCAGAGTGATACTGATGATTTTAAACATTTCTGCCCTCTCAGAAATTAAACAAGATACAGATCTCCAGTAAGGCAGCCTTGTGATGAGGCAATCTTTGAGTTTCAAGTCTCTATACTGGCTCAAACACTGAGAAAAACAAGTCTATTTGCATGGTGGTTCAGGGCATCCAGAGAAAGGGAAGTCAGGAGGAGGCAAAGAAAAAACGGATTACTCTGGCAAGAATATGGACTGAGTACTAATAACACATCCATGTTCACTTAAAACATGGCCCCAGAGCACAAGGGTGTCACACAACAGTGCCCAGTGCACTGCAGGGGAGGCACGCTGCGGTCAGTCGGGATGCTGGGCTCCAGTCCCATCCTCGCCCCAAATCCACCATAGCATCTTGGGCAGTTGCCCTCACTGAGCCTCTGTTCCCTCCCTGGTAAGAAAGAGAAAGAATGGTTCACTGGCTGAAAGCCTGCTTGCCCAGATACGTTGTTCAGTTTACAGATTCCTAGGCCCTGCCCCAGGCAAGACCTGAGAATAGGAATTTTTACCCATGGTGCCCCCGACTCCATGCTTTGGGGATGTATCTGCTCTCTGTTAGCTCTACGTAACTAACCTCTTCTCAGAGAAGTTTCAAACTCTTCCACTTTTGTTCTTATCATAGTGTTGGAATGCCCTACGGATTATGGAAGGCAGTGCTCTAGAAAAGCCTTCTGAATGAGGTACCTTAAAAGGCTTCCAGAAGAAAGCAGTTAATAAAACTTGAGAGTGAATGGGAAAGAGGGTGGAGGAGGAATGTATTTAGTTCTAAGAGGAAAGTCATCCCATGTAGCACAACACACTTAAGTATACAACAGTATTTCAAGGTAGACTCACTTATTTTCCTTAGACCCAGATCCTGGTAGGCAAGAAACTGCCTTCAGCATGGTAACCAGATCCGGAGAGCCCCAACTCTAGACAGGATCAGGCTCCATTAATTGCCCTCTGGTTTGCCACCCCGGTTTATACCCACCATAGAGATCAACTCAAGCCTCAGGAAACCATAGAAAAAGAAATGCAGATTTTAGAAAATACAGTCATTTACTATAATGCCTAATGGTAAAAACCCAAATTAAAATCTGAAAGACCAATACAACCTTTACCTACCCCTTATTCCCTTTAAATTATGCCCCAGATAACTCCTCTTCAGCTGCTAAATTCCTGTACAGTTGACAGTAGAGGGAATTAAAGGATGTGGAAAACAAGGAGCTGGACTGGGGAAAAGGCCTTCATAGTTGGATCTTCCCTGCATAGCTTCATGATTTGGCATGAAGTGAATTCAAATGAGAATATCAAGATGCACTCCAAAGGGCCAGTGGAAATTGCTCTGGATTATTCGATTACCTTAACATTCCCCCTGCTACACGCACACACACTCAACAGTCTTTGTTTCTGCCCAGCGGTGCCTCTGCTGTCAAAAATAGCATTGCCTTCTCTTGTAGTTCCCAAAACTACATGAAATCCCAGTGGCATTAGTCCTGGTGAAGGCACAGAGGGGGTTCCAACCAGGACTCCTAAACCCTAGGTGTGGCTATTTGCCTTAGACCACTCTGCCCTCCTTTCTCTTTATACCCCCCCCAAGTTCCTTTTGAAATGCTGGGGCCACTTTTCTCAGGTTTTCAAGGGGGAAGTCAGTGTCAGCCAAGGACATTTGACAGGGGTTTTCTGGCTATCCTAAAGACCATGCAGCTTCAGTTACAATTGAGACGGTAATGCTATGTATGCTCTCCCTCATCTCTCCCCTCGGCCTCAGCATGCCTGCACCCTTCTTCCCTCCATCACACCCAGCCCTCTTTCTGCACCTCTGCTGTCTATCCAAATGGCTGCTGAGGATGTCCTCCTCCTATGCAACCATTCCCACCCAAACCTGCGACCTCTGCATCTCCAGGGGTCTTCCTCTCCACCTTACCTCTCTAGCTGTTCCTCTCCACTCCTCTCCATTGACTCACCCGCACTCCAGGCTCCCCCACTCCCTCCTACAGCCTAGTAGCTCCAGCACTCCACAGATCCTGGCTCACGCCTCCATGCCCAACTTTGCTAGATCCAACAGCCTTCTCTCCTCCCCCTTGTCTTGGCTTTTTGAAGGCTCTCAGCCCTGCTAAAGGGCCTTTTCCTCCTAAAACTCTCTCTCCCTTTGGCTTTGATGGCTCAAATCATACTACTTTCGGACCACACTTGCCCTCTCTCCCTCAGTGGCTTGGATTGAGGATTGCCCTGGTGATACAGATGTCAGTGCAGCCATTTTTAAAGGTCTGCCCAAACAGCCAGGTCACTTGACCAGACATCCTGATCAGATCCCTTGCTTCTTCCCCAGCCTCACTCTCTTCTCTCTCTCTCTGTTCCTCACTCTCAGGATTGGGTCCTTTATACTCACCCCACTGCTGACCCAATGTGCCCTGTGCCCCCAGCTGCTTAGTTTGCATTCTTCTGCAAATAGTTTTGCAGCATTTTTTTCCAGAGAGGCCATTACCTTGACTTGCAACTCTCTGTAATCCCCCCCCTTACCTGGGCTGCAGGCTCTTTCCCTGAGATGTTCCACAGCACCTCACACTTAGTGTCTAACACTTGACAGTCATTTCTGTTTATTTAATACATTACTTCATTTCCAAAAGGCATGAAGAAACTTTTGAAATTAAATATAAAACAAAATAGGACAGTTTTCCATAAAAGAGAACTAGAAGTGATGGGTAGAAGTTACTAGAAACTTCTTAACAATGGAGTAGAACATCTGGCAAAGACATGAGTTGCTGGTCACTGGCATCTCAGGCAGTGGTCAGGGGGCATCTTCCCAGTGCTCTAGAAGGGATTTGGGTACCGGGTGGTAAAATGGAACAGGTGACCTGGGACTCGCCCTAACTCTCAGGGTTCTGTGATCCTCTGACAACTGGGAACAGAACCACAAGAGAACTCAAAAAATATTGAAACCAATTCTGGCTACTGAAGTAGAGAAGGGATCTACTGAAAGGGCTTCCAGCAGCTCACAGTTGTCAGGAAGCCTGATGAACCATGAGAGAATGGCCAGGAACCAAGGATGGGTAAGCAGCACAGGAAAGGACTCCGGCACGGCAGCCCTCCCGGCAGTGAGGCGCTGGGAGACTCAGACATCAGGACAGGCCCTAAATAGTTCCTGCTGGGCTGTGTCACTTGGTCCAGATTTCGAGTCTGATAATGCCTGAGTTTAGGTCACAAGCGCATGCTGTGGCTGACAAGGATCAGAGGCAATAACTGGCCTTTAGATCATCTGCAGCAGGAAGTAGAACCCCACCTCCCACTGAAATTCATGAATGTCAGATTTCTCCAATCATGGGGAAAGGAGTTCAGTGGCTGAGTAGCCAAAAAATGAGATATCCTCCACTGACACGACCCCCATCCCACCCCCAACACTCTCATTCCCATCAGTGGGTCACCATCTGTCTCCCACCCACACCCCAGATTTAATCACCCTCCAAGGACTCTGATAAACCGTGTTCATGGTCTTTAACATTCATCCCTTTCCATTCCCACTGCCACCACTTCACTCAGATCCCAATCGCCTTCTCACCACATTCACGGAACCAGTGTTCCACTCCCAGCTGTTGTTTGTAGTGTGATGCCCTTGGGCCTCCTAAACCTTCTCCCTGTCTCAACACCCAGGAGACTTACAGGGAAGGTAAGATTTATGTAAATAACTCAGGCACATTTGCATGCAACAAGTAAACATCTAAGAAGCAATATGTGATAGGGGTGAGAGCAGAGATGTCACGCCCAACTGAGGTCATCAGTGAAGACTTCAGAAAGATACAGCAACTGAGGCAAGCTTTAAAGGAGGAATTGGACTTAACCATCCAAAGATAAGAGAGGATCTAAGGCAGATGGAGCAGGACAGAAAAGGCAGAGGCAAGAGTGTAAGGCTTGTCCAAGGGTTGCAGACTGACTGATTCTGACTAGAGGGGAGAGCAGTGGGTCTCAAACTTCAGTGTGCATTGTTAGCTGTGCAGATTCCTGGGCTTCACTTGTGGTTCTGCAGGTCTGGGGTTGGGTTTAACAAACTTTCCAGATAACTTTAAGGCAACTGGTTCCAATACCACACTTGAAGAAACAGTGGTTGGAGAGTTTGGGTAGAGAACCTGAAGGAGATCCAGCTGGAAACTAAGCTGGAATCAAATCAATGTCAGCATTCAATTCATATTGCTAGTGATTGATTATATTGCAATTCATTTTATAGTGCTAGCAAATGAAAGTTTTCTTAGCAGGTAAACAATAGGATCAGAACTGTACTTTGAATCTAATCTGTTGGCAAAAGGTCACAAGACACAGAGACCAGCAAAAATGGTTTTTATAATGAATCAAATGAGAGGATGAGGTTTTCAACTAGAATGCTTGCAAACAGTCAGGATAAAAAGGCAAGTAAAGTGGGGAGACACACTTCAAAGAATTTGCAAGGCTCAGTGACTGTAACAGGTGTGGGGGAATCAAGAAATGATAGAAAATGTTAAGTTTATTCAAGGTGCCCAACTTGGGTAGTTGAAAAATGGTGGTAGCAACCATAGAAATAGAAAAATTCAGAGCAGCAAATGATTTGGGAAGGACTTGATGAATTTACCTTGTAGACATGCAGTTTCAAGTACCAGTAAGACATATGAGAATAAGCAACAGACAAGTGCAGTTGGAAAATGGAGATCATAGAGCACTGTGGGCTGGAGACCTAGACCAAGGACTCAGCACGTAGTAGTAGACAGCATAGAGACAGAAGCGACCAAATACAGGCCTGGGCGGGGACACAGACCCAGAGAAAGCACATGAATTTAGGGAGCAGGAGAATGAAGTGAGGTTAAAAAGAAAGACAGATGGAGAAGAAACAGAGAAATGGGTGAAACCAAATGATATAATAATGCCCCAGGAGGGAAAAAGAAGTACCAGGGAGGAGGATGGTCAATATGGTCAAGCACTGAGGAACATGAAGTAGGGACTAAGAAAGGAGATAGAAGTTCTCCTATGACCACACAAATCATGAGTAACTTTTTTCAGGGAAGTTCATGGAGTTTTGAGGATAGAAGCCAGATTACAGTGGGTTGAGTAAATTGGTGAAAGCTCTCAGGATAGAGCAGCAGTTCTCAAACTTTTCACCCTTATGGAGGAGAAAGTTCCTATTTTTAGGATAAGAAGAAACTAACTGCGGTCACTGGTAAAAAGTGAAGGCTTCTGGGGGAGGTGCAAATCAATGAATGAGAGAGTGAAGGAATGAAACAAGTGTAACTTCAACTGAGCTTCTCCTATGTGCCAGATGCTGCCACACATTAATGATCTTTCAATTCTGTGACATTATCTTTTTTTTCTAATGAGGAAATTGAGACTGAGAGAAGATAAGCAGCTTTTTTCAAGGCAATAAGGAGTAACCTTTTAAAAATGTAAACCAGACCATGTCACTCCCCTTTGATAGCCAATCACTGCACTTCTAATAATATGTGAGGAAACCCAGGCACAGAGAGAATAAGAAACTTGTCTATAAAGTTTTATGGTTAGTATTGTATTTTTCATTGCTGCTGTAACAAATTACCATAAACACAATGGCTTAAAAAAAAAAAAGTTATATAGTTAGCACAGAGCAGATTTGAACCCAGGCACTGCCTCTGGAGCCTGCACTCTAACCAAGAAATCCAGTCTCCCTACCTTGACTTACAAAGCTCTAAATGCTCTGACTTTGGCCTTCCTCTCTGACCTCTTGTCACTCCACTCTCCCAGAGCTTACTGGCCTTTCTGTTTTTCCAAACAGTCCAGTTCATTCCCCTAGGACCTTTGCACAAACTTCTAATTGCTATGCTTCTATCCTAGTTTTCACAAGGTTGGCTTCATATCATTCATCTCAGCTCAAATGTCACATCCCTGACCATCCAATAAAAGGCTACGCAGTCACTATCACATCACCCTATTTTAATTCCCTTAAGAATTTTTACCATAATTGTTTGTTTTCTTATGGACGCCCCCTCCACTCTCACTCCCTTCTCTCCCCAAATAGATTGAAAGATCATCACATCAGAATTTGCTGTCTCCTTGGTCGCCGCTCTGTGTCCAGAGAGCCAAAGGGACTGACATACGGTGACCGTTCAATGGCTGTTTGTTGAATGAATGACTCCTATGGAGAGACTTCTAAGACACAGGCCCAGGATTGCCAGCCAGAACGCGGGCCACGACGCCTGCGAGGCATTATGGGGATTGTAGTTCCCGTCACACGACGCGCTCTCTATGCTCCGGGAGGACAGAGCGGCCCCGTCGTTACCATGGCTTCTCAGTTCCGCCGCCTGAGGAAGGCCGAGCTAAGTGCCCGCTAGCTTCAGCGGCGACGCAGATCCGGAAAGCGGAACAAATCCTGTGCAGGAAGTCCGCGGAACCCGGGGCCCGGCAGGCGGCCGGGAGCAGGTGAAAGGTTTTCTTCCCAGTTGGCTGAGTGTAGCTCATCTCCCGCAGCGCACTCCCAGGGCTTTGTGAGGAAAGAGTCGTCACCATCCACATCCTCATTTTACCTCTGTGCAAACAGGCTTCAAGCTAAGGGGCTTGCTCGAGGCCTCCCTCTTAGGAAGGGGCAGGGCCGGTCTTAGAGCCAGGCCTGCCTCTTTGCAGTACTGTGCAGCCCCAAGCCTTTGCTTGGGCACGTGCTCCTCCTGGTGAAGCCGGGGTGGGGTCGTTAGATGCTAATGGCCCAGCGCCCAACCCCTCTCTCAGTGGTGCGGTCTGGCTTGCCCCACTTAATGCCACCAGGCACAGCCCTGGTCGGGATTTTGAGTGAAGTCTTAAGGAAAGAAAGTTTCACCACCAGTTACCCAAGGTCTGAAAATAGGAGATAAGACAAAGTTACCTTGATAGAGTATTAGGACAAAGCAAACGAGAGTAAATGCAGTGTAGTGAGATTTTCTTAGCCTCCTTTAGTATGTGGTTTAATAGATGGGGAAACAGGTTCAGAGACATTCACTGTCCTAGGTTTACAGAGTTTGTGGGTGGAGTGGGGATTCCAGCCTAGGTTTCTCTGCCTTTAAAACCTGTGCGCTTTATATGATACCATTTTTTTCAGTTGATTACCTAAATTTCTACTTATATGGTGGCTGCCCGGTGGAGACCAGTCGTTCTCAGAATGTGGGCTCCAGACCAACAACACCAGCATCAAGTAGAATATGTTAGATACCACACATTCGGAGGCCCCACCTTAGACCTGAGTTAGAAACTGGGGGTGGAGCCCAGCATTTTGTTTTAACAAGTCTTCCTGGTGATTCTGATTCACACTACCATTTGAGAACTTCTGTTGATTCACCTGAGGATCATGTTAAAGTGCACATTCTTTCAATAGGTCTGGGAAGATTCTGCGTTTCCCTGGGGATGCTGAAACTGCTGGTCCACAGACAGTACTTGTAATAGCAAGGGTGTAAACTATACTTTAAAGAAGTGGTTCTCAAACTTGGGTGCACATTAGAGTTACCTGAAGAGTTTTTAAAACAGGAACCTAGACCCCACCCCTGACTAAATGACTCAGAACCTCTGGGGTATGATAGCCAGGTAGTAAGTCCCTGGGTAATTCTAATGTACAGTGAGGGTTCAGAATGACTGGTGTGAGGTTTGGAGTCCAGAACCCATGGATTTGAATCCCAGCACCTCCACTTACCAACTATGTAACCTGGGGCAAGTTGCAGAACCTCTCTCTCCTGGCCATATTTTCCTTATTGATAGAATGACTGTAAGTAATCCTTGGTTTGCATGGTGGTGTGAGGATCCTATGAGATGTGTTCAGACCTGGCTCCTGAGGGTGCTCCACAGACATAAAAACTGGGGAGGTGGGCAGGTTTGGGGAAGTCCATGCTAGAACCTGGTAGAGGTGAGTTGGCAGCTGCAACGCCTCACTCCTTATAGCTCCCATCTGTGTGCTCCTCCTGCAGGCAGCGGTGTGGAAGAATGGCGGTGAGCCACTCAGTGAAGGAGAGGACCATCTCCGAGAACAGCCTGATTATCCTGCTGCAGGGCCTCCAGGGCCAGGTAACCACTGTGGATCTGAGGGATGAGAGCGTGGCCCATGGACGCATAGACAACGTCGATGCTTTCATGAACATCCGTCTGGCCAAGGTCACTTACACGGACCGCTGGGGGCATCAAGTTGAGCTGGATGACCTCTTTGTGACAGGCCGTAATATCCGTTATGTCCACATCCCAGATGATGTGAACATCACCTCAACCATTGAGCAGCAGCTGCAGGTTGTCAATCGGGTACGCAACTTTGGCAGCAAGGGCCAAGGCCGGCGGGAATTTCCCTCCAAAAAGCATAAATGAGCCTGTCTCCTCAGCAAGCCCCAGTCCCCACTCAGGTTCCTCCAGAGGTCTACTGAGCCAACTGCAGGCTATACTTCCCTGCCTGGAAACTGGGAAGGGAAGGGCCAGCCCAGCAACTGGCATCTGTAACAGACACCACCCATCACAGCTGCCTTTACCAGGGTTCCACCTGTCAGACTCACCTGGGGACCCAGAATCTATTTATCTGTCTGTGGCCTTGGGGTAGGTGATAATCCCTGCTTTTGATCATTTACATCTGAATCTCTGATTTACTGATTTAAGGAATCTCAAATAGTTTTCAACTTTCTCCCAGTGAAAGTTATTAAATGTGCTTAGCTTGAGCCACCCCTAAGTGTCTGCATTTCTCTTGCAGTTGTGTTTGTTTTCTCATGAAACAGAACTTAGACACAAACCGGTCCATGCCTAATTGCTTTCCCTGGTGTGCACAGGCCTCTGTACTGGTCCTGTATCTTAAACTTGGCAGCCCATTGGAATCCCCTGGCCCACCATCAGCTATTCAGATTTAATTAATATGGGGTGTAGCCTGGACACGGATTTTTAGGTTTCCCAGGTGGCTGCGAAGTTAGAGAATTGTAGGAGAATGCTTCAGTACAGGCATAGGAGAAGTGGTTTTTACGTCGAGATTCCCTGTTGAGAAGGCTGCTTGTCTCGCCGCTGTTTCCTGATATAGAGGGCTTAGAATAATCCTGGGCTGCCCCTTGAGTGCGGGAGCCCAGCCAACAGCAAGAAACCAGGCTCCGATCCTGAGAGCTGTCAGGTCCTCAGGGAAGAAGGGATTCTCAGGTCAGAACCCTCATCTCCATGGTGGCCACCTTGGAGCCAGACCAGCCCTGCCACAGGCAAACAACCATCTCAGCAAAAGCACCTCTGTCTTGTAAAACCAGGAGTTTGTTTTCCTCAAACAAACACCCACAGAGCCGCTACGACATGCCAGGCCCCCTGCTGAGCACACAGCGTCCAATGAGACTTGGTCCCTGCTGGAGAGGGACTTATGATCAAGTTGGGAAAGTGGTCAAGAACCAAAAAATGAAACCCAGGCTGAGAACTGCTGCACCAGAGTTTTGAATAAGGCAGTGCTGCTACCCTTAAGACGCTTTCGTCTCCTGAGGGAGATTGGAGGAGAGTGGTCATTTGGGCAGTAGCAGCCTGAGGTCACTGCATTTGCATTCCAGCCCAGTCTTTGTCAAAGCTTTGTTCTCAGGCACCCCGCCTCACCATCAGAATCAACTGGGGTGTATCTGGAAAAGCCACTTCCCTGACGCCCTCTTTCCCATGTGAACCAGGACCTGAAACCTGGGAATCTGCATAACTAACAGCCACTCACTGTGATTCTTTGGCATGGTGTGTTTATTTCACTGCCTACAGGTTCCAGAAGCCCCTAAAACTGTGCCCTCTGCCTTCAGGGGAGAACGGTGGGTCCTAGCAGGGAGAAAACCAATTCTCTGAGTTTCCAGGCCCCTCTGACAGAGTTAAGGGAGCATCACCACAAGGGGACTGCTGGTAAGAGACGCCCAGAGGGCAGGCACAGAAGGGCGGTCATCACTGTGGGAATGGCTATGTGCACGCAGCAAATGGGGAGAGAACCACCGGAATGATGCGCTGGCAGGGAATCCCATAGCAGCGCCCACTGCAGACATTTCCCACATGTCTGCAGAAGTTTCCAGGGCTTTTGCTGAGAGGCCCAGGATGAAGGAAAGGTCTAACTCTGAGGCTTTTAAATGGTGTGCCTGGGACTTCTACAGGCTGAGCAGACAAGGGAGAGTCCCCAGGCCTGGGAGGGAAGCAGCAAGGCTAGCGCTGAAAAGAGAGGCAAACAGGCTGAAGCACTGTCCTGATCCTAAGCGTCGTGCCCCAGACCTGTGAGCCTCAGTTGTCCCTAGGCAAGGTGCTGGGAGGATAGGTGGGAAGGAGTGGAACCAGGCCCCACTGACACATTCATGCTGACTCCCTGGAGTAGAGCACAGCTAAGTCTTCAAGCCCTAAGGATCTGGGTCTTTTGGTATCTGGTCCTAGCTTGCTGAGAAAGGCTGTCAGGAACTCAGGTGCAGGTTGAGGACACTCAATGCCCACCAGCCTATAGCAAGTCAGGAATTCCCAGTCACCAGTAATTCATTCCACAAGTAATTCCAGCCACAGTACAAGCTACTGAGGGAACATCAAGATAGACAGAGGTCCTGTCCTCAGCAGGCTGACTTTCTTGACAATAAACAAGAAAAGTAATAATTACAGATGTTGTGAAGGAAATAAATGGGGTACTTGAAAAAGAATATGGAGGTGGTTTTATTTTGGGAAGTGTGGTCTTGAGAAGTTAAATTTGAGAAGGAGCCTGACATTTAAAGAGCCAGGGGAAGGCAGAGGAAACTGCCAGTGCGAAGGTCCTGAGGTGGGAGTGCCTGGGGGTTTGGGGCAATGACAGAATACCATTGTGACTATTGATGGAGCAGAAAGAGGCAGGTAAGGCTGGAGAAAGGATAATCAGGACTTGTGGGTACAGAATGTAGCTGGTTCCAATTTCTGGTATGTAAGAACTACAACTTGAATTTTCTCTAATTCAGCTGAATTTCTCTTTCATCCTACTCAGCCAGAGTGGCAGAAACAACTGCAGTCCATTCAAAGTTCCTCTCACTTTCCTTGGAACTGATTGAATTCTAGGGCATCCCCTTTCAAGGTACCAAAGTGTGGGAAAGATAGTCTAATCTGGTGGTAATCGAATCCCTCTAGCATCCTCTGACATGTCCCCGGTTTGTTCTGCTCTTTTGTCATCAGCCCAGTAGGGCTGTTCCAAGTTGCTCATTCCCTTCCAGAAGACCTCTTCAGGAGAACCGTCCCCCTCTCGGTGTTCAGCTTTCTCTCCTTTTCCTACGCCATATTAGGCCCTGGAAATGTGTAGGCCCACAGGTTACTCAGGCCCTGTTTACCCAGATGCAGCTCACAGCTATTTCTTCAGAGGATTTTTTTACTTCTTGGTGCTCCACCAAGAAGAAGAGTGCAACTCTTCCTGCTTCCCAGTCTCTGAGCCCCAGCTGATCCCCTCCAGCTCTGAGGCTGAGAGAAGCCTCTATTCTCAGGGACCACCCTTCCCCCACCCAGGACCCAAGTCTCCCAGATGCCCCTTGTTACACAGCTTTCTAAATTTGTATCTGCACAGAAATTCTTTCTGTACCTCCCTGAAAGCTAGGCTTTTGGAATTGAGAAGCTAAAAAGGAACCCTGCATTCTGTTGTATCATATGGTTTCCTGAAGTAAGGAATGCAGAGTAACCTATCTGTATAAGGGAAGGGTTGAAGGACACCAAGGAAACAAACGAAAAATGTATTTCAAAATTTTATTACCCCATCGGTGTGGGTTTTGTGCTTCTCCTTGCTGTGACCTTTGTTCAAACTCCCACATATGCCAATGTGGAGGTCCCGGCTGATGACTAAGCCCCCAGGAATTCTGAGTGCTCAGGTGGCATGGGGTGTCCCCCTCCCTCCCCTCCCGTTACTGGAAAGAAGAGAATAGGAGGGCACTGTCATTTGGGAGGGGGCACTAGCAGGCTCTGAAGAGAGCTGGCGGGCATACAGCTTGAAGTTCAGATCTCCCCAGGGGCCACACAAGTGACCCAGCATCTCCAGCAATCATCTGGATGGGAATATCCAGCTCAGTGAGTTCCAGTCTGGCATCCGGCTCAAGGGACCCCAAGGGCAGCAGTGCTCTCTTGAATTCTTTCAATGTTCCAGAAGGACCTAGAAAAACAACACATTGTATGTGAAGGGTAATGAAGCCGGCGTGGTCCCTGCTCTGGGGCGGAATTACGCCAACAGTGTGGTGGCCACACTAGCTTGCTCCTTTGGATCACAAGCTCTAATGGCTGTAACACAAAGAAGTAATCAATAAAAAGGCAGAAATAACTTGATGCAAGTTGCTTGGGAGACAAAATCTTAGCAAATGTGAGGCTTGTATGGAGAGAAAATGCTAAAAGAAGCTTTGAAGGTAAGAAGGTAAGGAGCCACTGAACCAATTCAACTCTCTAATTTTACAGTTGAGGAAACTGAGGCCCAGTCTTCTTGGGGAAGGGGAAGGTGCTCTCCCTGCATCCCACGATGAATTTAATGGCAGAAAGCCAAGATGGTCTTCATAAATAGCTATCATAAATCTCATTGCGTGCCAGGCCTTGTGCCAGAGGCTCTGCGTGCTTCCATCATTACAACAACCCTGCATGTATATATCAATAACCCCATTTTACAGATAGGCAAACAGGCCCAGAGAGGTTAAGTCGGTTGCTCAAGGTCAAAGAGCAACTGAACAGCAGGGTGGGGATTTGAACTGAGGTCTGTATCACTCAAACTCCATGATCTTAAGTACTACACTACTATGCATCCCAGCACTCCTAACATCACACTGATAACAAAAATAAGCAGTGCCTCTGCTCACCTCAGTGGGGGTACCCAGTCGCCAGGTGAGGGCCTGGTACTCAAAACCTGGCCATACCCAGGCCTGGGGGCTTGACCAGGAGAAGCCAGAGCCAGCCAGTAAGTAGGGTTTGCTGGGTTTCAGAAGCCTGAAAAAGCTCCTTAGGGTTAAAGGTCTTCTCTCCTGTGCTAGGCAGATCTGCCCATACCTCATCAAGCAACCATCTCATGCTGTTGTGACAGGCGTCACTTTGTTGTGGCAGTGCCATTTGCGAGTGTGCCCAGAGTCGGAGAGCCAGCAGGAGAGTATGTCGTTGTACACAGGTGTGCGTGTGTGTGTGTGTGAGTGACGCAGTGGTCTCATGTTGGTGTCCTGACAACAGTTCTTTATTTCCTCTGGCTGGCACCTTAAGTTTCTATTCATTACCTCTTCACCTCCCCTCTTTCTCCTCCTCCTCCTCTTCTTGTTAAAATCCTGTATTTTGAATCAGCTGAGAATCTCCTGGGGGTGGGGATGCAGTGTCAGCTCCAAGTGATTCATCTAGCTGATAATTAGAACTCTGGAAAACCCAAAACTCATTCCTGTCAGAGTCAGGGCTTCCGGAATCCCTGGCTTTTCCCTTTGTCAGAGAGAGGATTTTGGAGGGGTCAGGGCCAGGTTTCTTTGTGCCTCACTTTTCACTGTCCACTTCACTGAAGCTCTGTAACTGAGATGAGAATGAGCACCCTTACTGGCCAGGTCCTGTGAGGAGGTGTTTCCATACTCCCTGAAGTCTCACCGTGGGCCACAGAGTGTTGTCCCCATTTTGCCAGATGGGAAATGTTAGGGCATTTGTAAGGGACACAGCTAGGATTCAAATCCCACCTTTTAGGAACCATACTTGGTTCAAACCACATCCTCACCATTATTAGCTGTGTGTCTTTGGACAGGCTTCTTTCCTCTCAGACCTTCTTCATTGTAACAGACTCCTGATGCTGATGTCTCTGAAGTGCTAACACAGTGTGTGACACAATAGTGGGAGCTGTTTGATTACTGTTGTTATTCAGCCCAATCAGCTCAGTGGGCACCAGGCATTTGAGAGACAAAGAGATGGGCAGCCAGACTCACACCAGTTCTCATGTCCTGGCACTGCCTGTGTGGAGATGGCGAATTCACGTACACATAAATGGCCACACGCCCTAGGAAAACCCAGCAAAGCATACAGCCTACATGTGAATGCAGAGTGCCCCAGGGGACAGCTGGAAAAACACCAGGGAGATAGTCATGTGTTAAAAGCACCCTGGCCCACATCTCCGAGACAAAGGAGTGGGGCCGTGGTTTTTGGTGCTGCTGTCACTGAGCTCTTCAAGCTGTGTCTGCACGCCAGAGGAGGGAAGCCAGAGGAAGGCTGTCGGAGGGCCCCAGTGAGTCACCAGCCTGATGCAATCCCTTTAAAGGGTTCATCTGCTGGTGCAAGAAGCTGATTCATGGAGGGCGTGGTTGCTGGAGGAGGAGGAGAAAGGGACCGAAACTGCAGCAGGAGGGACTGAGGTTAGATGGCTGGAATCGTTAATAAGAGCCCTTCACTGTGAACCTACTTGCTCAAGACTCCAGGGATGTTCAGGTTGAAGCGGGGTTTCTGCAAAGGCAAGTGGCCCTGATAGGAATGTCTTGTGAGGGCCGCGACAAGAATTCCTGTCACTTATTGAGCCTAACTGCAGCACCCTCCGCACAGGGCGCCAAAAACAGAGAAATGGGGATCAAGGAAGAGCCATTTTTCTGACCGGCCCTGGTTCCCGGGGCCGGAGCGCCTATATCCTTCCAGCTGCTGGAGACTTCTCCAAAGGCGGCAGTGCGAGGGTAGGGCACGCGAGGCTCTGTGGAGTCCAGGCGGGGGCGGTGTCTCCGTCCCAGCCTCACCTCAGACATAGATAAGCGGTAAGTACCGCCCCATGAGAGTCTCAGTCTCCAATCGTTTCACAGGTTTCGGCCCAGTCCCCATGCAGAACCAATCCCCAATCGGATTCTGTTTTCCTGCCTCAAGACTTCCGCCCATCGTCAAGATGGCACCCCAATCCCCAGGCCGTGGGTTGTAGACACAGACGAGGGGCGGGGCCCGGGGAGAGGGGCGGGGCTGCGGCGCGGGCCCGAGAGGAGGGGGCGGTGCGTCACTTCCGTTGTCAGGTGGCGGCGCCGCAGCCATGGAGGGAGGCGGTGGCGGCAGCAGTGGCGGCTCCGGCGGCTGCGCTGGGAGGCGGCGGTGAGCGGCTCCCACGCCTCCGGCCCGGCCCTGGTTCCCCGGGACGGAGCGCCAAGCAGCCCCGGCTCCGGGATACGGACTATGGGCGAGCAGCGCTGAGCACCGGGGGAAGGTGAGGGCGGGGGTCCCGGAGCGGGGAGCCAGGCGGGGGGTGCGGGCTGGCGGGGCGGGCCTCAGAGGCCGTGGCAGTAGGATTCGGGTGACAGCCCCCGGCCGTCGGGTGCGACAGGAATGGCAACAGCGAATGCCCCCTCCTCTGCTGGGTCTGCCCTTCCCGGGCGGCGGAGGCGGCGGCCGCTGCGCCGGGTCCGAGGCGCCCGCGGGGAGCTGCGGGTCCCGCCGCAGTCCTGGGAGGTGGGCACTGCCAGCCTTGCCCGGAGTCATTCGGCAAGTGAATGAAGGTACCGGCGTTTGAACCCAGGAGACACGCTCTGCCTCTCCATGCTTCCCTCCCGATCCCGAGAGTGACTTGAAAGTTAGAACGAGTCCCTGGGGAGAGCCAGCCAGCGCTTTCTCCAGGAGCCCTCACCGGCTGGCACGGGCACCATCGCTGCTGGGAAATTTTCGCATCCCGAGTGGGGTTCAGGTGAGCTACGCGCTTGCCAGTGCTGCGTTTGGCCGGCTTTTTCCGAGGAGCCTGCTGCTGTGGTCAGTGTTTCATCTGTCTGAGGGTCAGGCCGGCCCATTCCCACGCCACTTGTCCCCCACCTTACAGGCAGTAGGGGGGGGGGGCACCGGGACTCCCGACGTCGCGTTCTCTGCCTACCCCCACTTTAGGTTTGATGCACGTTTCTTGGCGGAAGGAAGAGATGACAGCCACTTCGGTGGCAGGATAGACTTTGCTCTGTTTTAAGTCATGAGGAGAAACCGGTTAGCTTTGCTTGGTTTTGAGAGCAGTGGCGAAGAGGGTAGTCACTGTGGGCTGGGCGAGTTTCCCTCTTGGCTTAGTTTTGCATGAGATAAGGAAGAGCAGAATGTGTAATTGTAAGGTCAGAAGAGTCCTTGTTTGTAAACAGCGCTTGTGAGCTGCTCCAGCGCCGCTTAATAGCCCTGCTGTGCCAGTTGTTTGTCGGTTAGAGCTACACAGTCTGGAGGTAGCCCTCATTCATTCATTCATTCATTCATTCATTCATTCCCCACGGACAATAAACAATGTCCTTGCCTTGCGTGGAGGGGCAAGTATGCATGGTGGTTAAGAGTGGGCTTTGGAGCCAGACTTTCTGAGTTCAGATTCTGACTCCACAGCTTACCTATGTGGCCTTGGGCACATTGTTTAGCCTCTCTGTGCCTCAGTGTCCTCATCTATAAAACAGGGGTGATAACATAATGTTGTTATGAACATTTTAAAAGTTAACACATGTAAAACACATAGAACCGTGTCTGCCCCACAATAAGAGTTCAATAAATGTTAGCTATTATTATTTCAAGAAACTCGTGAAAGTCAACATGGCACAAGGTAAAGCAATATAAGTTGGAAAGGAAATGCCACATTAACAATTTGGAACTTTGTGCCAAGAGCAGTGAAGAGACAGTGGAAAGGTTTTAAGCAGAGTGACATGACTGGATCTGTTTCAGAATGATTTCTCTGAAGTCCCAACAGATCAGGGAAAGGACAGGAGAGGAGAAATGAAGGGACTGCAGGCCTCTGAGAGAGGAAAGCTGGTGCTAGGGAGGTGGCTCTTTACTGAGAAAGCACCATATGCAACTGGTGGCAAGTGACAAGCTCCTGCATCACCCTGGGCTCCTCTGCCTGGCAAATATGCCCCTCTCTTCCTGGGACTGCAAGTTACTTGAGCAGCTGGGAGGTGAGGCTGCTCTCAGGCCCATTGTAGGGGGTGCTGCATTTGTTCCCTGTGCCTTCCATTTGACCTTTAGGGAAGGCAGCAGACTGTAGGAGGCAGGAACCTGTTTGGCTCTGCAGTCAGACAGATCTGAGTTCTAATGCCAGCCCTGCCAGTCACTAGAGGTTACTTATTCTCTCTGTACCCAGCTTTCTCATTTGTAAAACAGGGACAGAGCCCCTCCATAATAGGACAGTTGTGAAGATTTAGTAAAATGTTGCAGGTTGAACATTTAGCACACAACAAGTAAGAAACACTTGGTAACTGTTAGCTCTTATTACAGGCTGCAGGCAAGAACTTCCAATAATTGAAGCAATTAGCAGCAACTAGAACTGTGTCCCATTGAGCTGTTAGAAGTGTCCTGAAGGATCACAATCAGAGAATTTTATTGTATTCTTTCTGAAAAGGAAATCTGTGGGGAGTTAACCCAGTCTCTATGGGAGCCATGCAGCTAATTCAGCTTGGCTCTTTAAAAGAACCGTTTTTAAAAATAGAACTGTGGAGAAAAAAGTCCTAACATATTCATGAGAGAGAAAGTATTAGAGTATCATCTTTGTGTGTCCCTATTAGTGACCCTAGTCTGGTATCTGAATTACTAGTATCATTAAGAAGCCTTGTACATATTGATGTGTGTGGTGGCTTGAAATCCAGAACCACAGTTCCATACACGTGAGCTCCCATGTATGGCTGGGGGTGTGCTGGATACAGAAGGTAGGAGGAGAATGGCCAAGGCAGGCTCCCATTTAACTGACACTTCCCTGGAGTCTGGTGAGTCTCTCACAGAAGTCTTTGCCACATGTAGTGGGGACAAGGAAGGAGTGGGAGAGTGCAGAGAACTGGGGAGAGCCCTTAGAGCTTGAACTGGATCTTGAAGGGTGAATAGAGTTTTCTGAGGGCTCATGAAGCACTCCAGGCAGGGGAGCAGCATGGCGCAGACATGGATGTGTGCCAGTGTGGGTGCACTTCAGGGACCGTGGGAGGTTCTAGCACAGGGTGTGAAGGGACCTTGCTGGAGGACATGCTGGAGTGGGAGACACCATGCTAAGATGCTTGAACTTCCCATTCTGTAGGTGATAGGATGCTTTAAGTGGAGGAAACCCCATTAGACCTGCATCTTCCCAGAGCCCTCTGGCTGTGGGTGGAGGATGGATTGGGGAGAGAGGAAACCTGGAGTCCCAGTAGGAGGTCATTGCAATAATCAAAGCAAGGGCTGGTAGGGGCTTGCATCAGGGCAGAGATCAGAGCTCTTTTGGAGAAAATCAGCTGGACTCTCGGGATGTTTGGAAATGATGGTTGAGGGAGGAGCAACAGTGACAGGTGACTCTCAGGTTCTTGATTTGAGTGACAGAGTGAATGACAGTGCGGAGATCGGATGGCTTGGGAGAAGACAATGGCTGGTGAAATCCGCCAGCTTCATTCAGTAAGCCCTGAGCACACCCTCACGGGAAAGGATCAGTTGCAAAGTCTTTGGCACTGTGTCTGGCTTTCGGCCAGGCTTCCCTCTGGTTTTGCCTGAGTCAGAGCCTGGGAGAGAAAGGCAGCCTCCCTTCCTTCACCTTTCCTCTGCTCAGATTTGCCCAGGGAGGTAAACTTCTTCAGTGTTTTAGAAACTCAAGTGGCTGAGTCTGCAAAACTCCAATAATGCCTTTAGCCTTCAAATGGCCTTAAAGAGCAGCGCTTCTGTCTGCGCTGTCCACACTGACTCCTCTAGCAGTAGCGATTGATGGGGTCCTGGGCGGCAGCCTACCTCAGGGAGACATGGCTTTCTCAGTGCTCTCTGGAGATCTTACTAGAAGGAGACCTTGAGATTGGATGTACTCTGGAGGCTGGCACAGCAGATTCAGTCCCTCTTCCCAGGAAGGAGAGGCGCCTGCCAGAGGCCACCCAGAACCATCAGGAAAGTGGGAGCGAGCCACCCTGGTGGCCTTATCCCCCTGAGCCCTCTGAGGGCACTGGCTGGGCATGGGGCTTCAGGCAGGCCCTTTGCAGCTGGGGAGATCTGCATGGGATTTGTCCTTGAATTTTTGTTCTGTAAAGAAGGTTGAGAGTGGCCTGAAACAAGAGCATTCTTTCTCCTCCACCTGCTCATGTGAGACTGTGGCCTTGAAGGTGGCCCAGGGTCCGCAGCAGCAGCCCTGCGTGTCCTCTCAGGATGTGTAATCAAGGTCTGAGTGGGGAAAGGATAGTACTGCTTGCTTTGATTTACTTAACTATCTTAGAGATGGTTCCACTTTGGCACATACAGGTCTGGGTCATCATCGTGTGTGTGTCTGTGTCTGTAATTTATGCAACAAAGATTCTGCTGATAAATTTAGGCTTTTCTCTTCTTGATCTTCCCACAAAGCTGAAGTGTCTGTATACATATGATTCTGCTCATCTTAGGTATCTGCAGGATAAATTTCCTAGAAGAGGGGTTGCTGCTTCAAACAGTACCTTTTATTATTATTCTTTTTTAAAGAAATTCTAGGTCTCCTTTTAATAATCTGGAGTAGGCCGATTTTCCCCCAGTGGTGGTCATCTTCTTCCAGCTAATGGCAGTCTGTCTTGGGTGCCAGTTCAGGCTCCCCAGAGCTTGCACAGTGCAGCAGTGTACAGGCCTGATGGTTTCAGAGAAGCTCTAGTTGTTGGAAAGCACCAGAGAAAACTGAGAAGGGCTCTTGTCATTCAGAAAGATGTCCCCTTAAAAAATATATTTACAGACTGCCACCTACTTGGCAAAAGAGACAGGTAGAAGATCTTTAGCCTTTAGGGAGTCTGTGACCTAAGGGTCCAGAAGGAGGGAGGAGTGGTCTGGACACTGTAGTAGGAATTGGCAAGAGCAGGACTGGTGTGCCTGTCATTTCCCTGGGTCTGGAGCAGATCTGGTTTGAGGTATGATAAGGAGTCAGTAGGTGCTTCTAGAGAGGGGCTCTGTTCAGCCCCTTGAGAGAACTTGGAACTGGCTAGCCCATAATTCTGAAGGTTTTTAGGAACCCCACTGCTGGCATCTGACAGTTCTGAAGAGCAAGAGTCCTGCTACTTTTACAGTAGGTGTGGGGTTCCTGTCATTGCCATGTTTGGCATGAGTTTCATGGGCTGGATTCTCTTCTGACTCCTCTCCCAAGTGGTCCCTCCTGCAGGAACAGGAAGGAAACCAGCCAAAAAAGGAGGATCCCCACCACCTTCTAGCTCCTTTGCAACATGTATTGAGTCCTTCTCAGAATCTAAGGCAAGAATGGTTGGCTCTGTTTTTGTTTGTTTTATTTTTTATTGGCATATAGTTGATATACAATATTACATTGGTTTCAAGTATACAGCACAGTGGTTCAACAGTTACACACATTATTAAATCCTCAACCCACCTAGTGCAGTTTCTGTCTGTCTGCATAGGTAATAGAACCATTGGCTGTATTCTCCATTCTGCTCTTCTATCCCTGTGACCAACTTATATTATGACTGAGATTTTTGTGCTGCTTTATCTCCCTCACCCCACCCACCCCAGCCCCTTCCCCATGGTAACCACCAGTTACTTCTTAGTGTCTGAGTCTACTGCTGATTTGTTCATTCTGTTTTGCTTTGTTTTTAGGTTCTATAAATAAGTGAAATCATGACATTTGTCTTTCTCTGCCTGGCTTATTTCATTTAATGTAATACCCTTTGGGTCCATCCGTGTTGTCACAGATGGCAGGATTTCTTTCTTTTTATGGCTGAATAATATTCCATTGTGTATATGTATCACATCTTTTGATGGACACTTCAGTTGCTTTCATATCTTGGCTATTGTAAATAGGGGTGCATATATGTTTTCAAATCAGAGATTTTGTTTTCTTTGGTAAATTCCTAGAAGTGGAGTTACTGGGTCAGGTTGTCTCTGTTTTACAAAGGAGAACCCCCAGGCACAGAGGAGTTAAGTAACCTGTCCACTGTTACACAGCCAGCAGGGACAGAGCCAGCTTTCCAGCCCAAAGCTGTGTGACTCTACAGCCCATGCCACACCATTCCTCCAACCTGGTCAGGCTCTGGCCTCAGGGAGCCCAGCCCACGTGGAATCTTGGACTCAAAGACCTGTAGAGCTGGAAGGGTCTCTTTTTTGCCAGAAGAATGAAAACTGCCACTGTCTGGAGAGAAGTCCCTCCCCCTCCTGCCCTATGGGTAGTAAGTAAGAAGGCTTTAGGCCATGTCACCCAGCTGTTAAGGACCTAGGCTCAGATCAGACCTGGCTTCAAAACCCAGTTCTGCCACTTTCTAGCTGAGTGACCTTGAACGAGTCACTTCCTATCTCCAATCCCAGTTCCCTCCTCTATAAAGTGGACATAATGCTCCTTGCTCCTAAGGTAGTAAGGAGGATTAGATGTGAGGTGTTACTATCTGTAGCCAGTGCCTGTAGTCAGGGCCCAGGGGCCAGCTCTGGAGACCCATGTAAGCTCATTCCTAACCAATCCTAAATTATCCCAAAGGAGGCATCATGAGGCAGCTTCCAGGTGTCCAGTCTGAATGGTTTGCCTGTCCTCCTGGCCCTTGTGGATACCAGGTGGTGAGCAGGAGGTTCCTTAGAAGCATATATGCGTATTACCTAAGAGAGCTTAAGTGTAACAGGAGCGGTGGTTTGTCCCTTCCACCTGCCACTCCCAATGAGCCTTGCATCAGCACACATATAATCCCAGGCTGCTCCTAGGGAGCAGCAAGTATGGGCCTCATCTTAAAGGCTGCATAGTACTCCACTGTCTGGATGGAACAATGATATAGTGATATTTAGTGGGTATTTAGATTGTGTCCTGTCTAGATGCGTGTGTTTGTGTTTTGATTTTTGTGGTTTTGTCTTTTGTGTTTCTTCACTGCTACACATGGTTTTCTACAGGGACCCTTGCTGAGCACATTTGTCTTTGTGAACTTGTGTAAGTATATCTGTAGGATAAATCCCTAGAACTGGAATTGCTGGGCCTGCAGTGTGTGCATTTTCTTTCACTTTGTTGGCTGTGGTTTTATACACGTTTTCTGCGCATCTGCTGGGCCTGTGCAGGGTTTCTGAAGTGGACAAGGCCCAGACCCTCCCTCCAGGAATTACCCTCTCGAGAGACACAGGCAAGCAGACATGCGATGAACATGCTGTCACCCACGTGAGGAGAGTGCCTTCTGGTGGCGGCTCATGGCTCTCAGGATTGGCCGTGGCTGGTCTCTCGGGGGTTCAGAGCAGGGGAGGCCCTTGCAGGGGGCCCACCATCCGAATGGCTCGCCGAGGGGTGCTCTGGTATCAGAGCCTGTCAGCTGACTTTGTAATAGCACAGCAGTTGGTAAAACTGCAGAAAGTGAACTGTATTGTCATTATCAAGTTGTAAAATTTAATTGAATTGAATTTTTGATAGAGGCAGTTAAAGAGAGGCAGTTTCCTGGCCCCACTCCAAATTGCTTTTCTCACAGGATGATTGTAGTGATTCTTGCTGTTAAAAACAGTATAAAAAGAGAGAATCATATGCACCTGGGCTGGCCCAGTCTTTCCCGTCTGTCACTCTGGAAATCTGCAGTGGAAGGAAGGAAACGTAACATTTGCCTGGTGCCTCCCACCTGCTGGCTCCCAGCAGTCTTCAGAGAGGCCTGTGTTGGGGTAGTGCTGTCCCTCTTCCCTAGGTGAAGAGATTATGGAGCAGAGAAACAGGTGTCCAGGTCACAGTGGACACAAAGGTGGCTCTCAGACTCAGCCAGCCCTTCCTTAGTGGCTGCTTTCTTCTTGCCTAATTAGGGCCATTGTGGATGGCAAGAACCTGAACTTCATGGGGGACCCACGGCAGGCCTTATTCCAGGGCCGAGTCACTGCACAAAGCAGTTACGGATTGTTTGAGCTGAGGAAGGGTCCTCCTAGTTGTAGGGCAGGCTGGCATGACGGGAGGGCTGTTAGTGACTCGGTCTGCCATCACTGCACATGACAGCAGGACCCCCCCTCCACGTTGCCAAGAGGCCACCAAGCCAGTGAAAGAGCCATCAAGTCTGCCCCTTCCACACACACACACACACACACACACTGACGGATTATTCGCTGTCACATCAGCTGCTTCCGGAGGCCCCTGGGAGGGGTGAGCTGGTGGTGGGCTTTCATTGCACCCTGGATTCTGTTGTCATGGCTCCCAGTGAAGTCCTTTGTCCCATTCACAGGGACTGCTTTCTTTTCCCCAGAGGGGCCTACAGGTCCGCCTCTGTGTGCACAGCCCTGGAGCCTTTTCTACCCGAATCACTCAGACACATCCCCCAGATCAGGGACCTTTAGCTTCCAGTCTCTCCCCTGCCTTCATGGAGGCCACAGAGAAGCCCAATGGGATCTTCCTCAGGGCAGTGGAGTGAAGAAGGACATCCCCGATTACAAATCTTCTTGTGCATGAATCCGGCCTCCTGGAGACTACAGCTGGACCTCTGAGCCACAGACACTGGCTTCCTGTGAGCCGGGGGTCTTCAAGCTGCTGCCGGCCCCCAGGACCGCTGTGCTCTGAACGCTGTGGTCCTGCGGAGGAAAGGCAGCCATAGAGGATGATGGGTCTGTTGACGGGTCTGGTGCGGGTGTGCTGATGGGGAGCAGGCTGGGCACAGGGCCCTCTTTCTGACCGCCCCTCCCACTTCCCACTGGGCTGAGTCACTTCCTCTCTGGCTGCTGCAGGTACTCTCCCACATGCCCGAGGAGCAGAGCGGGCTTTAGGGGTGGGCTTCCCCCTGTGCAGTGAGAGTGGAGGTAGCAGCCGGCTCACTGTTACCCCCGAGGCAGGAAAGTAGGGTGTTTACAGAATGTGATGTTACGCATTCCTGACAAATTGAAGCTATACATATCTTGCATTTTAAAAATGAACAAAACCATCATTCTGTTTTGGAATGGTGAAAATGACAGCACATGCATGAATCTTTGTCATCAGGGAGTCCTGGCTGAAGCCGAGGGATTGCTAATCCACTTCCCCCCGTGTCCATCCTGAGCACAGAAGCAAATGGCTCCCAGGGAGTTCCTGAGAGGTTGCATGCAGCCTTCAGGCTCCCTGGGAGAGTGTTTGTGCCTACTTCATGGACAGCTGTCATTCAAACGCAAAGGAAAGGCCCCCAAACAAAGCCCCCTTCCAACCATCTGGCAGGAATAGAAAACAGGCTTCAAGCAGCCTAATTGGGCTCAGTAATCTGGGCCAGGGTCTCCAGGTCAACAGTAAAAGGAGGAAATCTTTACTTCAAAAGGTTGTGAGACTTAAGGAAAATGTAGGAAATACGAAGAACTGTCCTGGCAAGCAGTAGCTGCCAATCAAATGACGGTTAAGAAGGTATGCACCTGGAGAGACTTGACACCAGGGAGATCACCTCAGCATGGAGCAGGGAACACTCACCTTTCATTCAGCAAAGACCTTGTGACACCACCAGCCATGGAATCACTTCTGATCCTTCAGTCACCCCTATTTGACAGATGAGAAAACTGAGGCCCACAAAGGGTAAGTGACTAATTCAGGTCACTAAGAAAGTGAGTGACAGAAACTAGCATTTGAACAAGGTCATGAGATTCAGAATTGGAAAACCTGTGTTCGTATCTCAACTGTCTCACCAGCTAGCCAGGAGACTTGAGGCAGATCTCTCAGTATCTCTGAGTCTCAACTCCTTTTTCTAGAAAATGCTGTGTTTGGGGGCCATGGGTGTTGGGGGTCAGTAAGTTACAACCATGTATTTGAAAGTGCTTTGTCAGCTATAAAGCCGTGTGCAAAAGTTAGTTGTTGTGATAGTTAATGTGAGGGTGTGAACCTCCCACGTGGGTTCTAAGTCCAAAATTCCCCATCCAGGAAGGGGCCTGGGGAATTTTCCAGGGAACTGGCAGCCCTCTAGTATGGAGGGAGTCTGGTCTATAAAGCGTGGATCCACATGATCTTAGTTAGGGCATGTATTCAGATTTCACACCACTCACCTCAAGACTCATTCTGTCTTTCAGGGTGTAGTCAGCGAGCACAGTTGGGCTGGAAGTCCTCTTGTTTGGGGGAAGCAAGTGGTAGGAATTTTTCTGACCAGCAGAAGGACCTTCATGCTACAAACCTAGAGTGGCCAGGAGGGCTTGTTACTGGTGTAAGGGACAGGCCAGGCTGTCACTCATACATGCCCAATCTTGCTGCAGGAAAACAGATCTTTTTGCTGGATTCGGCAAGAAGGGGGCTACTCTGCCCCTTTGCCAGTGAGGGGTTGGGCTTCAGCTGCAGGCATCCTGTGGATGGGGTTCACTCCTCAGTGGGGGCTACTCTATTGGAGTAGGGAGCCCATAGCCCAGGATGGGAGAGTCAGACAGATAAACCAGGGGCTATAGCCTCCTGCAGTGGGAGGGGATGGGGTATGCTCAGGCGCCCTGGGAGTGGAGGAGGAAAGGATGGCTTCAGAAGGTGATGCCAGTGAGGACTGACGGAACGGGATGAGCCAACCAGGGAGAGGCAGTCAGGGCAAGGATGTCCATGGCACACTCGGAATTGTGAGCCATTTGGTATGGCTGGATTTAGGGTGTATAGAAGGGTAGTGAGGCTGGAGAGGTAGCCTGGGTCTGGCCAGGCTTACTGAGGAGTTGGGTTTCTTCCTGAAGACCATGGGAATGTTGGAGGACCCCCACAGCAGACAGAGATACTACAGTCCCAGGTCCCTGAGCAGAGGAGAAAGTGCAGCCTGCTGGGGTCTGTTTGTCCAGCCCCAGTTATGCAGGTAGCTGAGGTGGGGTCTTCTGCTGGAGTCATTTCTGCACCGTCCTGATCAGCCTCATGGAGGGCAGTGCCCCCACTCCCCAACTTACACCTGGTGCAGAAACCCTTTGAAGATATGCTGCAGAAAGCCACCACGTGGCAGACCTGGAGATTGCACAACAGCCTCATTTTTCACCCCCATCCCCACCCCACCCCCACCACCATTCCTTTGGCACAGTGTTTGGGAGAGAGGAAGGGGGACATTCAAGACTGAAGTCCTATTCATGCCAACAAGTATGAGATTCCAAGTTCTTTCACTGTGGGCTTTGTGCCCACAAGAAATTCCTTTGAACCTGTGAATCTGGACAGCAGTTTCCTCCAGGGTCTTGGGAGCTATCCCAGCTGGTTACACTTGCTCCTCTGTCTCTGGGTACCTGAGGGTAAATTGCAGACATTGTGACCTCACCCCCAAATACTTCCCAACATTTGTCACCTGAACGGACATCATGTTACTCCTGATATGATGCACTTAGAATCACTTACGTTATTATTTTTTTTTTTGCCAAAATGCCTAACTTGAATCTGATCATGAGACAAACCCAAACTGAGGAACATTCAACAAACAGGCCCGTATGTTTAAAAAACATCAAGTCGAATATGCACCCCTATGTTTATCACAGCACTATTTACAATAGCCAAGAAATGGAAGCAACCTAAGTGTCCATCAGTAGATGAATGGATAAAGCAGATGTGGTACATATACACAATGGAATACTATTCAGCCATAAGAAGAAAATAAATCCTACCATTTGCAATAACATGGATGGAGTTGGAGGGTATTATGAGTTGGTGGTTATATATGAGAATGAAGGACATTCTCATATATAACCACAATACAATTTTCAAATTCAGGAAGTTTAATGTCAACATAATTCTGTCATCTAATATTCAATCCATATTCAGATTTTGCCAGTTGCCCAGGCATGTCCTTTATAACTTGTCCCCCCAGAATCACACATCATATTTACTTGTCATATGCCTTTCATCTCCTTCAGTCTAAATGAGTTCTTTAGCCTTTCTTTAAACATCAACTTGATGTTTTTCCTTCCTTCCTTCCTTCCTTCCTTCCTTCCTTCCTTCCTTCCTTCCTTCCTTCCTTCCTTTTCTTTCTCTCTTTCTCTTTCTCTCTCTCTCTTTCTTTCTTTCTTCCTTTCTTCCTTTCTTTTCTCTTTTCTTTCTTTTTTTCTTTTCTTTCTCTCTCTCTCTTCCTTTTCTTTCTTTCTATCATTAATATAAAATCACATGGGCAACATTGTGGTTACTAGATTCCCCCATTATCAAGTCCCTACCACATACCCCATTACAGTCACTGTCCGTCAGCATAGTACATGCTATAGAGTCACTACTTGTCTTCTCTGTGCTATACTGCCTTCCCTGTGGCCTCCCCTATGTTATGTGTGCTGATCGTAATGCTCCTTATTCCCCTTCTCCCTCCCTTCCCACCCATCCTCCCCAGTCCCTTTCCCTTTGGTAACTGTAGTCCATTCTTGGGTTCTGTGATTCTGCTGCTGTTTTGTTCCTTCAGTTTTTGCTTTGTTCTTATACTCCACAGATGAGTGAAATCAGTACTTGTCTTTCTCCACCTGGTTTATTTCATTGAGCATAATACCCTCCAACTCCATCCATGTTATTGCAAATGGTAGGATTTGTTTTCTTCTTATGGCTGAATAGTATTCCATTGTGTATATGTACCACATCTGCTTTATCCATTCATCTACTGATGGACACTTAGGTTGCTTCCATTTCTTGGCTATTGTAAATAGTGCTGCGATAAACATAGGGGTGCATATTCGACTTGATGTTTTTTAAACATACGGGCCTGTTTGTTGAATGTTCCTCAGTTTGGGTTTGTCTCATGATCAGATTCAAGTTAGGCATTTTGGCAAAAAAAAAAATAATAACGTAAGTGATTCTAAGTGCATCATATCAGGAGTAACATGATGTCCGTTAATTCTTTTATTGGTGATATTAACTTTGACCATTTAGTTAAGTTTGCAGCTTGCTTTTATTTTAATTAAGGTATGTTTACACACAGTGAATTTCAGGTCTTTTCATTGCACAATTCAGTTGTTTTGGAAATTGCGTACACCCAGAAGTTATGTTCTTCAATAGTAAAAACTTTCACACCCCAGTATATGTACTCTGTCCCTCTCTCCCAATCCTGGTCCAAGAAATCTTGGACTAGAGACACTAGGTCTTAATTCCAGACTCCTCCCTGCCCTGCAAGTGGATCATGATGACAGACCCATTTGGGGTGGCCTCATCACCCTAGACAGGCCCTTACTGTGATCTCAGTTGGCCATTGCCAGCTGGTGCTCTAGCCTCTCCTTCCCTGACAGACCAGTGAGCAAAATGAGGGTGAGATGCTGTGCACCTCTGCTCAAAAGAGCAGGTGCTCCCATTGGCCCACAGAACTATAGTCTGCCCTCCACTAGAGAGTGTGTACCTGGCACTGCCCAGCATCCCTCTACCTGAGCAGCTTAGCTAACCTCCAGGCCCCTCTGGTCCCCACACTGAGCTGAACATGTCACTCAGGCTGGCTGTCAGACCCCGCCAGACTGTAGTTGCAGGCCAGCAGCGGCAGGTTCAAGGTCTCTTAAGCCTTCAGTCTGGTTACCACGCTCCTCCTGCTCCCCACCTCTCCAGTTCGGGGCCCAACTATCCCTTTCTGCTTGGAGGGAGAAATGCAAAGCGACTGTGTTTAAGCTGATAACAGCACAGTTTATCGAATGCTTTCAGTATGCTACTAGGTACTCTGCCAAACCTCTTGAGTGGGTTATTCCACTTAATCCTTAGACCAATCTTGTAAGGTAGGCGTTGAACTCAGAATTTTGTAGATACAGAAGAATGAATAAGTAACTTGCCCCAAATCTCATCACTATTAAGTGATGGTGCTGGAGTTTGAACCAAGTTTGGCTTACTCCAAAACCCTAGTTCTGACTCAGAGATTCCCAGCCACTGTGGGTTATGTAGGTCAAGATGGTAAGTCAAGATGGTAAGGGTGACTGGGCCAGGCACAGGACAGCTTTCATCTCTGAGTGCAGAATCACTTGCTAACCGTGTCGTTCTGTTGCCTTAGTATTCTAGGGCAGAGACTCTTCCCCTCCCTTCTGGGGTCTTGTACAGATCTTGACACACAGACCCTTAACACATGCGTGGCAGACAGTACTGAGGCCAGGAATGGGTAGGAACTCTGCCCTCACTTTCAGATGCCAGGTAGGCTGGACAGAGTTGCAGGGTCCCTGCCTTCAGTAGACACTGCCAAAAGTAAAGTCCAGAAGACAGAGGCCTGCGTAGCTCAGGAACTTTCATTCTGTTTGGCTTGTTCTGTTTGACAGAGCCAAGAAACCTGGCGAGGGTGGCAGGGAGGGTGCACGGCAGGGTTTGTGGGGATAGGGGCTGCTCACAGAGGCAGCCTGAATCTTGACACCATCAGCTAAGCCCTACCCTGCAGGGTAGATACAGTCCCTTGGCTCCTACCAGGCATTAGAAGCTACTGACAAGTGTTGGCCACCAGCTGTTGTTGTCACACATGCATACACAGTAAGTAGTGTACTGGGCCAGGGTCCACTGTTTGCTTCTTGAGGTGACTGCCCTTTCATTCTGCCTTCACTGGTTAGGTTTTCAGGGTCACCCATCTCTCCAGGAACCCAGAAATTGCAACAAGAAGCCTAGGACAAAGTTGAGTGCAGAACTTCCTGCACATGTGAGCAGGCCTGTCGCTATCCCTCATGTTTGTGGGGGATGGGGACTCACTCTGGCTCTCTGTGCACACATGTGTCCTCTGCCTGGGGCCGTGCATCTGTGCACCTGTGTGGAGGCCTGCGGGGATGCCTCCTGGTATGAGTGTTGGGCCCCTCCTTGCCTTGGCCAGGCTTTCCCTGCTTTGTGGATGGGTGGAGCTGAGGAAAAACTGAGCTGGAGAGGTCTCAGTACCACCTCTCTTTGCAGCCCACCTCCTTTTGGGATTGATGGTGTTGAAACATGCCCTGCCTGGCTCTACCTCACCCAATTGTCATGTACCCTGTCATACTACACCCCTGGACTCAGCATCATGGACTTAGAACTTTATTTGTCATTCATTGCTATCTTGCCAATGGGTTTTAGCCCTGGGCAAGTTCACTATGGATTCAAAGTGACCAAAGAAATGACAGTAAAACATTCTTGGGGTGAAAGGGTTATACCTAACTTTCAATCACTAGAGTGGCAGATCAGTCACTAGAATCCCATCCACTCAGAGCAAGTCTTCATGGAGCAGGCCGGTCTCTGCCTCTCTGGGCTTCTCTGCCTGCACAGCCATCCTCTGGGCCTCTCTGCCTGCACAGCCATCCTTTGGGCCTTTGTCCTCGGCGCTGCCACCACTCCAGCCTCTGCTCTGCTCTCCTGCAGCCTTGAAGCCATGCCAACATGTCGCCCAGAGCACTGGGCAGGGCTCTTTGTATAGAGTCAGTAACGACACATTGCCCACACGTGTATAGTGAGCTAGCCAACCAGGGCCAGGTGAGAATCCTGGCCACAGGCACCTTCATTTTATCCACAATTACTGTCTGGGAAAGTTGCATTCACATCACCCAGAAGCCCTGGAGTAGGATGAACTTAAACCCAAATTGACAGGGTAGGGCAGGCATCCCCTTCTCTGAGCATGCTGTGGTGCCTGTCACAGAGCTGAGGCCCTCTCATGCTGAGGCCCACAACTCTTTCCCCAGGCTGAGCCAGGTACACAGAATCCCCTGCGTTCAGGATTGAGGAGCACACCCCGCAGGCAGTGGGGATTGCCAGGCTGGGTTCTCGTTCAGTGCCCCCCTCCTGACCTCCACCCCTTACCCCCATTGGTGCCTCACTGAGCTCCATCTTGAGTCCAGGTTCTAAGGGAACTGGTGCTCCTTGGGAGGTTAGCGCACAGAATAGTTAACAGACGTAAAGCTCCAGAGACTTCTAAGCCAGGACTGCTGAGCTCCTGGGGAGCTGAGCAGTGGGCCCAGGAGACACCAAGCAAATGGCTGCCTCTTAGCCAGGGCCCTTCACCCCAGCCTGAGGACATAGGGGTCTGGCCACAAATCCTTCTGAGTCCAGGGTTGCCAGAGCTTCTGCATCACAGATCTCACTGTGAAGTTGGGGTCCCTCAAAGCAACATCCCACGTGGGAACATCTGCAGAGCATTTGCAGGTGTGTCTCTGGAGGGGCCACATCAAGATGATGTGAGGGCGGGGCATATCCTCCCTGTGCATCAGCTGGGGAGCCAGGAACAGAAGGGCCTTTCCCTGGGGGGTTTGTCTGTAGTCACCCACTAGAGAGCCTGCAGCAGCTTCTGATTTTCCACGCCTGCCTCTTCACAATGCTTCCGTTGCTTCCCCAGCTCCCGGTGGCATGAGGGGATGTTCAGGTAGGGAAGCAGCCTTGCTGCCACTTCCTCTGCCAGCATCCTTTCCCTCTCCCTGCCCGTCTGCTCCCATCCTTCTGCCAGCCCACATTTTGGAGCTGTTCCCATGCCATGTGCGTGAGTGGATCTGCGCGGAAGGGGTGGGGTCAGGTTGCGCCCACTCATAGCCTGTGCTGCAGCTGCCCGCGGCAAACTGTCGTCTAGACTGCGCCTGTGCGTAGGCACCTAGGCAGGGGCTACACAGATAGGCTGGAGCCTCCGTGGTACTCTCCTGGGAACCGGAAAGAGAGAGAGGCAGCTTAGTGCTCCAGGCAAGAGGGAGAACATGGCCAGAATGGTAGTGAAACCAGCTCATCTAGCAGGGCAGGGGCAGCTCCAGCACCGGGCTGCTGACCCACTCAGAGTCACCACCAGCTGGAGTGTCTGCTGGGCCAGGAGGCAGCGGGGATGCAATGGATTTTTTTTTTTCCCTTGTGAATTTTTAGTCTAGTGGTGGTGGAAAGACATTAACCATATAAACACACAATCACAAACATGATCACAAAATATGGAAAGTGGCATGAATAAAAATGATAGGATCCTGAGTGAGACTAACTGGGACCCATTGGTAGTGGCAATATCGAGGAAGACTTCTCTGAGGAAGTGATATTTAA
The DNA here is from genome assembly GCF_040802235.1 of Manis javanica. Taxonomy (NCBI): domain Eukaryota; kingdom Metazoa; phylum Chordata; class Mammalia; order Pholidota; family Manidae; genus Manis; species Manis javanica. The sequence goes on along the minus strand of NC_133159.1, from coordinate 27,730,742 downwards.
ATTGAGAGAAAAATGTGTAGAAGTTAGCCAGGCAAAGAGTGGAAACACTGTTGCTGATACAGTACTGCCCAGCTTTTCAAGATTTTTCTGGAAGCAATTTCGTTCTTGCTTTTTTGTGGATGACTTTGAATCTGCTTCCAGCATGAGCTTCTTTGGCAAAGTCATGGCCAAGCCTAACCATGGCTTCTGCCCCACTGGGGACTGTGTGGGCCTACTGAATTATATGGTTCTAGTTATTCTCAGCATGAAATCGTGGGTCTGTTCCTCAGTGGCACAACTCTGAAAACAAATTGGGGAAGAGGGGAAGCAAGTCTGGTAGACTGGACTGGAAGTGAGTTGGGTTGCCTCTCCTACTTTCCAGTTCACTGCATGGAGTCGGTCTCCTGGGGTTCAGAATAAGGGCCAAAATGGCAGCATGTAAAGACTGAAGCTAACTAGTGAGTATGCACTTATTCTCAGAGTAGGGGCAGCCTTCCAAATAGAACAACAAAAACAAACTAAAGGAAAAGAGAACTATTTGACTACATAAACATTTAACATTTTTTTAATTAAAAAAGTTAAAAGGTTAAGAAAACTACATCCTATGTTAGTTAGAGCCTTATTGTATAAAGAATTCCTAAAATCAATAAGATACACAAGGCAATAAAAAATGGAAAAATAATATGAACTGGAAATTCATAAAAGAAATCATTCATACAAACAATTAGTATGTGAAACAAGTTCAACCTCGTGAATAATCAAAGAGTTATGAATCTAAACAATGATATGCTTTTTATTACCCATCAATTTGGCAGTTTTCAGAAAATAAGGAAATATTTAGTTCTGGTGCAGGTTCTGGGACGGCTGCTGTTAGAGCCTGAATTGGCACAGCCTCCCTGGGATCAGCCTGGCAGTGTATGTCAAGCACCTTTAAAAACCTGTACTTATTCAACCCTGCAGTTCCACTTCTTCGAATTTATCCTGAGGGTGAGAGACAAGTGTGCCAAGATGTACGTGTGTAACTGTTAGTAAAATATATAAAAAATGGAAAGAATCTACATGTCATGAATAGGGGTGTGGTCTGATAAATCACAATATATTCTTACCAGGAAGACTGTAGAGCTATTTCAAGTGTTGCCGCAAAGGCATATTGTCATACAGGGATGTTAACAGTGTTTTTGTTTTGTTTTGTTTTGTTTATGGTTTTACTGAGTTATATTTTACATACCATAAAATTCACTCTCATAACGTATTTTAGGTGAGAGAAAAGGAAACTTACAAAATGGTATTGGTGTGGTCCAAATTTTTGTAATAATGAAAACTGTTAAGCACACACACATACAAACACAGACTCAGGAAAGTCAGCTTGAATGTCAATAGTAATTATGTCTGGGTGGTGAGATTATAAGAACCTTACTCATTTTTGCATATCTGTATTTTTAATGTTTTTGTAGGAAATGCAAATTAGTTTTGTATGAAAAAAAGCCATGGTACTTCAAGGTTCAGTGTTCCCAAGCCTTTTGGGGAAGGGTAAAGCTACACAACTAATATGGTCATCAGTTCCCCTAGATCTGGCCCTTTCCCCCACTCCCTGCTTCATGTTATACACTCCAGCAACAGAAACTACTCAGGCTTGGGTTGCTTACCTGCCGCTTCTTACCTGTGTTCATTTGCTCACCCAGGTCCTCTGCCTGGAATGACCTTGCCCTTTGCCCAGTCCACTCTAGTAGCGTCTCCTCGGGGAAGGCTTCCCTGGGCACCCCCAGGACCCTCTGCGCTCCCCATGTGGAAGTCATCTGTGTACACGTTTCCTGCTCCACCTCCAGGACACTGCGTTCCCAAGGTGTTAGCTGTGAAAGCTGGAAGGAGTAAATCTTTTTTTTAAAATCCACGTCTAGAGATTAATGTCTTCTAGAATCTGGCTCCTCTGTCCTCCTTTCATTTTAACCCTGGAGATGAGGATTACCAGGCAAAACAAATGCTTAGCGAGCTCCATTGGTATCCTTAACTGGTTCTTGAATGCACAATATATTTTCCTTAAAAGTAATTAAAGAAATATTTGAAAATAGGAAAAAGAAAAGAGAAAGTAAACCCCTCATTGACGACTTTGGGGTATTCTTGACCTAAGAGTCAAGGACAGCTTGAGAGAGTTCTGAGGGCAGTCATCCTCACACTTTGTGAGCATAAGAATCCCCAGGCCTCATGGTGCCATTTCCTGAGCCCCACTCCCCACCATGCCCAAGATCAGATCAGTAGGGTTTCCACAGGTCCACTTGGCCTCGCTTTGAGAACAATCACTCCAGGGCTGGCATCCTCTGTCTCTGTGGTGGGTAGTGAACAAGACAGACCCCTGTTTGCATCTGCACGAAGCCCAGTCCTCTTCTCTGCATTTGGCCCCTTTGAGGTGGGCTGGCTGCCCACATCTACAGCCAATACCTGCTGCCTTGAAGTACCTCCGCCTCAAGCCCCTAATTAGTCCCAAGTAAAGGAGCCACAGTTCTTTGTCAATGGGAACCTTTGAAGCTCCTCTGGGAGGGGAGGAGGCTGCAGGACCAGCAGCTACAGCTGTGTGATGCATCCCCAAGTCAGAGACTTGCAGGCTGGGTTAGCATAAGGAAACTTGCTGACTTGCTGGGTGAGAAACACTCTTTTCTGTCTTGTCTAGAGCTGAGAATGAAGCGGAGAGCATCAGACAGAGGAGCTGGAGAAACATCGGCCAGGGCAAAGGCTCTAGGAAGTGGGATTTCCGGAAATAATGCAAAAAGAGCTGGACCGTTCATCCTGGGTAAGCCTCTGACCGCCAGGCAAGTTGAGGTGTCAGGCCAGGGCAGGGCGCACTGGCGTGCACAGCGGACCTGCTGCTCTGCAGAGTGAAATGCCACACCCACCATGGTGGGGGGGGCCTGACCCACCCTTGGCCTGGCCCTAGTTTCATCACTTTAGCTGGAGCCTGTGTGAGCTAGTGGAAGATCCAGAGCCTTAGGCCACTCCATACCAAGAGCTGTCATTTTTGCTGTGTGCACCAGGCCTGGATCAGTCTCAGCTGAGAGCCAGGCTGTGTCTTCCCTAAGCGACTCCTGTGTGCCCCCCAGGATGTCACCCACAGAAAGCACACAAGCAGCTCTAGAACCTGAGGTCCATAATCCAAGGCACTTCTTTGACCATTCTTGGAAGGCACAGTTAATTTCACAAAGCATTTGGTGTAGCCCCCCCAAACTTCCTGTGAAGTTGGCACAGAAATCCTGCAGAACTAGGGGTTCCCAGCAGTCCAGAGGAGCAGCAGGGCCTTTCGGCGTGATGTTGGAGGCCCAGCAAATCCAAATTCCTTGTGCTCAGGGTGGCAGGGGGTGGGCCCTGAGGATGCCTGTTCTCCTAGCAACTAGAGACTGAGTGTGAGTCTTGATTTGGCATGGGATCCCGGACTTAAGGGCACAGGATAGTTCTAGCCCCAGTCTTTCAGCAGATAGTTCTTAGCGGCTACTGTGAGCTGGGTGTTTGCCAGGGTGCAGCAGTGAACAAGACAGACAAGTCCCTGCCCTCACCGAACTTAACATTCTAGTTGGAAAAAGAACAGAGAGTAAACAACACACAGGATCATCACTGGGAGTGGTGAGGGCCTGGAAGGAAGTAAACAAGATGATGTGAGCTAACAAGGGCCTAGAGAGAGTGTAGACAAGGGAGGTTCTGTATGAGGAAGTGATTTGAGCTGACACTGAGTATGAGAAGGAGCCAGTCATGTGAAAAGCAGGAGAAAAGCATTTCAGGCAGAAGGAATAGCAAGCACAGAGGTCCAGAAGCAGGAAAGGGCTTAACATCTTAGGAATTAAGAGCCCAGTGTAGGTGGAGTACAGTTGGGGTAGAGGGCACATAGTCAGAAAGATGGACAGGAACCAAATCATGCAAGACTTTGGGGGCCAAAAAAGGAGTTTCGATTGCATATTAAGAGCAGTGGAATGCTATTAAGGGACTGCACTTAATAGCAGTGCAGTGACACTGTGACTTACCTGATTTACACTCTGAAAGCTCAGGCAGGGTGCTGTCACAGGACAAGCTGGAGTACACAAGTTCCCAAAAGCTGGTACTTGGATTGCAGCCAGGTGGCTATCTCAGACTACCAGGGAATATGGTAAAGCTGTAGTGTCCTGGATCCTTACCTGGAGTTGCAGATTCAGAGGGCCCAGGTTGCAGCTGGGATATCTTTTTCTAACACGCACCTCAGAGATTCCAGGATGCACCCACTGTTGAAAAACCCCTCTTCTTGAGAGATGTGCCTGGAACGGCCAGGTGTACCTCAGGGAGATGCACAGATACTCCTCCATTTTGGAGGGGAGACTGTGAGAACTCTCCACCAGGAAACTTGGGGTTATGGGGGGGTGAGTTCAGTGGATATGAACTGTAGTGCCTTCCTGAAGAGATCTAGCCAAAAGACCACGTGGTGACATGATGCCACGATGGACAGGGCTTCTAAAGAGTAAGCTGGTGGCTCTGTGCCATAGGTCCCCGTCTGGGCAACTCACCAGTGCCAAGCATTGTGCAGTGTTTGGCAAGGAAAGACGGCACAGATGACTTCTATCAGCTGAAGGTAAGTGAGGCACCAGGGGTGGGGGAGGTGGGGGACCCAGGGGCCGTCCTGCCAGCCAAGCTCTTCCCTCCTCCCACCTTCGCACCTACACCACTTGTGAACAAGAGTAGCGCCATTTTTTCCCAGGAAGCAATCAAGTTCACACCGTCTTGCTCTGCGCAGCTGATTTAAAGAGCTTTATCTGTGCATAAATTACATTGCCATCACATTAAGAAAAACGTTCTGCTTCGTGTGTACATGTGTGCATGTGTGTGCAAGTGTTGCATGGTGAATGTGAATCCCACTTTTCTTATTCTAATCACCGTTTTGTAAATAAGGTGTTTTTGGTTTTTGTTTTTTGTTTTTTTTTGTGTATGTGCCTTCCTAAAGATCCTTACCCTTGAGGAGAGGGGGGACCAAGGAATGGAAAGCCAAGAGGAGAGGCAAGGCAAGATGCTGTTACACACCGAGTACTCTCTGCTTTCCCTCCTCCACACGCAGGACGGCGTGGTTCACCACCATGGTCTCTTCCAGGTGAGTGCCGGAGCGCGCTGCCTGGCCCCGTCCCCAGCCCCCAGCCCCCAGCCCTGGGGCTGGCGCTTGCTGGGGCCACCTCTGTACTGTGAGCAGCTCATCCAAGTGTCCCTGCACGTTGGGTGTTCAGGCTTCCTGGGCAGGGTGGCTGGAGGTCAGGCTGGGGCCGGCTTGCTGCTGCAGGGCCCCTGCTGTGGTGATCACAGCCTCGGGGATGCCCTCGGTTCTTTCTATTAGAGCCTCTTTTCTGAGAAAAGAGGAAAGGAGGAAGTCATTTAAAGACACAGGGCTCTTTCTAGTTGTGTTGTCAGGAATTGGCCAGAACAGGGCTGAAGAGAGGGCAGTGAGGCAGAACAGGCAGTTGGGGCCACCTGTCAATCGCCGTAGCTGGTTTTTGTACCAACAGTCCTTTTGCCTTTCCAGGCATTTCAGTTTGTTCAGCACGTATCCCTGAGCCTCCATGCTTGGATGTTCCAGGTCCCTCAGGAAAGGTACTAAAAGAGCCCTCCTCAGGGTAGAACTGAAACCGTCTCCAGAAGTGAAGAACCAGATTCAGAATACAGGGGGCCACCTGCTCCGTCCCCCAGCAGAGCTTCTGCAGAGCCCTTGGCAGATACGCTGGCCAGGGCCCACTCCTGCTAGGATGGACCTGGTACTCGAGAGGCAGCGTGGTATCAGGGCAACACACAGCTTTCAGAGCCGCAGCCCTGCATTCCGGCTGTGTGACCTTGGGCAAGATACCTCAGGTTCCTAAGCTTCAGACTCCTCATCTGTAAAATGGGGGGCAGCAATAATGGGTGCCTGCCTCAGAAGGTGGTTGGGGGGATGAATGACAGCACGTAAAGCACTGAGCTGCCCCCATCACACTCTCATCCTTGTTGTTATTTCAGGCAATAAAAACTCTGTCAGCTTGATTTCCTGAAATAAGTCAGTGGAAAACTCCCACCCCCACACATACACCCCACCAAGGTCTTTATTCTTAGATGCATGATTAGAGACTGCTCAGAGTATCATTAGGCAACTCTGAAAATCAGAGCTTCCCTTAACTTGAACTCAAACTGAGGGTGATTGTAATATCTTAGTATTTCATCTCTGACAGCTTCCATATCTTGGCCTTGGTTTATATCACTTTGGCTAAGAGAACTTGGTGGTTCGAAGTATTTCTAGAGTTGTCTGTGTACCAGACACTGTTCTGGGCCTCTGGGGAAAAGAGAGTAAGAGGTGTGAGCCTGCTCTTAGGAGTTTTCAGTCCTCAGGAGTTGCCCAGCAGCCACTGTCAGTCTGCTGGGATCACTCTGAAGGCCTCCTCAGGCTGTTGGGATATAAGTCCCTGTGTACTTGTTTTTTGTCTTACCTAAAATACTTTTTCAGCAAGGAAAGTGGGTCCAGAGCTTGCAACTGCAGTATTGGTAGCAGGACCCACTTACTGAGCCCTGGCTTGTGGGGGAGCTAAGCCCTTGGCATGGGTGGTCTCATTCTCTCGACAACCTGTGACATAGGGAGCTAGTTCCCTTTAACAGATGAGGAACCAGGGACTTGGAGAGGTTACGTGAACTGTCCCAGGCCACACAGCTAGGATGAGATGGAGCTGTGGCCTGAGCCCAGCCATCAGGCAGTACCAGGGGTCATGTAACATGGCTGCCTGGGAGTCCTGCTTCCATGTGAGAGCAGCTGTCTTGGACACACCGAACCTGACTTCTACCATCTTGGACACTGGCCAGAAGTTTACATGGGTCAGTGCTGGAATCCCCTCAAGTGCTACAGAGGAAGGTGCCCCAAGGCCCTGTGTTTGCTGCCTACATACTGGGCTCAGGAGACCCTTTGGCTTTAAATGCCCAGCTCAGATCCGAACCCTTTGCAGTAGGATCAAAGCATGAAGCCTAAATCTGAGCCTCTCTAACCTCAGCCTCTGGCTGGGCCTGGCACTGGCACACAGGAAGCCTGGCATTGCTGAGTGGCCACGTGGTCCATGCTGCCCTGGCCTCAGGCCTCCACTGCCCACAGACATGCAGGCTTGTTCCAGGCTCTCTAGCTGGTTTGTGTGCCCAGCTCCAGAGGAGAGTCCCAAACCCCTGGCCCTGGCCCTGTGGACCCACAGCCAAGCCCTGGTCTGCCCCTTGCCTCCCAGGACCGCACCTGTGAAATTGTTGAGGACACAGAATCCAGCCGAATGGTTAAGAAGATGAAGAAGCGCATCTGCCTTGTCCTTGACTGCCTCTGTGCACACGACTTCAGTGACAAGACGGCCGACCTGATCAACCTGCAGCACTACGTCATCAAGGAAAAGAGGCTCAGCGAGCGGGAGACTGTGGTCATCTTCTACGACGTGGTGCGAGTGGTGGAAGCCCTGCACCAGGTGAGGCTCTGCCCCTCTGTGGCGCTCTCCTTTTCTGCCCCAGGAGCATCCTGGGCCCCCAGTGACAAGAGGCCTCAGGGCCCCAAAAGCTGTGGAAAGCCACCCTTCTTGTTGCTGCTCAGCAGATGTAGCTGTCCCTCCCTCACCCAGGTGTGCTTTGCAGCTGGGAATGTCCAGGGAAGTGACCAGGTGCCACTCCTGCTGGGCCACTGGGCTGCAGGCATTCCTGGGGAGGCATGGCCTGGGCAGCCCAGCAGAGCCCCGTGCAGCAGTAAGCCATCCGTCAAGAGGCTACACTGTAGTGTCCAGCTCCGGGCAGACTGTGAGATACGCATGGGGGGCAGCCACAGCCTGTCTCTGAGCTTCTTCTAGGATTGGGGTGGCCTGGCCCCTTCCAGGCACACAGCTTCTGTGGGCCAAGCTGTAAGACTTGGTCACTGGAACCATGCAAGCTCATCTGGGTTTTGGGTGTCCCCAGATCCAGACAGATGCTTTTTTTTTCCCAGTGGGACATTTGATGGAGGTGCAGAGAGGAGTGGTTTCCCCACTGGCTGCTGCCCTGAGGGGAGAGCTGGGGAAACACCCTGGGTGAGGCAGAGACTGCCTGAGCTCACACACCACCCTCTCTGTGGGCATGGTTAATAAGGCTTCAGAAGGGTCCAATCTTACAGATCAAGGCACTAGGTTAGAGTTACATCACAGGGCTTTTCCTGCCTCCCCAAACCCTGGAGAGCCTACATCTTACAGGCTGGGCCCAACCCCAGCTCTCGCCTTCATGGTATAAGCCGTGTGCGTGCATATTGTTTTCCAGAAAAACATTGTGCACAGAGACCTGAAGCTTGGGAACATGGTGCTCAATAAGAGGTAAGATTCGCTTCCCTTTTTCCGTGATGTCACCTTGGGGTTGGGACAGGCTACATGCTGCACTACCCAGCTCCCTACAGCGTCCCCTTGGGGATTCTGACTCAGAACAGTCTCCTTCTCCCAGGAATCCCAGGGACGGAGGGTGGGATGCTCTCTTCTGTCTCTTGCCACAGGGGAATATGGTGCTTACTGTTGGCCAGGGCAAGAGGGGCTGTGGTATTAAAGGCCACAGACCTGCCCATCAGGCCAGGTACTGGGAAGGATTTCAGAGCTCCTCGCTGTTCCGTTCATTTGTCGTGCCTAGTAGGTGCTCACCAAATGACTATAAAAAAATGGATAGCTGGGTGAAGGAATGACAGAGAACAAAGTGAGGCAGTTGGGTTCCCAGGAAACAGACTGAGATATGCATGCAGGAGGCTTACCTGGGTGTGCTTCCAGGGAAAAGGGGCAGCATTAGGCAGAGAGAGAAGCTGGACTGTGCTGCGGTCTGACAGGGCCTCAGCCTGGAAAGCTTGACCAGGAGGGGCCCTTCAGATGTCCCAAATCAAGGCAAGGGGCACCAGCTGTGGGGAGAGGGTCCTGTGGGGCTAGACCCTGAAGGGCCAGCCTGAGATGCATTGGGAGGATGCTGCAGCCCTCAGCAGGTCTGCCTGTCCCCACCCTTCCACCAGCGTCACCCAGCCCTGGTGCTGCAGCCTGTCCCAGAGCTCACGACCTGCTGGGATGCCCAGCAGAGAGTAGGTATCGCTACATGGAGAAGAGGGCAGAGGGCTGGGGCCAGAGCCTGGCCATCTCGGTCAGTCTGTGAAGGGTGAGTAAAGACGGCCAGCCTGAGCCAGTGAAGTGAGGACAGCCTTCACTGGCCCTGTCCTGCTCCACGGGGAGGACGGAAGGAGACGGGACTCCCAGGGCTGCTCAATCCCCTGACCGGCCGAGTGAGAGAATCAGGGAAGCTGGGGAGGAGTAGGACTTGGGGGTCAGCTTGGCTCACAGCTCAGCACTGCCTCTTAATTACCCTTCAGACTGTGAGAGTTTATTTGATTGTTTATTCACTGATTAACCCATTTGTATATTGAGAAGCTACTGTGGTACGAAGCACTTCTCTGAGCTTCCGTTCCCTCATTTGTGAGAGTGGATGTGATTATACCTCCCTGTAGAGGTTGGCCACAGACCTGAAACTGCCTAATAGGATTCAGCCCATCATGGGCACACCCCCACACGATACCAGCGAGGGGCCGGAGGGCCTGTATGCTTGCTCGCTTCCTTCAGGAGATGGGGCTTGCTGTGTGTCGAGTGGCTGAAGAGGATACCAGTGGTGAGGCTCAGCGATGCCCCAGCCCAGCTCTGAATTGCACAAGGCAGGCAGGCTGTGAAGAACTGACTATCCCAACCCTGAGAACATATTGCCTTAGAGCCAGAGGTGCAGGCCCTGGCCTTCTGTGGGCTGCTGGGCTGGCCACCATCCTGCCCTGGACCACAGGCTCACTGTTCACAAAGAGAGGGCATAGTTCTTGAGCATCTCGGTCCATCCAGCTGTGGAGCCCACGCCCCCTCCAGCCTCTGAATGAGCATCCCAGGGGTGTTACAGAATGTGCCACTGGGGCTCCTGCACAGCTAACCCAGCAGCACTCCAGGTCTCTGTCTCCACTGTAGGTGTGCCTCCCACTCTCGCTTCTCCAGGCCCCCAGGTTCTGGGAATCTAGTCAGGAAGTCACACCTCTCTTGAGTAACACCAGTTTAGCTGTAGCAGCTCTTCCATGCATGCGTGTGTGTGTGTGTCTGATGTCTGTGTTTATGAGTATGTGTGTGTCTGTGTCTGTGTTTTCCTCGGATTGTGGAGTACCACTACCTCACTCAGACCCTGCATCTTGGCTACACTTCCTTCCGTCTGATAACAATCCCCTTCTGATGTCTCAGGGCAGACAGGTTTCGCTGCCTCTCCCTTGAGCCAGGGGTGCTCTGGAACGGGGCAGGGTAGTGGTGTGCAGAGACCCACACTGAACACCCAGGCCTGGTCTGTGTTGTCTGTGGGCACAGCCCTCCGTTCTCAGGCCTCACTTCATCCCTGTGAAGTCGAGGATCAACCTAGAGGAGACCCAGCCCCTCCCTGCCCATCAGGCCAGGTCCTAACTCCAGCTGGAGAGGCAGCAGACAAGCCCGGGGCCTTAGTCTGCATCCTGCACAGCACAGAACTCCCTCAGGGAAGGAAACAGGGAGAAGTATTTTCTAGGCAGCTGCAAAGACAAGTTCACCCTGCTTTGGGTAAAAGGCAAGGGTTGAAATCTGAAATCCCCTTTGGGGTTATGTGAGGTTTACTGTGGGTTCTTTCTCCTTCCTCCTTTCTTTTTGGGTCGGCAAGTTGCACACCAAGTTCCTAGAAAAGGAGAAAAACACTGTGGTAGCCCAAAGGGCCATAGTTAAAGAGTGACTCACTCAGAGTGGGTCCTGCTGACGCAGAGCTCCCTCCCTTCATCTCTTGCTGCTCTCGCTCCCTCCTGCCAGGACCAGCCTGGGGGGTCTGGGACTACCAGGGATCCATGCACCACCCAGCAGACTAGGGCCGTGGTGGTTGGAGGGGTGGGGCGACGGGGGGCAGGGGAGCGTCGCCAAGCTTCAGGAGGCCTCAGAGCTGACCATGTGGTTTCCTGTGGGAGAGACTTCAGGATCCTCAGTGCGCAGAGCAGTGCAGGCCAGCCTGGCCCTGCCATCCAGCCCTGCAGTCCCAGGCCTGCGTCTTCCTCGAGCTCCGTGCACAGAGGCCTGGTGGGTCCTGCTGGCAGAGCCGGGGGAAAGCTCAGCCACACTGGCACGTGCGCTCCGGGGCTTGTCGCAGTGTGGTGCTTTGCACCCGCCACGCAGAGATGGTGTGTTTCCTAGGGGCTTCCACTAGGAGTCTCTGCCAGTGCGCCTACCATCTGGGGAGGAAATGATAATCAGAGCTGGCAGTTAGTAATCAATTACTATTGTCCAGGCCCGGGCTCAGTGCTTTCCCTGGGATTATCTTCTTATCTTGTTAAATCCTAGTACAGTCTGGGAGTGGGGTGCTACTATTTCCCTGTTCTACTGATGAGGAAACTGAGGTTTAGCAAGAGATTAACTAACATGTCACATGACCAGGAGGTGGTAGAGCTGAGACCAGAACCCAGGAATCTGACTTCCAAGCCCACCAGACTCTCCCCTGAGTCGTCCTCCTCCCAGTGTCTCATGACTCAAAGAACCCCTGCAAGACACACGCCCAGCTGCAGTGGCATCTCTGAGCAGGGGAGAGAACGCAGTGCTTCTGCTCATGGACGGACCTTGCAGATGAGAGGCCTGAGCAGCCCCACATACAGGGCAGTGACCCGGGAGGCTCAGAGAGTAGAGCAGCCCACTTTTTAATATGATCCTTGGCTGAGACCCTTTGCCTGCACCGTCCGGCTCTGGCTGCCCTCGGGGCCACCAGTCCGATTTCTGCAGCATCTTATGGGCCTGTATGGAGAGAGGCTATGTTTCCATTAGGAATGCAGAGGACAGACTGGCCTTTGTTTTGCACCAAGCCCTTTGCCAGCAGAATTCCCCAAGATAGCTGAAGGGCTCTTGGAGCCTTTTGGATGCAGCTCCTGGGGAATTCCACACTCAGCCCCACATTTTGCCCCTGAGCTGATCTCTTCTCCACCCTTGAGACTCGTCTAGGGAGAGGAGACCCAAGGCCCCTAGTGGAGCTTCCCTCCTGCCATCCTGTACAGCCTCTCTGCTCAACCAGCTGACCGGGAGCTGGGCACGTGGCCCCTGCTCACTTTTGGCTAGAGAGGCACCCTTAGAGGCAAAGAAGCCTTGGAGGGGACCTGCCCACCCTGACCCCTACCTCCCAGGTGTGGTGTAAGGAAGGCATCCTCCCTGTTGGCTTCTTTTTGTTCACATGGTGAGCTTCCTAAAAGGGTCAGAGCCCTGAGGCGCTCCCAAACGTGACTCTCTTGGATGGGGGAATCTGTGGTTGTCTAGGCCAGTGCAGAGTCTGAAGTATAAGCCAGTGGGTGAGCAGATTTTTGATGGGACTAAAGGGGAAGTCTGGGACTGGGCACTGTCCAGGGACACTCTGTGCACTTGACTGGTGTCAGTCCACAGTGTGGGTTTTGGGATGAGACCTGGTGTGGAGCCTGCTCTACCGCTCGCTAGCTGCAGGTCCCATCATGTCTCTGTGCCTTAATTGCATCAGCTGGGTAGTGGGGCAGTGAGTTCTCCCTCACACTGTTGTGAGGGCTGAATGCAGTCCCCCTCAGGCACAGAGACCGGGTCTGCACTTGCAAATGCTTGGGGAGCACTGGTGTCAGTACTGTTGGGGATGCCAATTGGTAATGACAGGGGTGATGACTGAAGGCATCAGCAAAGGGGGCAGAAGCGGTACCCCAGGGTGGACTTCAGAGCTCTGCTGGACTTCCTTTTCCTCATGTGCCGATGAGGGAACTGGACTGACCTGCTAGTCACTCCCCATCTGGACATTATGTGAGGTTGTTTTGGAGCTCTCTTCAATTTGTTCCAAGCCCCAAGTGGTAGCCCTGGGGCTCAGCCTGGCGGCAGGTTCAGAGGAGCCCACCAAAGCTCCCACTGGTTGGAGTGACTCAGATCCCTGGGGCCAGCTCATCAGGTGGCAACCAAGGGTGACTGGCCTGTGCCAGCACCCCACTCGCACTCCCCACACCACCATGGGGAAGGCAGGGGCGCCAGGGGAGCAGAAAAGGACCTGAGTGTGACTCCTCTGCTCCCTGGACGAGCAGTGGGGGCAGCTGGGGTACCTGCAGGTATAGATCCTGAGGTGTGTTCACTTTCTGCCTCCCGCTCCCAGGACGCATCGGATAACCATCACCAACTTCTGCCTTGGGAAGCATCTCGTGAGTGAAGGGGACCTGCTGAAGGACCAGAGGGGGAGCCCTGCCTACATCAGCCCAGATGTGCTCAGCGGTATGTGCGGAGTGCCAGGCAGCAGGCCCCTTGCCGTTCACACAGCCAAGCTCTGTAGTAGCTCATTCATTCACAGAGTGCAGCTGTGGGCAGGCCCTGGGCTAGTGCTAGGCCTTCAGTGGTGACCCAAACCAGTACTGTCTCTCTAGGCACAAAAGTTGGGGGTCTTGCAGAGGAGGAAGATAGCAGTTATCACACTAGTATAGTTAGTTAGTTCCTCTCTGAGATTAGTGCTTGGAAGAAAAGAAACTTGATTTCTGTGTGAATAACGAGCACTTGAAGGACTTGCCCAAGGAAGTGACATTTGCACTGATACTGGAAGGTTAAATAGGAACCCAGTTGGTGTGATGGGAGGAGGTGGCATAGTCCAGGTGAGGAACTACTGGGGCCCCTGAGGCTGCTGCTCAGAGAGCTTGGTTCAAGTGGAGGCCAGAGAGGGGGCTGAGGCCAGACCACACATGGCCTGATGGAAGCCCTGCGAGAGAGAGGAAGCCACTGAACAGGTGCTCACTGAGAGTGCCACGGTGACATTTACGTATCAGAGACATCACTCCCTTACACTGTTTGTTCGTTCGTTCATTCATTCATTCTGCTGGTATTTACAGAGGGCGTACCATGTACAAGGCTCTGTTCTAGATACTTTGGATACAGCAGTGAACAGACAGGCAAACATCAAACATCCCTGCCTCCGTAGATGGTGAGCTGATTGTCTAGTGGAGACGAGACAAATAATACATGAATAAGTCGGCTATGTACTATCTACTGATCACCCTGCAAGTAATAGGAACTGTTGCTGAGCACAACGTGCATTACCTGTTCAAAACCACAACTACTCTGTGAGGCAAATATTCTAAGTCCCTTTTTCATAGATGAGAAAACCAAGGCCAGGAGAGATTAAATCTCTTATACCAAGTCACAGCAAATAACAACCAGAAAACTCAGGCCTGATTCCAGGGCCGCCTCTTGCCCAAGCCCGTGCTCCTGTCTCATCATAGGCTATTCCTTCCCCTTTCATGCTCATCCTTTGCTCGATTGGGTCCCTCCATCCTGATCCCTTAGGGGACCAAGAGCTTACGTCAGCTCCCATCCCTCCGACACGGAGGTTTCAGGGTTGTCTCCAGGGTCCATTATCCCCAGCACACACACACATGTCCCTCCTTATGCGCCAGAACCAGCCTCTTCCCCAGGCATCACACATCCCCTGGGGGAGCAGGCTACTATAATTTGCCACAAGCATTTGTGGGTTGCAATTTGGAGGTCTCCCACAGTGAGGCTTAGCTGGAATGCCAGGCTTATCCCAGACCTACCACATGCAGAGGCCAGGGGTGCCACTCCCCAGGACCTCGGGGTTTTGTTTGGAATGTTTAGCCTCTGCTAGAAGGATCTGGGTGCCAGAGGTGCACCCCACCTCCTTGGGCCCCAGCCCTGCCTGGGCACCCTCCATGAGAGTCTCTGTAGGTGACTCACGCCTCTGAGGTAGGCTTTGTGCCTGTGTCAGCCAGGAGTGTACTCACTACCTGCTGCCGCCCTCGGCCACTCTCACAGGCACATCCAGAGTCATGCCATTCTTGAAGGATAAGACAAAGGAACCCACTGCATCAGAAGAAGTCCGGAACCGGGAAACCAGAGATGCAGGCTCTGATCTGGGCTCCTGATTAACCAGCTGCATGACTTGGTCTTCAACACCCCCGTCTCTGAGCCCCAGTCTCCTTGGTGGTTAAAAGCTGAAACAGTGCTGTCTGCCCACATTGTTGACAGGATGAAGTAGGATGATTAAGTACAAGCCCCACTGTGTAGATTCTGATCCCAGGTCTGACACTTGGTCTATTCTGTGTGCCGAGCACAGCCTCAGGCATTGGGTATGGAGCTGTGGGAAGGCAGGCATTGCCCTCAGAGAGTTTATAGTTTTGTTAATAGCTGTGTGACCTTAGAAAAGCTACTGACTTTGGGCCTCAATTTTCTCATCTGTAAAATGGGGGTGATATAGCTCCTGCCTCGTTAGGTCCCATGGGATTAAATAAGGCCCGTAACCTAGTGTTTGGCTCAATAAACATTAGCAGGCATTATCATTACTAAAAGAAAAGCTGGGAGTTCGGTGTTCTTGCCGAAGCCAAAGCTCAGGGCAGGGTCGCCCTCCCAGTTACAGCTCCTGGGAGAGTGGGTCTGCAGGGGCTGTTCATCCCCACCTTGCACCCAGGCCAGGGCAGACAGTCCAGCTGCACGCCTGTGCTGGCTCAAGTGCAGCACCCACGCCCACCCTGTCAGCAGTGCAGTGCCTCTTCCTCCTCCACTGAGAGTCCATCTCCAGCCTCTGGGCAGGACTACCTTCCCACTACTGCAGGAGGGGCAGGGCCTTTTTGGAGCCACATGAAGAGTGGTGGCACAATGGACTCTGTTGGCGACCCTACTTGGTGGAGCGGGGTGCAGGACAATGTTGCCTGATGCAGTCATGGGGGAAGCTTCGCAGAGGCTGGTCTCCACTGAACTGCCACTCAGCCTGCCAGGGTAGGCTCACTCCCCTCAGCAGCCCTGTGAGGTGGGTGTCTTGTTTGATGATGTAACAGGCTAGGTGAGGGAGGCCGCTGGCACCTTCTGAAGGGCTGGCCAAGGCCTGTAACAGCACTTCTGTGCACACACCTACCCCATTAAGTGGCTTGACCTTCAGGGGTCTGGGTGAGACCTTCAGAAACAGCATCTTTCTACCCCAAAGGCCTCTTCAGCCACCCAGGAGGCTGTAGGATCCAGAGGAGGGATTGTTTCACCCAGGCCCTGCCCAGTGACTGGGGAGATGACACTGAAGTGCCAGTGGCAGCCCTCCACACCCATGGGGACTGAGTCACGTTCTGGGATCCAGGCTGCCAAACAAGGTGCTGTTGCAGCGACTGGCAGGCAGGCACTTTCAAAAGGCTTGAGTTCAGTTGTTCTCCTGTTCTGTGTGTTGGGGGGGCAAGTCAGGCTGCAGCTGGCGTGGGGGAGAAGCTCTACTGCTGATGGATAGAGGGATGGATTTCCCTGAAAATGTGAAGAGCAGGGCTTTTACAGTCTACTGTGTGACCTTGGACAAACATCGCTATACCTCATTTTGCTCTTTGGGTAAATTTCTAATTCATAGAGTTGTGGTGGCAGTTTAACGAAGTAAAAGTGTTTCTTCCAATGTTGTCACAAAACAGGTGCTCAATTAAATATTTGCTCTCTTCTATTTTACCTGTAAGGAAGCTAACACAGTTTACTTAACTGGATATTCATTCATTTAGCAAATATTTGAGTCTGTGCTAGGCACAGCGCTCAGCAGTGAGCAAAGCAGAGGCACCTGCGCCTGAGAACTTCACGTTCTTGCATGGGAGATGGGAAGTGAACAAGAAGAGGCTCCCTGCAGACTGGGCTGAGTGCTTTGCGAGGCCAGACGGGCAGGCAGTGATAGGGCAGGGAGTGGCTGGCTTGTCCAGAGCTCAACACACACCTGGTGTGAGCTGCTCTGCTGGGTGCTGGGGCTGTACAACCAGGCGCAGCCCCCAGGAACTTGCAGTCTGGTGGAGCAGGGTTGGTCCACTGGTCCACAGGTGGGTTGGCCATGCAAGGCCACGTGCGATTCCTTCTCTTGTGGGGGTTACACCAAGGCAGGGTCATCATCCTGTGGATCTGGGTCTGGAGAGCATGAGCAGGAATCAACCTACCGTCGGGGAAGGGATGTGTGTGGGCACAAGCTAGAGGACTGAACTAGTGTGGCTTGTTCTAGAGGAAGTTGGGGGAGGGTGACCAGAAGTGAGGGCAGCAAAGTAGAGAGGTCCCATTAGTAGGATTTCAGGCATGTCGCTGGTAAGCCATTCTCTTCCCCAGCCCTGGGCTGAGTGTGTGTGTGCCCATGTGCCCCACAGGCCGGCCGTACCGCGGCAAGCCGAGCGACATGTGGGCCCTGGGCGTGGTGCTCTTCACCATGCTGTATGGCCAGTTCCCCTTCTACGACAGCATCCCGCAGGAGCTCTTCCGCAAGATCAAGGCTGCCGAGTACACCATCCCTGAGTGAGTACTGCTTCCCTGGGGAGGGCGGGGAGGCCTGGCCCTTCAGGCTTGATGTGGGGAACAACACAGTGAGGCCGGGAGTCCTGGGGCCCAGACGCAGCACCCGCCTGACCCTCCTGAGCCCTCTCCGCCCTCTCCCTCTCCTGCATCAGGGATGGCCGGGTTTCGGAGAACACCGTGTGTCTCATCCGGAAACTGCTGGTCCTCGACCCCCAGCAGCGCCTGGCTGCTGCTGACGTCCTGGAGGCCCTCAGCGCCATCATTGCCTCGTGGTGAGTGGGCTGGCACTGGGCCAGGCTCCAAGCTAGGTTCTGCCCATCTGTAGGCACTGCCCATCCTGCCCAGAGAAGCGGCCTGCAGTTGGGCTTGTTTCTCTTCCAGGCAGTCAGATTTCCAGATTTTCCCTGCCCCGTGGGCACAAATGGGAAGGTGCAGAGTTGAGCATCTCCTGCATGCCAGCCGATGCTGACTGTGGGGTTGCCATTATCTCACCAAGTTCTCACCACAGCCCACAAGGTGGAAACTGTCCTCTGTTATTGGATGAGAACACTGGGGCTCAGAGAAGCACAGTCAGTCGTGTCAGGAAGGGGCTAGGCTGGGACCTGACCCAGGTCTCTTGACTCTAGCCAAGTTTTAGAGCAGGGGAGACCTGGCTTTTCTGGGCTCCTGCCAGCCAGGCTGGCATAGCAGGGGCCAGGGGCTGCCTGGAGCCGGCCTGACTTGTCTGCCCCTCTGCAGGCAGTCCCTGTCGTCTCTGAGCGGGCCTTTGCAAGTGGTTCCTGACATCGACGACCAGCTGAGCAGTGCAGACAGCTCCCAGGAGGTGAGTTGGGGAGGGTAGGCAGGGCATTACCAAGTCCTGAGGGACCAGCTCCAGGGAGGCAGGTGGGGAGGGGCAGAGGTAGCACCCCCAGTATGCTGCAAGTCCCCCGTGGCCTCGCCTCCAGCCCCTGGGGTGGGAAAGGGAGACTTCAGTCTTTGGCCTGAACAGTGTGGGGCCTGCCAGAGAGCTGTGGGGCAGCTGAGGTGGAGGCCCCATGGTGGGGAGGCCTCACAGCAGCCAGCTTGGCCCTCTCTCAGCTTCCTCTTCCTGCCCAGACCCTGGCTCTGCCACGTGCATTTGTCATATTTCTCTGTCCCTCTGACTCACAAGGTTCTCTTGCCCTTCCTGCTTTTCATTTTTCAGATGATTCATTTTCTCCCAGTTTTCTCTCCTCTACTGTTCCTGCACTGGAGAAAGTGCTGGGCCTGGGGTGCAGCCCCAGGAGTGCAAGCCCTGCCCTCCAGGGGGCACCCTAGGATCACCTGCCAGCTGCTTTCTGGTGCCCAGGTCTCTGCTCCCTGGAGGGCAGGGCTTGGCCAAGCCTTGGGAGTGATGCCTAAAGGACCTTCCCTCTCTAGCCCACCCTCTAGTTCCACAGCAAGTACTGGGCAGGCAGGACCAGAAGGAACCAGCCTTAGGCCACAGCAGAACCTCCAGGCCCTACCCACCAGCTCCCACCACTCCCAGGGCTGTTCAGCCGCTAAAAGTCATCCTCACTAGTAGGCACTGAGTGCCCACTCCTAGTACATCTTGTCAGTTCTCACTACACACAGTGGCTTGTGTTCTTAACCTTGTTTCAGAGAAGCAGAAACTGAGGTTCAGAGAGATCAAACGATTTTCCCAAAGTCCAACAGCTTGGAAGTAGTAGAGCTGAGGCTTGAGCCCACATCTGATTGCAAAGCCCTGCTTTCCCACTCTGATGAATAGTGCAGGCACCTACCATTTCTTTGTTCTGTCTGCATGGCGGCTCAATGGAGTGCAGCTCAGGCAAGAGAAACAAATAGGGTTGCCCACGTGCCAAGCGCCCCACCAGCAGGCCCTTCTCTTAACATTTGATCTACACTGCCCGCCACCGTCCGTCCTCACCACCCTCCCCACCCCCAGAGCTCTTGATGGGCTCTTGACAACCTCTATGAGAGGAGATTATACCTCACCTCACAGGTGAGGAGGCTCAGGTTTCTGAGGTAATGTGACCTCTCCTAAGGTCAGTGAGTTAGGAAGCAGGAGATCTGGGCCAGATCACAGGTCTGTGCTTTAGCTGGAGCAGCACCCAGGGTGACCAGAAAGGCTAGGTCTAGGTTGGCTGGAGGGCTTCAGGGGCCACACTCAGCCACCAGCTAGATCGGGCCCAAGGGTGTGGTGCCTGCGGAGGGAGGCTCTGGAGCCAGACCTCTGACAGGCCCTTCCCTGCACTTGTCTTTGCATCTCCCGTCTTATGCTGTGTCTCCCTCTCTGCCTCCCAGGCGAAGGTGACGGAGGAGTGCTCCCAGTATGAGTTTGAGAACTACATGCGGCAGCAGCTGCTGCTGGCTGAGGAGAAGAGCTCCGGACACGAGGCCCGGAGCTGGGTGCCCAAGCGGCAGTTTGGCAGTGTGCCACCAGTGCGGCGGCTGGGCCACGATGCCCAGCCCATGAACCCCTTGGACGCAGCCATCCTGGCACAGCGCTACCGGCGGAAATAGCGCCTCCAGCCGGGCACCAGCACCGCGCTGCCTCTTCCCGGCTGTCAGGGCTGGGCCCTGGAGTGCTGAACTCTCCCAGGCTGCACGGGGACAGGGCAGGGACAGCCCAGGTCACACAGGGGGTCAGCAGAGGTACCACGAAGCTACCTTTTGGAATGATTGCTTGATTGTTTGGTTTTTTTTAATCTGAGAAGCCTAGATAACTAATCTGCTTTTAATCACGACGTTTTAATCTACCTCTGTCTCTTTAACCATGCTGTCTCTGGACTGAGTGAGAGGGAGGAGGAGGAAGCCCACCCACCTGCCCACCAGGCTCCACGGCCTGACCCAGCCGCCCGCCTGCCCGGGCAGCTGCTCCCACAGTCCACATAAGCTAAAAGTGCGTCTCGCTGCTGGCTCCCCAGATGAACACCCACTCCCAGTGCTCTCCCAGGCCCCTCCCAGGGGCTGTTTTCATCCCTCCCCTTCTGACCCCAGGCCCCTCAGTCCAAGCTTTGGAAAACCTTCACCTCATCTTAAGCAGAATTCAAATATATTTATTTTTGTACTGCAACCAACTTCTGTCCCATCTCTAGATTTCTCAGCCCATGGCCACTCCTTGCCCCCAGCCTGGCTGGCCAGCAGGAGTCCACAGCCCATAGATGGGCCCCCACCTTGCCCCAGGCTCAGAAGCCCCATCTTGCCAGCCCTGCTCCTCCTCTAGCCCCCAGTCCCTCCTTGTTTCTGGTGATGGGGAGGCCTTTCTATCCTTGGTTCTCTGTCTCCATCTCAGTAACTGCTCTGAGGTGCTGTACACTTGCATTGACCATGGTTTCCTTCTCCATCCCGCACTGTGGTACCCAGGGAACACTGACATAGATGTGAAGGGGTGTCTGGTGGCTGGGCTGGGGAGGGGGGTGTTGGGCTAGCTGTGCACAGGTGGGCCCTGTTTATACACCCTTTGCCCCCACATCCCACTCTGTTCAGAGAGCGGGGGGCATCTCCCCTCCTGTCCTTGCCCCACAATGGATTGCTGTCTCTTCCAGCAGATCCTGGCCAGGGTCCTTCATGGAGGCTGCGGGGCTCGTGGGGAGAACTGTAGGGACTGGGGGACCCTTCCTAGCTTGAGAACAGCCCTGCTGCCCTTTTTGAGCCAAGATTTTGAAGTGGATGCCTGTCTTGCCAGAAACACTGTTCTCACCAGAATGGCCTCCCCTCCCACTCCCCTCCCTGGACTTGGCCCTGCCCAGTGCTAAGCAAAGACCCCCACCACCGCACAACCTACATTCCCAGGCCCCCTGGGAGAAACGGAGTGTTCACCTCCAGGCTGCCCTGGGCCTTCAGCAGGCCCTGCCTGCCTGAACTTGCTCCCTAGTCAGGAGGCCTCAATTCCCAGAGTGTAAGCAGCCCCCTCCCCAAAAGCTGACTCACTGTGAGTGACTTGGGCAAGTTCCCAAACCTCCTTGTGCCTCAGTTTCCCCATCTGGAAAAAATGGGGCCACCTCTTGCCAGCAGTAGCAGGGCCGCCCATGCCCCTTCCTCCCTATACCCACTCCTAGCACTTGGGCGCCTTGTGCCTCTGCCTCGGTGGGTCTGTGGGAGCCCGCCTGAGCCCACCCAGCACTTACTCCCCCTGAGCACCAAGCTCTGCCTCTATCAGCCGGCCAGCTGCTGAGAGCCAGGGTCTCATGCTGTGGGGGTGAGGGCTGCCCTCTTTTCTATATTTATTTCAAAAAGAAGTCTCCTAAAGGAGTAGAAACGCAGTCCAGCCTAGGGCTCCCAGCCCCTGTGACTGACCTGTGAGGGTGTCAGCCATGCCCCTTGTCCAGCAGCCTGCCCAGACCCTCCAGGCCTGCTTGCCAGGTGTGGTCTCTCTCCTCCTTTTCAAAGCAATATCCTCTGGGTCTGCAAAGCCCTATCAGACAGACTGGTCCCTTCCAAGGTCAACCCATGTGTCTGACTACATTTCTGGCAAAGCAAATGAGAGGAGGTTGGGTCTGCCCTCACTGGGTGTCACACGCTGAGAGAAGTCCTATTGTAAAGAAACAAAATGGAAAAAGTCACAAAAAGTTTGTATAAAGACATATTTTTGTACTACATGGGGACTCTTCCTGCATGTCAGCAATAAACTTCCTGATCTGGAGCCACTGTGGCCTGTATCATCTGCCGTTCTTGCGTTCCTCGCCCGCATCTTCATATCTCCATCCCAGCTAGGCAGTGCAGGATTCCTGCAGCACTTGGCTCCAGCACTAGGTGCACTGGATAGCCCTCTCACCCACTGCTGGCAGGCTGGCCACCATCAGTTTTCTGAACAGGGAAGAGGACCAGAAGTACCCAGCATCCTCCCAGACCTGTCAGTCCTGTTTCTGGCTATGTGGAAACTCCCTGCTTGGCTTGGTTCAGCCCCCGGCCTGTGCATACAAGAGGTGTCCCAGAGTGGCTGCAGCTGACTGAATATTGATCCTCTCTCCCTGCCAAACCCCCATCTGAGGTCAGGGAAACCGAGCCAGGCAGAGACTGCCCGCCTACCCCTATGTCCATCCAGGATAGCAGGGAAGAGAAGAGCCAGGCCAGGCCTTTTCCTGCACCACCCTCCCCTTCCCTCTCCTCCATAGGAAGCCAAAGGGGTTCCTTCCTTCCTTTCTTCTTTCCTTCCTTTGCCTAAATTTAGACTTTGTAAATTGAGCATTGAAGCAATGAAGCTAGAGGTAGGCTGGGCCCTCCCCCAGCACACCACAGCGCACAGGCAGACCCATTTGTGTTCAGGAACCACACACAGGCCCAGGTCACAAAAGGGGCAGAGATCCATGCAGGCAAAGCCTCTTCCCAGCCAAGTGCAGACACAGTGATGGGGGTGGGGGTTG
The DNA here is from genome assembly GCF_040802235.1 of Manis javanica. Lineage (NCBI taxonomy): Eukaryota > Metazoa > Chordata > Mammalia > Pholidota > Manidae > Manis > Manis javanica. The sequence goes on along the minus strand of NC_133159.1, from coordinate 27,708,142 downwards.
GCACCTCTCCAAGGCCCTGGTTCTCTGTAAATGCTTCAGAATGGCATCCCCCAACACCATCTCTTCCTTCACTCCACAGACCCTTGAAGGACCTTCACCTCAGCAGTGAAGTGGCCACTCCTGAGTCTATACAAATTCTGCCCATTTCATCTGGCCCATACCTTATCTGTCGAGCTGCCCTGGATGCACACACAAGGTCCCCTCACTCCCAGCCCACCACTGTCACACACCAGCCTGCCCAGCTGCCATCCCTGGGGCTTGTCTCCCTCTCAGCCTTCCTCCTGCCCCCACCCCCATCAGCCTCTGTTCTGTGCACAGGTTATCGCCCAGGTACCCACACGTGGCAGGCTTACACTCAGCAATACCCAAGACAGTAAGGGGCATCCAGGCAGGGACTCGGTTTTGCTCACTCTTGTATCCTCAACATCTAGAACGGGCCTGGCATGAGCTCACACGCCAGAGCTGTTGGTTCATTATCTAAATGTCTTGGTTCCTTCCTCTAGTTTTTATTTTGAGCCCTGGGAGTAAAGGGAGGGAAAAATACCAGAAAGGTGGGTGTGATCAACAGCTATCTATGCTCCGGAGAAATCAAACAAGGAGAAGTGTCCATCAGTGTAACCACTGCCTGGTCTCCAGTGTCCTCGAAGCCAGACAGAGCTGTGGAGCCATCTGAAGTGGGAAAGGAAGTAGGAAATGGGCTCTGGGTTGGCTGAGTTGTTCAGGCTTCCAAGCCAAGTTAGCCTTGACTCCTTGTCTCTCTTCCTCTCTCTCTCTCCTACCCCATGTCCAATCCGCTGCTAATTCTGTCAGCGGGCCAGGCAGAATCTGACCGCTTCCCAGCCCTGCACCCACTCTGTCTGATCCCACTTCTCTTGCTTCCTGGTCTCCCTGCTCCCACTCTGCCCCTGCAGCAACCCAGGGGCCACAGAGCAGCCAGAGGGAGCCTTTTCAAAGGCCAGTTTTGTCTCTCCTGCTTACACGCCTCTGATGGCTTCTGTCCCATGCAGGATAACCAGAGGCCTGCCTGTGGTCTAGAAAGCTCTACACCACGCAGAGCTCCACACCTGGCCTCCCTTCTAACTTCTGGGCTCCTCACCCCACCCTCACTGTTCCAGCCCCACAGGCCTCCGGGGGCCTCCTTACCAAATGAGCTAAGCCCTCACCACCTCAAGGTCTTTGCATTGGCCTTTCTTTCTGAAAGGCTCTTCTCCCCAGATATTTGCATGGCTCCCTCAATTCCCTCTGCTCAAAGTGTCCCCTCCTTGGAGAGGCTGGCCCTCACCATGTCCATCTGGTCTTCTCTAACCCCTGACCCTGCTTTACTTGTGCTTATCACAGCCTGATAGTATATCATATGCTGGATAATTGATTTTATCTGTCTCACCTCTTCACATGTCGAGCTCCACGAGGGCAGAATCCTGTGTGTCCAAATGGGGGTGAGGAATTGGGGTGGGGCTGGTTGTCACGAGAGGGGTGCTGCTGGCATTTAGGGCTGGGGCCACACAACCCAAGGAAGCAGATTCTACTTCTACCTGCAAAACATGAGTGAAAAACTTGTTTGTAATCACCAGAGCCAAGAATCTAATCCCATTTTATACATAAACACAAAGGACTTCATACTAATATACACTAAACTAATATACACTGAATTTTCTGGGAATGCAACTCCTGTATAAAGTAGAGGGAACTGGTAGTTGGTTTTGTTCATAACTTTACCAAGAGTTCCTCACCATGTCAGACACTGACACCACAAATGTCTGTTTGCACGTGTAACCATCATCTTCCCAGCAATTGATCACTTCATAAATATTATTATCCTTTATTTCTTTTGTATTATAGGACAATATATATATTTTTCATTACATGGAGAGGTAGATCCGTTGGCCATAATTTCATTTTAGGAGCATAAAAGGAAATAATACAAAGTATATTTAAAAAGGTGGGTCTGATGAGGTGGAAAACAATGACCTCAAGACTAGGTCTAGTGGAAGACTGGTTGGGAGCACAGGCTGAGGAGTTCAGGTCCATGCCCCACCACTTATGCCCATGTGATTGTACATGCATTACTTAACCTCTCTGAGCCTCAGCAGTTCTATCTCTGTAAGGTGGGAATCATGCCATAAACTGCATGGGGTTCCTGGGAAGATTTAAAGGGCTGAGGCATACATGGCATTTAGCAGAGTGCCAGGGGCCAGAGGGGTACTTAATATCTGTAATGATCACTATTCATTTTGCAAACTTTCCCAGTGCCTTCTTTCCAGCAGCTGTCTTGGGTCCTGCGGGGGCATTCAGAAGACTGGGCAGGTTTTATGTCTTGAGGCCTTGAGTCCCCTTCTTCCCTCCATCTAAGACCTTGCCAGTCCCTGCCCCACCAGTGAGGTGAGGCCCCAGTGTCAGGAACAGAGCAGCCAGAGCCAGGCCCCAGCTTGGCCACTGGAGCCGGGGGTTGGGCTTTGCATTGGGCCTGAATATGGCAGCCCCCTGACCTCCCATCAAGACCTTTCTTTCCTGGTTTCATCTTAGTATCTACCTCTGTGCCTCCCAAGGTGACAAATCTCTAGTCTCACAGACTGACAGGAGGGCAGAGAGGCGGCCAATAAGCAGGTAGGTGAGCAGGCAGGTCAGTCACAGGCCAACAGACAGGAAGGAAGTCAGCAGGGGGCTAGGTGGGCTGTAAGCAAGACAGGCAGGTGACAGATACACAGAGAGAGCCCAGCCAGCATGACTAGAAAGCAGGTGGCTGGGACGACCTACAGACAGGCTGGTGGGCAGGGACAGGCAGGCAAAAGAGCAGAAGACAGGTGACCAGGAGGGCAAGAGGACTGTGGGAAGGGCCCACATGGGCCAAAAGCTTCCAGCACCTCTCCTGGGGTGCCAGCCTAGACACAGGTACACCTTTGTCTGCAGGTGGCCATCGCCAGAGCTCTGCACGCACAGTAACAGCTTGGTGCAAACACATCTAAATTCTTACAGAGAGGCACCCCGCAGACCTTCATGGAGACTAAGGTGTGTGCCACACAAACTGAGACATGATGTCCTGCACACACATGGCCGGTCACACTAGCAAAGCCACAGCATCAGGATGCACATGAATGGTAGCATTCGACGTGTGAATGCAGCCTGTGGAAACCGACCCGTCTCAGCCAGTGATCAGCTTCTGGCCTCACCTCCACCTCTCAGCCCAATTTAACATGGCTGACCTCGTCCTTAGCCTGGCCCAGTCTTTAGCCACCTCACTGCTCTCCCCAGGCTGACTCCTCGAGACCCCTCAAGGCTGGAGCTCGGGCTCTGGACGCCTCTCTTCTCTCCCCGCCACCTAGATGATCTCACCCGCTCCCAGGGCGTCAAATCCATCACTGGTGTTGAGGGCTCTCGCACAATTTCCAGCCCAGCCTCCTTGGGGCTCCACCTGCCCAGGGGCCTAACACCCCCAGCCGATGTCTAATGGGCAAATCCAACATGAAACAATCCCCAGGTAAGCTCTCTTCGGGGGTCCAGGCCCAACATCAAGCGGCTGCCCAGGTCCTGCCTGAGTCTCTCCTTCCCACATATCCGCACATGACGCAGGCATCCTGCTGGCGTTCTCTCAGGACACTCCTGCTGATCTTGCCTCACCTCCTCCACTGCCCTGTGGGCCAAGCCTCAGCCACTGCTTGCCTGGATGGCCGCCAGCCTGCCCACTGCACAGCGGCCCAAATTGAGCCGCCACAGGGACCCTCCTCTCACCACACTGACAACGGCATCCAGGATCCTCCTCTGCTGGCCCCAGATGCTCCGACCTCAGGGGCCCAGCCCTCCCTGCTGGCTGCTCCCCAGATCCTGACCTGGCTGCCCCCTCTTTGGGACTCAGATGCCACCCCAGGTTCCCTTCCCGTTATCATTCCATCATCCCTGGAGCCCTCCGCAGCACCCAGATGATCTTTCTTGGGATTGTTTGTCTCTGCTTTGTGTCAGCTCAGTGAGGGCAAAGATTTATGTCCGCTCTGCTTACTGCTGAACCCCATCACTGGGAAGCGCCAGGCAGACACTGCGTGTGCTGACTAGTGGTTGTACAAACTTATACACAGACATACCCACCCCCATCCCCACAAAAATGCTCATGCAGATACAACACGAAAACAAATACAGAGATACGGACAGAAATACCTCCACACATGCACACAACACAGTGTAAACAGTCACAAAGACCCCTGGGGGCCCTTTCCCCATCCCCATGGGAGTCAGCCCTAATCCTTTCTCCATCTAGATCTGCCCTCTCCTTGAACCCAGTCTCAGGACTGAGTTGGGGTCTCCAGCCTGGACGGGGGCGGGGAGATGGGGGTCACTGGCCCACAGGCCTCAGGCTGCGCCTTCAGCTATGTCTACAATTTCCTCTCCCCCTCCTTCCCTTCTCCTCTCCAGAGCTCCTGCCAAGAACTCCCCCTCACCCCAGCCCCAGCACAGGAGGGGGGGCCCAAGCAGGGGCAGGGGCAGGGAGTCTGGGCAGGAGGAAGCCCCAGGGGCACACACTGATAATGCAGTGCATGCACAGCCGGAGCCCAGGTGGAAATGCATGTGCATGGGCAGGTTGTGCAGGCAGCCAAACACATCTCTGTGGCATGCTCTGGCACAGAGCACAGGGCCAGCACAGGGCCTAGGCTGGGTTCTGCAAGGCTGGCCTGGCTCAGAGCAGGAGTCCAACATTCATTAACCCTGTGTGTCTGGAGCTCCACTGGCTGGACACACCCCAGCCCATGCCCACTGGGCCCTGGGAGAAGGGGGTGAAAGCCCCCTCTCTGGATCAGCGGTTGAGGGTCTGAGGGAAGGCTGACATCAGGGCTGGGTAGGGCAGTCTTCCCTTGGAAAGGGGGCCTCCTGGGAGGAAGAACGAGGTATAGGGGAGGGTTAAGAGCCCAGGCTCTAGGGTCAGCCAGCAGTGGGTTCAAATCGTGACCCTTTGGTAAAGTTATTCAATCTCTCTGTGACAGTTAATTATCTGCCAAGTGGGGATAATGGTACCCACGTTACAGGGTTGTTAGGATTAAATGAAAGAACACTATAAAGGGTTTAGTCCGCTGCCTGGCACCTGGGCAGCAGTTCATCCTCATTACTATTATTGTAATTAGTAGCCTGGGGGCGGGTCCCTGCAACCGGCCTCCCCAGCGGTTTCCTGTGGGGGTGCAGAGGCCCCGCAGACCTTGCTTCCCTCCTCCCTGCCGCCCGCGCTCTCCCCTTCCTCTCCCGGCCCTTTTCCTCCCCGCCTCCCCGCGCCCCGCCCCGCCCCTCCTCTTTCCGTGGAGAAACTTTCCGCCGGCTGGTCCGTCGGCCCGTATCGGGCCCGCGCTGCCGCGGCCTGGGAGCCGAGCCGGGCGGGCGGGGCGGCCGGGACGGGCGGGGTGGGAGCGGCCGGGCCCCGGGTGTATACGGCCGCCAGACGCGCGTGGCCGGGCAGCGGGGAAGTGGGCGCTGACGGTGAGTGAGCCCGGGCCACCAGGTCCCCGCGGGGCAGGCGGGGTGGGAGAGGACGGCGGCCGCGGCTCCCCGTCCCCGGAGCCTGCCTAGGGAGTTGGGGGAGGCACCCGCGTCTCTCCTCCATCCAGCTCCCGGGACGGCGAAACCGGGCCTCTCCTGGTGAACCCACAAGGTGACGGGGCCTTCTGACTCCCAGGTTGGAGGGGGTCGGCGCCCAGGGAAAGGATCCCAAGACAGGGCCCAGGTCTGTAACGAACTTAGGGAGCCGTCTCTCCAGGGTGGACCCTGGGGCTGTTCTTCCAGGGAGAGGGGCTGCCCCAAGGAGGAAGCGGGGTCAGGGTCAGCTCTAGGGGCCCTAGGATCTGACCTTGCTGACCTCGCAGGTTGACAGGGAAGCTGCCCCACCCCCGCCAGAGCAGCATGGATGCCCCCCGAAGGGACATGGAGTTGCTCAGCAACAGCCTGGCTGCCTTCGCACACATCCGCGGTGAGGGCGGCCCCGGGGACATGGACCTCCCCTGCCCCTCTGAGGTCCCATTCCACCCCTTCCCTCCCCTCCTCCCCGGGGCCCCATTGCCCGTGGGCAGCTACCTAATGTCCTTAAAGTAATGGGTAACGCTCTTAGCCCCCAAACTCAAACCTGGGATCTTTTCGGGATGTAACGACTCCCACACACCAGGGCTTCCCATGACTTTTGCCCTCTGACCCCCCAGCTAACCCCGAGAGCTTTGGCCTCTACTTCGTGCTGGGCGTCTGCTTTGGCCTGCTGCTAACCCTGTGCCTACTAGTCATCAGCATCTCCTGCGCGCCCCGCCAGCGGCCCCGGGGCCCTGCCCCGCGCCGGGACCCCCGCAGCAGCACCCTGGAGCCCGACGACGACGACGAGGACACGGTGACGCGGCTGGGCCCCGACGACACGCTGCCGGGTCCCGAGCAGTCCGCAGAGCCCGACGGGCCCCTGAGCGTCAACGTCTTCACGTCGGCAGAGGAGCTGGAGCGAGCACAGCGCCTAGAGGAGCGGGAACGGATCCTGCGGGAGATTTGGCGCACAGGGCAGCCCGACCTGCTGGGCACCGGCACTTTGGGGCCCAGCCCCACGGCCACAGGCACCCTGGGCCGCATGCACTATTACTGACCCGCCACCGCTCCCGCTGCAAGGCGCTCTAGGTACTGGACATGCACGTGTGCTCACGGCTGCCCCAGGACCTTGGGACTGCCCCTGCCCACGGTGCTATGGAGGCCCCTCCCCCACGACTCCCTCGGTGCTATTGAGCCTGGATTCCCCCCTCTGGGAAGCATCCTTCCTCTGTCCTGCCAGAGGCCCTGGGGGAAGGGCAGGACACAGGGGCCCCACCCTCTCTCTGGGTTAACGTTAAGAGGTAAAGTGACCAATGACATCTTCATTCTCAGTGACTCGGTCTGCCTCTGTTACCCCTGCCCGTGACGTCCGCAGGCTGCTGCCTTGCGGGGCGCCTCAGGACAAGATCCGACTCGATTCCTTTACCAGGCTGTCCACCATCCACCCACCCGAAGCCTCAGCACACATGCTCCCATTCACTTGAGAGAGCAAAAACACTGTCCGCCACCTCAGTCTTCACACACACACATCACATTCCTTACTTACAAATGCATTCTTTACAGGAAACGCCTGGGCGCACTTGCCCCGGTCCTTACAAACGCCTTGGGTCCACGCATCATTGCATTCACCCACATCCCCCACCTCACCCCAGGCCTCAGGGCTCTGACCACAACGCTAAGGCGCTACTAGCCCCCAGCGTGATTACGTGTGCCTGAGCTGGGTTGGGTAGACAGTGTCTGAGCCAAGGTGCGTTCCTGTGAGTACTTCGGAGCGGACAGTGGGGCCAACTAGGAGGGGTCGGGGATCCAGAGCAGGCCCTCGCGGCCCCCCTGCGCACAGCTGGATTCCGGAATCCGCGCCCGCGGGCAGAGCCCGACCCTGCTTGGGCCCCTCCTGCCGGCCATTTCTCCAGCGCCGGGCTGGCGTCCGAAGGAGACACCCCCACTCCCCACCCCCAGCCATCCGGTGGATAAAAATAGCCGCGCGCAAGCCTTGGGAACCGTAATGGGAGCCACATGTTGGCCAGATGTGCCCGGGAGAGGCTGCAGGAATGCAGTGGGCCCGGAGCGCCAGCCGGCCCCGCCCCCTGCCCCCGCACGGACCAGGCAGGCGCGGTACGCGCGTACACTGCAGTTTATTTTCTTGAGTTTCCCAGAGTCGTGTGTAAGCACGCGGGTGACCGGAGCCAGACTTTCCTCCGTGTCCCTCCCGGGCTCACGCTCAGGGAGTCTGCGTCTGCGCGTGCACCGAGCCCCGGCCCAGGCCTCCTGGGTCCTCCGCGTCCTGTAAACCTAATCGGGAGAGGGCGTCAGGGGGCGGCCAGCCGCCAGCCCCTCCCATCTGGGACTCGCACCCCACCCACCTCCAGCAGCAGGCGCTTCTCCCTCTCTCTTCTCAGCTCCCCCCAGATGTCGACCAGCTTCCCTCTGCAGATACAAGAGCGGAAGGGAAGGGTAGGCCGGGCAGGCTTGGAGCCACCATCCCCCTCCCGCACAACCCACTCGTGCCCGTCCCTACCTACTCCAGCTGCACCCCCATCAGCTCCAGCGGCCTCCTTAAAGACTGCACCTCTTCCTGTAGCCTTACGATGTCGTCCCTGTCACTTTTGCTCTCCGTGGGATTTTGTGGGACCAGGGATTGGAGGATGGTAGTCTCTTGGGGTTCTGGCATGGGCTTGATAACATGTGGATTCTTCTGAGCAGGTGCTACTTCTTCGGGGGTCACCTCCCCTTTGGGAACCTCCTCTTGTTCTGGGGGTGCATACTTCACAGGCCCCTTCTCAGGGAGGGTTGTAGACTCTTCCTGGGGATGCACTTTCTCCAAAGCAGGCATGCACCCTGGCTTGGACTTAAGACTGTAGTGGGAGCTTCCCCCTCACCAAAGGGGTGTTGCTCCTCTGGCATGTGGACTCCTCTTGGGATTGAGCCTCATTGGCCACACGAGACAGGACAGTCAGTAGGGTTTCCTCCAGATAGAAGTGATGGAACTGAGTGCTGTGAAGGCCTCTTCAGAGAACACCTGCTCCGGAGCCAAAATCTTTTCTAGTGGCGGGGACTTGTCCACAGGAGGAGCCAACTTTGGACCAGGGCCTTCACCTTCAGGTAGGACTTCTGGGCCAGGGGCCTCACCCACAGACAAGCGCATGTCCAGACTCAGGGAGGTCTCTGGGGCTGGGGCCTTGAATTCCAGGGTCTCCTCTGGGGTAGGAACCTTATCTGCACTCAGGGTTCCCTCTGGAGTGGGGGCCTTATCTGAAGAGAGAGTCTTTTCTGGGCTGGGCACCTTATCTGGAGACAGGGGCTTCTCTGGGCTCGGGGTCTTGTCCAGAGTCAGGGTTTTAGTTGCAGGAGGGGCTTTCGCTAGGCTTCTCTGCTCTTTCTCCTGTGGTGATGGGTGTGAGGTCTAAGCTGACAGCAGGTGCCTTGATGTTTGAGTCTGGCTCCCCTTGGTCCAGGATCCTTCCCCCTTGCACACCATACAGACTCTGCCCAGGATTCCCATGTGCCCGTGTCTCAGGGCCTCTCACCTGACCAGCTGTGAGGCACTGCCCAGAAGCCTGAGTTTTGGATCGCCTTCTGCCAGGGCAGCCTGGGATCCCACTGGGGCCTATGACAGAGCATCAGGGGCTCAGGCCTCCTCTGACCTGGAGTCTGTCCTCATCTCTGTGCCTCAGCACAACCACCCCATCCCTGTCCCCCAGTCCTCACCCCACTGAAGGGAGGCAATGAGACTTACCAGTCTGGGAGAGATGCTTCCAGCTGTCTCCACTGGGTGTCCAAGATGGTAGAACAGGAGCCCATCAGAGGCAGGGGGTGGGGGGCAGGGAGCAGCGCTTCCTCTGTACCCTCCCCCAGCCCCACCCCCACCCTGTTCCTCACCTGGTTTTGCCAGGCCCAGTGGTGGCTGTCACCAGTTCCTTGACTCCGGGGAGGGCTGTTTTGGGCATCGTTTTTGGTTGCTTAAATGGAGCTGGAAGGGGAGAAGGGAGTGTGGTATTCGTTCACTCACTTATCCATCCATCTAAGAGTTGCTGGCCAGGGCACAGGAGATGAATATTTGACTCTGCTTCCTGGTGGCTCCAGGTAAGCTTAGGCCACATTGGCATAGGGAACTGTAGAACACCCCCAAGGGACACTTAGCAGACAGTTAAATCAGGGAAGGCTTTGTAGGGGAGATGGCTCCATATCCTGCCAGCTTTTTATCCATACTTCTCTAAGACCTGACCCTTGCTTAAGGCCCACAGCTGCTTCCCTGGTTCAAACCTCATCTCTTGCCTAGACCATGGCAATAACCTTCCCCCTTCCAATCCACCCTCCCTTGAACTTCTCTATGTCATTTACTCCCCAGGAGAGCTCACCAGTCTCATGGGCGAATTATCATCAATAAGCCAACAAATTCCAAATTCCCATCTCTAGCACCCTTCCTCTACTCTGAACTGCCGATTCATATCCAACCACTCTCTCAATATTTCCACTTGGAGAGCTAGCTGGCATCACACGCTTAACATACCCAAAACAAATCTCTTGCTTTCCAGCCCCCTCCCCCCATCACTCTGCCTCTCACCCGATGTTCTCCATCTCATCCTTTTGCCCAGTGGCTCAGATGACAAAATGAGGAGTCATCCTGGACCGTTATTCCGTCTTGCTGCACACCCGAACCATCAGTAAATCCTGTCTGCCCGACCTTCAAAGCACCCTGAATCCAACCCCTTGTCACCACTAAGACTCCAGATCAGGGCACCACCATCTTCACCTGGACTATTGCAACAGCCTCCAACCCAGGCTGTGCCTACACTCACCACGCCTACAGTGCTTTCTTCCCACAGCAGCCACAGTGAGCTCGTGGTCAAGAGAAGCAGAATATGTAGTGTGTTAGGAAGTTATTAGGTGTCACTGAGGAAGAACAGGGAGGGGAGTGTACAGTCTTAAGTGGGGTGGTCAGGGAAGGCCACACGGAGAATGTGACATCAGAGCGAACAGTCACACACAGTGACATTCATATCCATGGACACATGAACAGCCACTCTGGCTTATGTACACATGCTGGCATTTAGTCCCATGCCCAGTATCTCACCCAGATACATACCCTAATGCCTTGACAATGTGTCATGGTGGGCCGGAGCGCAGGTCCCGGAGCCCGACACCAGGCTTTGGATTCCCATACCATTACTTGTCAGCCATGTGAGAACTTGGGTAGGGAACTTAACCCCTCTATGCCCCAGGGTCCTCATCCATAAGATACAAGTATCAACAGTATATAACTTACAGAGCTGTTGTGAGGGTTAAGTCACTGAATTCATGTGAGGTGCTTAGAAGAGTGTTTAGCATATAGGCAGTCACAGCTGGGTAATGTTAACTGTGACTTCTGCTGCTTGGAGTGTGGCCAATTAGGTGCACAGTAGGGCCCTCCCACTAGACAGCAATTACATCCTGCCTGGGGTACAATTCTGAGGCACTGTTGGACTTCAAAGAAGTAGGGAAGGTCCATAATAATGGGGGAACTGGGGCCTGCAGACACCTGCCAGAGGAGCAGGTGTCCCGGATTCTGCTCCCTGGGCTCCCTGCGGGCCCCAAGCATGGCAGCTGTCCAGCAGCGCGAACCTTGTACCACTTCCTCCCCAAGAGCTAAGGCCATCTCTGGTGGTTGGTACGCTCTGGCTACTGGCAGAAGTAGAAGTCAGTCCTCTAGGGAAGAGGTCCCTTACTAAGATGTGTCAGACACCCACAGGCTGAGATTAAGTCATGAGCTCACACTCAAAGACCGGAGGACACACACACGAGAAGGCAGGCCCAAGAGCAGGAGTCAGCAGACACAACATGCAGCAGACACTGGAACTGGCAGGTAGAGAACACGGCACAGCTATGTGCAAAATATTTGAAGAAATAAAGATATGCATGCAACAAAGGGAACATGAGGACTAAACAAGCAATAAATAAAATAAATAACGAAAAACTACTAGAGATTAAAAAAGAGCATTCTTGAAGTAAAGTGCAATATAGGTTAAACAGCAGATTAAATATAGCCAAAAAGCTAGAGAGAGAATTAGTACACTGGAAAAGGAATAAAAAATTTGTAAGCTATGTGAGAAGGAATGGGTAACAGAAGTGGCGCCTGACTATGGCTCAGTGAGGTAGCAGACACACCCTCACCTCATCAGGCAGTTATAAAATTAGACAAAACCACCACTTCAGTGTGCTGGAAATCGACCAAAAGCACGAAATAATCTGATGAGTGTTTATGCTTGAAGGTGTTCTGCCTAGGGCTGCCCCCATGCCTGGCCCCTGCCCTGCCCCTGCCCACTTGACCCCTGTAGGCCTTCTGTAGGATGGGCCACATTGTGAGAACCAGCAGCTTCACCACCATGGCGGAAGGGAGCTCACTCCGTTTGAGGTATAACGCTGGATTTGGCACTGGTCTCACAGATACAACACCAAAGGCACCAGCAACCAAAGAAAAGACACATGGGACTTCATCAAAATTTAACACTTTTGTGTATCAAAGGATACCACCAAGCAAGTGAAAAGGCAATGTACAGATTGGGAGAAAATATTTGCAAATTATTTAAAAAAGGACTTCTATCAAAAATACAGAAAGAACTACAACTCAACAGTAAAAAGTAACCCAATTTGGTTGATTAATGATTGTGCATTGAGTCTATACAGAATTTTATTGTTGTTAACAACCATTTGATCAATAAATATGAGAGATGCCCTCTCAAAAAAAAAAAAAAAGTAACCCAATTTAAAAAAGGAGCAAGCATCCAGACAGACATTTCTCTAAAAGAAGATCTACAAGTGCCAATGAGCATATGAAAAGATGCACAACACATAAGCCATCAGAGAAACGCAAAGCTAAACCACAGTGAGATGCCACTTCATACCTAATCAGGTGATTATAAGAAAGGCGGTAACAACTGCTGGTCTGGTGTGGATGTGGAGATATTAGAGTCCTCATACTGCTAGTGGGAATATAAAACGATGCGCCCACTTTGAAAAATGGTTCTTCCTAAAGTGAAACAGTTACAGTAGCTCCCAGCAATTCTATTCCTAGGTATATATCGAAGAGAAATGAAAACACAACCACACAAAATCTTGTACACAAATACTCATAGCTAAAAAGTAAAAACAACCAAATGTCCATCACCTAATGGATGAAATGCTCCACATGTTTATACAATATTATTGTGCAAGAAAAAGGATTGACGTACAATGCATACTACAAAACAGATGAACCCTGAAAACAAAAGGTACAATAGAAAAGCTTTATAAAAAATATTTGAGTATATTAACAACTCTGGTGAGACTGAACAAAAGAGAGGAAGAAACAAACATTACTAGAATTGAAAAAAGATGATACCTGCAGATACAGAATATAAGAGACAATTATGAATAACTTTATACAAATAATGAGAAAACATTCATCAAGTGGATAATTTAAAAAATACAACTTATTAAAACTGATTCAAAAAATTTAGCCAGATTTTTGACCAGCCATTGCACCCAGAGATCAGGAGACAGAATGCTATCTGTGCAAGTCTCCTAAGCTTGCACAGCTTAATTTCTTCCCCTTGGAGTTTCAAGCTGAAGCCAACTGAGAGAGTAAAGGGGTCTTCCAGATGTAATCAAGTTAAAATGAGGTCAAACTGGATTACAGTGAGCCCAAATCCGATGACTGGTGTCCTCATTAGAAGGTGGAAATTTGGACACTGACACACAGGGCAGAAGACCAGGTGAAGACACAGGCAGAGAATGAAGTTGTGTCTAAAGCCAAGGATGGCCAGCAACTATAAGAAGCTAAGAGGTAAGGAAAGATTCTTCTCTGAGAACCTTCACATGACCATGCCAACAACTTGGTTTCAGATTTCTGGCCTCCAGAACTGCAAGAAATTAAAATTCTATTGTTTCAAGCCAAAAAAAAAACAGAAGGAAAAGAAAAAGAATTTTAGCCAGACTTACTAATAACTATTAAAGAACTTTAAAATAGTTTAAAATCTTCCCATAATAGGAAAAAATAGGGCAAGATGAATTTCAGGCACAGTTCATGAACTTTTGAGGAAAGAAGATTCCCATTTTATATAATAAGATCTACCAGAAAATTTAAAAACAAAATCTATACTCTTTAACTCATTCATTAGGCCAGCATAATATTCATAATTGGATAAGGACAGTTAAAATAAATGCAAAAAACTTATGAAAAACTGGGAAAGTATTCCAGTAAATATATGAAAAGATAATAAACCATGACCAATTTGAATTTATCCCAGGAATGTAAGGATGGCTTAATATTAGAAAATTCTACAAATGTCACTCATCACATTGACAGATTAAAGGATAACATCCATAGAATCATTCAGAAGATTCACATGAACAATTTGAGAAAATTTGACACTCACTCTTGGATAACAATTCTAAGTGAACTAGAAATAGAAAGGACCTTTCTTAGCTTGACAAAAATATATCTAACAAAAGATCTACGCAGACATCATTATTAAAGGGGAAAAGTTAGAAGCATTCCATTTAAAATTAAGACCATGGTAATGATGTTCATCATCTCTACTTCATTTCAATGTATTGAGATCATAACCACTACAGTAAAACAAGAAAATGCAATTAAAAGGCACAGGAGTGGAAAAGAGAATAGCTAAACTGTCATTTCTTCCAGATGACATGACTGTGTTCATATAAAACTAAGAATTCCAAATAAACAATTAGAAATAGAGTTTAGCACCATAGCCAACTATAAAATCAATATATAAATTTCAATGCATTTCTTTATTCCTGCAATATACAGAAGGATAGCTAATTTTTTAAAAAGTCACAGTAAAAATTTTGAGGCATCTAGAAATAAATTCTGTGTAAATAAACCTGTGTAAAACTCACATGCAGAAAATAATAAATGATACTGAAACAACTACTTGTTCAAATAGAAAAAGGTATAATTGGGTTATTTATTAAAAATCAATACTACATAGATAAAAGCACTTAAAAATGAACAACACTTTGGAAGTTTTAAGGAAAATATAATTGACTGTCTTTTTGATCTTGGGGCAGGAAGGATTTCTTAAACAAGGAAAAGCCGGCTAACCCCTAAAGACTGGTATGTCTGTATTATAATTAAGAACTCCCCTTCATCAAAGAACATCATTTAAAAAAAGACAACACATCACAAACTGGGAGGAAATATTTATAACACGTATAACCCATAAAGAATTGGGTCAGAATATAAAAGGAACTCCAACAAATGATTATATATATATATATGTATAATATAAAAGGAATATATATTTAAGATTATAAAAGGAATATAAAAGGAAACTCCCAACAAACTAGGGAAATGCCAATTAAGTCCACAATGAGATGCTATTTTGCACCCACTAGATTCACAAAAATAATGAAAGCTGACCAACACCAAGAGCTGAAGAGAATTCAGAGCAATAGGATCTCTTATACACCGAGGGCAGAGTGTTAAAGTGTACAATCACTCTGGAAAGCAGTTTAACTGTATCTCATAAAAGTTTTACATTCATTCTCTATAGTCAGGGCCACTCCCAGGATTATATCCTAGGGGAACATCCCTGTATACTGGGAGACAGGCACAGGAATGTCCATGGCAGCACTGTAGTAGTCAAAACTAGAAACAACAAAAATGTCCAACATCAGGAGGAGACCAGATACATAGATTGGTAAATTCCCTGAGGAATAGTAGATAGCAGAGAAAAATTAAGTACTTCCATATACATACAACATGGATGAATCTTAGAAACATGTTATTGGAAATATCAAGTCACAGAAAACTGTAAACACATGATATAATTTCCAGGAAGCCCCCAAACAAGCAAAACTTAAGTGCACATTGTTAAGGCATATACACATGTGAGTACAATAAAAAATTCGAGGGAATTATAAACACACAATTCAGGAGAGTGGTTCCGTGTGGTATGGGTGACATAGCAGAAAGGACAAACTACTGGCAGTGTTCTGCTGGTTCTTAGGTTTGGATCATAAGAGCATGGGTATTTGAGAGTGTTCAATATTAAGTTTTAAAACACATATGTACATTTTTTGCATGTGTGAAATATTACATTAAAAGATAAATTAAGACACATATCCCACAGACATATATACAGAGCTTTTCACTTATACACTTTTAAGACATGCGAACACAGTCATACAGACATATCAATCCATACATTTCCTCACAAAATGAAACAAATTTAAACACACTGATAGTCACATTCTCAAGATACAGAGAAACACGAACCTATTAACATACACAAATTAACATGCTCCCAAACAATGACCCACATATATTCCCACTGGGCCCTTAACCCAGGAGAAGGCAGTTCCTAAGAGGGTCTACTGGAATGTTGGGGAGCTGTGGGTATTTAGGGGGAACTGGACTGGTGGGTCTCCCAGAGAGCACTCCCCCCAATCCCAGGCTTCCCTGGCACCCACCTGATTCCTGATATCCCACTTGCCTTGGGGCTTTCTTGATCTGTGCAGAAGAGAAGTATCAGAATTTGAAGAAGAGCCCCCACATGTCTAGGGCCATCCTCATTTAAGGGTGACCCTCCAGCATGTTCAGTGAGCACCAGGACCCCCAACTTGTTCAGAGTAGCCTGTCCTGCCCATAACCCACCTCTACTCCACCCCCACCACCGCCCCACAGTGCCTGGCTTTGTACTCACTGGAGGTGGCAGGAACAAAAGTTATCTGGGAAAATTCCTCTTCTTCCTTGCGACTCTCCTTCCCACCAGCCCATATCCTCTGTGATCTGGGAAAGAAATACCTAGTGGTGAGGTGAGCCAGATCCCCAGGCTCCTTCCTTCCAGGGTGTCCCCTTCTCAACACACCCTTCCCTGCTCCCTCCTCTGCCCTGTGCCTTTCATACCTTCCTCAGTACTTCCATCTCATCCCCCCTCCACAGTGCCAGGTCGTCTGGGCCTGGGGCTGGTAGTCAAACAGGACCCTGTAGGTCTTGGGATGAGAGACTGAGGGGAGATCAGTCCCTTGAAGCTGACTCCCCTCCCCAAATCAGTCAGCAGCTCTCTCCTCCATCAGTCTAGCTGGGTCGGTCCCCTCTCCTCAAGTACGAGTGTCTTGGGGGAGGGGGCTCCGAGAGACCCTCTGGCTGGATGCTCACCTGTCCACAGGTAGTCTGGAGGGCTGTTACAGGTCAGGCTGCTCAGCTAGTGGGAGCCAAGGGAGGGAGGAACATGCTGAGCCACTTTTCTTCCCGGTTGGAACCCAGGAAGGAAAGGTCACCATCTCTGTGCTTGCTCCACCCAGCTTACCGGGAGGCCGCTGGGGAGCAGGGCTGACTGAAGGCATGTCTAGGTTACCAAGGCCTGGTGGAGTACACTGAGGTTAGGGTGGGTACTAAATTCAGAGTTTAGACGGCGGGAGGAGTCAGAGGGTCAGGAGGTGTGGATCTCAGGCTCAGGCCACTGGGAGAGTCATTGGAGGCTGCAGATTCAGGTCACAGGGGTTCAGGGGGTCCACACGGTCCAGGTCTCACTTGGGGGCCCACTGTCCAGCAACTCCACAAAGTTGGATGGAAAGGCTCCCAGCCACCAGCCGTCCTCAATCTGGGGAGGAGGGATGATGCAGGGGCATCTGGTTCTGCCCCAAGGGCCTCTCTTAACATCTGACACCCTTGGCTCTGCCCGATGAACCCCCTCCTCCCTTGCTCCCTCCCTTTCTCATTTCTGCACCCCTCGCCATTCCCGTCGCCCATACCCTCCGTTCACCCATCTCCCCTCACCCAGAGCGTGCTCCATCCATCATCTCCCCGCAAACCATTCCATAATCCCTCACCTTTATCACTTCTACAATCTCCCCAACTTGCAGACTCAGCTCGTCTGCCTGCTCCGGGATGTAGCTGAAGTTCACTTTGCACCATCTTTGGGGGCCCCAAGATTTGGCGGGTCGACCTAGGGCGGGACGAGAGTGAGGCCGCCGAAGCCGGAATCCGCGAATTCGCTTAGCTGGGGAGAGGCTGGCGGAGAGCGCGCCCGCAGCTCCTCCAGACCCCGCCCCAGGGCGGGGCATTGTACTCGAGAACCAATCACAGACCGCAGGGCGGCCTCGAAGCTCCTCCCACAGCCGCGCCCGCCAAAGCGAGCTGGGGGCGACTCCAGTTGCGGGGCTTCGCCAGCCGGCCACCGGGTCCCGGCGTTCACCTCGGCGGCGCGCACAGTGCGGTCTCTACGTCTACCCAGCTCTGAGAAGAGTCTCCGGGATCTCCTGGAAATGAGGGCACCCGAGGGGGCTCTCAGCTCCCGGAGACGAGAGATGAGACACATACCCCGACCCGACCTCCGACCAGGCCTCACCTGCACCAACCGCTCGGGGAAGAGGCTGCAACGGCCCCTCAGCTCTCCTCGCAGCCTGTCGCGTGGGGGCCCCTCGCACACCTGCCGGACCACGTCCCCGGGTGCCAGACTCGGCTCATCCTCCTATGCGCGGTATCCGGCCAGGACCAGCACCGCTGCGGGTGGAGAATCGGGCGGGCTCGGCTCAGAAGGGCCCAGTCGGGGCAGATTGCCCGCGGCCCGAGTCCCGGGCTCCACGTAGATCACGGGAGCGTGGAATGGTGGTGTAGGCTTTTGCTGCCATTTCCACACGGTTGCAAAGGAGGCACCCCAACCTTCTGCACATACCCATGGCTCCCGGGACGCCCTCCAGAGCCAGGCAGGTAGGATAGTGCCGTCTCTCTGACAGCCGAGCACTGGCCCAGGCAGGGTGGGACAGCTTAGACTGTGAATCAAAGGAAGCAGAGATACTAGCCGATAGGTCGGGCTCCAGGTGCTGGGAGAGGGTGTGTGCGCGTTAGGTGGCCCGGCTCAGCAGGTTTAGCCCCCAATCCAGGAATGATGACTAGGGTCTCTGGCCTGTGTGGAGTCACGGCCTCCCCACATGCTCTTCCCTGCCTAGTCACCTAAACTCCATCCAGTCTAGCCGCCTCTCCTTCCAGCCTTGGCCCTGAGAGCCCCCCCTTCCTGCCATTTGCAGACCCTTCCACGTATCTTCCTTTTTCTGCACAAAAGCTTTTACCTGAAGGGTAAAGGGTGGGGAGAGGCACATGCCACACACCCCCAACCACCCCCTACACCAGCAGGCAATAACTGCCTTAGGGCGGTGCCTGGGTGGAGGCTGTGGCTACTGTTCACAGAGCTACTGCTGGTATACTCTGCTTTCTTTGGGAGGCCGTCCCTCCCTGCCACCCCTCCACTCCCAACCCACCGTGTAAGAGGAAGAGTGTGAAGGCCCCAGCTTCCGGCCACTGGGGCCTAATTTGGTCTCAGAAAACACCTCTGGATCCTCCTTGGGAGGAGACAGGAAGAAAGTACTTAAGGAGCTTTCAAGGCTCCTTCCCCCTCACAGCTAAGCAAAGGCCTAAGGTTAGAGCCCACTTTGTGCCACTCTCATGTGGTCGAGCTTTTAATCTTCCTGCTCAGTGGTGAACAGAGAAAAGCTAAGCCTGTTATCCACACCCCTTGACCCCCTGCCCTACCACCTTAGAAGCCAAAGTCCTTACCCCATCACACACCACAGTGAAAAAATCTGGATCTCCGGGCACATCCAAGGTACAAGCAAGCAAAACCAGTGAGGAGTCACTAGCCAGCATAGGGGTGCCTGAGGCTCCTCCCAGACCAACCGAGTGGGGCTGGTGAAGACGGGCTGAGCCAGCCAGGGCCCAGTATCCACAGACATTTTGTCTTACACACTTAGACACACACACGGTGACAATGACCAGAGCTCATTTACATCTGCCTTCTTCATTTATTTTTTTTATTTGCAGGAGGAGTTGAAACAAATTTTAAGGGCATTTTCATTTTTTTCCCCCTAAACATGAATCATTCAAGTAAAACCAACTTAACTATAGAAATGTAGCAAAGTAAGGGGAAAGTAGCACAACCCAAGAGGTTGAGGGGTGGGGGGCGGAGAGGTGGGTACAGTCCGAATATAACATATGCATAAATGCCGTATGATACACCTGCTCAGGACCGCCTCCCCAGAAGGCAAGCATAGGACCCATTTTAAGAGGATGTTTTCCCCCCAAACATCTGAGAATACTTCAACTTAAAGCTTAAGGTAAAAAAAAAAAAGAAAAAAAACAAAACAAAACAAACCCCCACAAACCACCCAGCCATAACCACCTTCCTTAATCGATCATAGGAGTTTCTTTTCATTTTATAAAAAGATTAATAAAAAATATTGAAAAAATTATTTTTTCATCTTATATTTGTAAAGATAATAGAATTCAGAAGTTTCTTAGAAAACAGACCAGAAACTGCTGTCCAGTTTCCACCCCTGTTGCTGAGAGATCAGCAGGACTAGAAAGTTTGGGATACTGGAGCTGCTGGTGGAGAATGGGAAGCCCAGCCCAGAAATCAGAAAATATTTGGGGGGGTAGGAGGGGGGACGCATGCACACATGGGGTGTGGTTAGAGGCAACGCCATGTGTACATGGCTGTGCAGAAAAGGGGAACACAAGGTGGTAAGAAAGGCCTTGAACTCCTCCTCGACATACAAAAACCAATTTTTACAAAGATCCAAGCAGTTTGGTCCCAAACTGAGGTGAACACTTCAATGTTTATTCACATGCTTTTTCTCTTTAAGAATCAAAGTTGCCCAAATTAAATCTTTCTAATGTTACTACATATGCCTTAAAAAAAGGGTGAGAGGGGGCTTTTAAAATCAGAATAAAGGAGAAGAGACTGAAAATTATCAAATTAGTCCTCTTAGCTCCAAATGAAATTACAAACAAAACTTGGTTTCTAATAGGGAACAAACCAAAATCCAAGTATCGCTCTCCCCTCCCTACCCCAACCCCACCCCACACACCAACAACAAATGAGAAACAGCTAAAGCCCATCGAGTGTGTTCTGTTCCAGACCTGGGCCTGCCCCAGGCTCTGAGGCCAGCCACCTGTCCAGTGGGATGCAGCGCCAGGGATGCTTTCGGCTGTAGTAGGATTCTGCCTGGCTGGTGGGCAGTAGGGGTGGGATTTTCAGCATCATCTTGAGGTTCCTCTGCTTAGCTTCTCACCAGCCATCTTCCCAGCGCTTCTCTCCCCCAGGCAGAGGCTCCATCAGAGTGGCCCCTACTCGGTTGTGGGCTGTAAACTGTCCTTCTCCTCTCTGTTCTCTGTCCCACTCTCGTCGTCTTCTATCTCCCCTTCCTCCCCACTGAACTTGTCGTGGGCCCACTTGGGGCTGGTGCTGGATTTCCGGAACATGAACCGGCCCCGACCCCGGGGAAAGGCTCCTCGGCCCCGGCCCCGGCTCACCCACTTCTCACTGCCTTCACCTTCCCGGTCATCGTGCTGAGAGAAAAGAAAACTGCCATTAATGCCAGAGTAAGAGGAGCCAGAACCTTCTTACCTTCTTCTGTGACCACCCAAATGTGACTTTCTTAAATGAACCTATGCTCCAACCCACCTTTTTTCTCCTTTTCTGTCCTCCTCCCTGTCCCTACCCTAAAAATGCTACTGATTTAGATCCAATAAACTATTCAGTTGGATGCCTTAGGATTCTAAGGCAGTAGAGTTTGGGCTTTTATAATAATGATGATGACAAAACTTTCACCAAGCACTGAAAAACCCTGACATGCATTATCTCATTTAATCCTCACATCTACTCTACTATTATCCCCTTCCACTATGTATATAGGGAAACAGGCTTAGGAACTTAAAGTAACTCCATTTTATGTAGTACACCATCTCTCAGAGGATGGGTTTGAGAAAGGCAATCACACCAGAATGTGAAAATATGTCTGATCTGGGCGGTTAGGCAGCTAAAAGAAGAAGTTACACTCAGAATGCATAGCTGGGGCACTGGCTCTTCCCGACTCTCCCCTATCCCCAGCAAGAACAGGCAGTGAGACCAAGGGCAAATGACCTGCTCATGGCCTCAGACCAGTTAGTGGAAAAGGTAAGACCAGAACCCAGCCTCCCATCTTCTATCTCCCCTCTTCAATTTTATACAAGGAGGCAGGCTCTATGGCAGGGTAAAAAAATCAGAACCTACATCTGAACCCCTGCTCTGATGATCTCAGGAAAGAGGAGGGAGCCAATGAATGAGAAAGAGATTTTGAAAACCGCAAGTCATCATTACCTCATCAACTCCAAGGCCTCCAGGAGTCTAAACCATCTATCTACTCAAGTAGGGCTTCAGGCTCCTGGAGGGTTGGCTCAGCTAAAGGGCCAGCTGCTTCTTACCAGGGCTGCTTGTTCACCTGCCTAACCAGTCAGGTCAGCAGTGCTCCTTCGAGTGGCAGGTGGGGCAGGAAGAGGGCTTTGTATGGGCTTTAATCCTTTCCCTACAGCTGTCTCACTCCAGCACCTATCCTGGGCCCAGCCAACACTGCCCTAGATAAAGGTTCTAGGATTCTCTACAAGTCTCAGAGCAGCTCCCAGGAACCTAGAAGAGTGAAGGCTGACTGCGCACAGTCATCTGCACAACCTGTTTCCTAGCTATGCAGCTGACAACACAGACCAATCCAACCCTTCTCATGGATGACAGAGATTCAGCTCCAAGTACACCTTGGTTACAACATTGAGTCAAATCTGCTTGGACCTATGCCTGCTGTTGACATATTAAGGCTAAGAAAGCTTACTCACTGGCCAGGTATTTCAGCCAACAAGAGCCCCAACCAAAGAGACAGAGATAGACCCAGAGGTGTCTCTACAGAACTGTTGAGATGAGAAAAGCCCCAGTGGCATTTCATTTTAGAGACAGATCTGTCCTCAAAGAGATCCTGACCTGTCCTTCCTGTTAATCCTGCACTGGGGAGTGACACCCTGTTACTGTGCCATCAGGGGAGGGTTATGACTTTACCCTGGGTGAAATAAAGGTTGGCAAGAGGCTGAGGTTATGGGTGGGAGAGCAGTAAAACAAGTTCACAGACCAAAAAGGAAGAGCAACCCCTTTCTTGCTTATGCTGGAACATCTTAGATGGTAAACCTTTCAAGGCCAGAACTACTCCTGTAGAGCCTCTCATCTTGCCATCACCACACTGTCCCACAATACACATCCCCTGGTGCAATATGCCTGCACACATATTTAATCAGCTTTGGACAAACCAACTAAGGCCTCAGCATCAGCTCTCAGGTTGCCAAAGGCCCTCTGGCCCCTCCTGTAATCCCCAAGCACATACCAGGTAATACTTCTTGCTCTTGGGCGTGTACTCAGGGTCCCACTCCTCATCCCGGTTTCTCTTCTGAAAATCATTGTTACTGCTGCTGTTAGCAGAGTAGCTGCCTCTGCCCCAGCCTCTCCCTCTGGCTCGGTACTGCTGTAGCAACAAACAGTGAGAAGCAACAAAAAACCATGTCAAGAACAGAGAAAAACAGCTCGCTGCATTCTGCTCCTTTACTGGTGTGAACAGCTGTTCTCCAGTCAATATGCTGGTCACCTGGTTTCCAGCCACTCCCTTTCTGCTTATATGAAATCTACAGCCTAGACAAGAGGGCAACACGAGTCCGGGTGAGTGGGGAGAGCCCTAAGAGGCTTCTAGCTAAGTACTCATGAATAGGAATCACAGATTCTGGGGTCTACAGACTAGATTACATGTAGCAAGGGCAACAGAACAGTTTTCTGATAAACACAGAATTGTGGAAATAGGGGCTTAGAGAGAGGGGTAGGGGGCAGGGTCTTACAAAGGTCCCTCGAGCTCTGCCTCCTCTTTCACTTGGACCCACAAAGTCTTTGGTCCCCAGTCTGGATTTATCAAAGCCAGTGGTGCTCTCCTCTCTCTCCTCTGTTTCTTCAGTGTACTCTTCTGCTTTATAGGAGTGGGATGACTGGGAGGAAGAGGAGGATGACCTGGACCGGTCTCGTGCTCTCCGATGCTTCCTATGAAAATAAAGAGCCAGGGAAATCAATAAGCCTCCAGGGTACGCACTTGATGAGGCGGTGGTAAAGCAGCCCAGGGCAACCAAGAGTGTATCTGTGATGAAGACACTGGAGATAAATAACCTGAAAATCCCCACTTACCCACCCAGGGTACCTGGGGAGCTTCCTCCCTACTCTTGTCAGTCATATTCAGCAGCACATCCATGTCTTAGCCTGTGATGAGCACCAGCCATACACAGCAGGAGGAACAGAAACATAGCCCATAGACTGGCAGCTCTGTGTAACGCATGCATGAACTAGAAAGGCAGAAGGAAACCAAAGGTGGCACTGACAGCCACGAGTGCCTAGTACTGGGACAGAGGCTTTGTGTATTACCATGTCTATGCTTTCTGTTACTTCTGTTTCTCATGGGAAGAGCCCTACCTGTCTCATGGAGCTGCTCTAAAGATTAGACAACATGCTTCAACACTTTACACTGACACAGCAGGTATGCAGTAAATGGCAACTACCATTATTCCATATTACTATCCAATTTTAGAGAGGAGATTCGGTGACAGAGCTAAGCAGAACCTGAATTCAAATTTGCCTCTGACTAATAATACCACTCCTCCACTGAGCTCACACAGGTGGTGTTACTAAGCACAGGATCTGGTGAAACTTTCTGGAGTTGTCTCCTCCCCTTCCCTTCATCTGGGGCAATTACAGACTAGGGCAAAGCAGCTTACTACAATGAATCACTGTCTATGCACTACAAGTCAGTGCCAGCCCTGAAAGGTAGAAGTGAGAGGCTACCAGCTAACTCTAAGGGAAAAGCCAGGCTCCCAGGAGTAGAGAAGGACTTCCAGGGAGAAGCCAGCCAAGAGTCAGAAACCTATCACTGTCTTCCCTGCCCTCAGTCCTCCACCATGAATACTAGCTTGGCTCCTCTCCGAGACAACTGAGAT
Source organism: Manis javanica (assembly GCF_040802235.1). Taxonomy (NCBI): domain Eukaryota; kingdom Metazoa; phylum Chordata; class Mammalia; order Pholidota; family Manidae; genus Manis; species Manis javanica. The sequence goes on along the minus strand of NC_133159.1, from coordinate 27,683,808 downwards.
CCTCAAGAACTTAAATATTTGAATCCTATTGGCTGTTCCTAGCATTTATTCATAAAAGGGGGAAATCTAAGGTACTGTTATAGGATTCTAGTAACTCAGACATATAACTCCGACACCTAGAAATCCATACTACTTCAAGGCTTTCAAAAATAAGACTCCAAAAGGCCCCAGTTCGCATCCCAGCACTGCCTTTGATCAGCTGTGTGACCTTGGTGAGTCATTCTTCAGGCATATGAGACAGAGTTCTTATAAGCTGAAGTGTGATATATAATGAGAACAGTGACCTATCATTTTCTCCTTGTCCCAATCACAGAATACTAGGGTTGCAAGAGACCACTGTTCAAAGTTACAGAGCAAGGCAGGTACAGGCATGTGTTCCAGGCAAAGGATTCAGGCTCAGTAACCCAAACCTGACCAAAAAACGCCTGAGCGGTTCTGCCCCTGTCCACCAGTGGTAGCAGACGGGACTGCTATACCACCCCTCCCATTCCCTGGTGAGGGCCAGCAGGTCCTTCACCTACAGGCAGCCCTGAAAGTCTAAGTGACACAGTGGAAAAGAAGACAAAGAAGGACAGAAGATCTGAGTTTTGATATTGGCAGATACTTGTGTGAGTTCGGACAAATACTTCTGAGCTTATTAGTTATTAGTTTCTTTATCTTTCAAAGGGGCAAAATGAGTATCACACACCAACTGTCCAACTTATCTCACAGAACTGTTACCAGAAAATGGATACAAAAATGTTTGCAGCTGAAGCTCAGAAACAGCAAAAGTGAAGGGGTGGGGCTTCAACTCTTCTAATGTTTAATGAGACATGATTGAAAAGTCATGGAACTTTCAAATATGTAACAGAAATGACAGGACCTTGACATGAATGTTGCCCTATGAAATTCAACAATGCTACCTTTGTTTAAAGACAATTTGGAACACTTTTCTTGGAAGTGTCTGCGAAACTAGTTTATAAGGCATTTAAAATCAACAATCTTGTCCTATCTAGTCCCGCCCTGTTTCTTTGACCAAAAAGTATTATTACCCAACAACAACTAAGAGCCATTTGTAGAATATAACCTCTCCATGAAGATTTGGAATGAAAAAGAACATGTCTAAAACTGCAAAAGGGATTCCCAAATAATTCCCCACATTGTCCCTACAGCCAAATTAACGCCCAGGAGGCCTTCCCTAGACAAGGATCAACTACTCTGATGCAAAAGTTCTGTTTTCAAACTAGGGACTTACTTGACAGGGGGTACATAAAAAAATTTTTTTAAACTACACAAGCTGCTATCATGCCCAGGTTTAAAGTCCTCTGGCTTGGAAGGTCTGGTGTTACAGCCTAAGGTAGGCAGACAAGATTCCACTCAAGAGTCTGAATGAGATGACAGGCAGGGGCTTACGTACTTCTGCTTCTTTGATCCTTTGTGAGTTTTCTCTGTTTTCTCAGTTGACCTTTCCCTCGAGTGGCTTGAATCACGGGAATCCACTGATTCTCTTGATTTACCTCGTTTAAGATCTCTCTCCTTATGTTTTTTACGACGTTCAATATCAAGACGGAGATCAACAGGATCATCTTTGTATTTTCCCTCAGCCTGCCAAAGATCAGAATTAAGGTTTTTGGGATTCAAGGCTGCCAACTCAACCACCCCAAAACTTGTGGTTTCTATTCCAAAAGAGCAGTGCAGAGGAAGCACTGGAATGTGAGGCATCTCACCCAAGCTTGGGAGGGATACAGGACGTCCCACAGAAGTCACTTCATGAGGGTCCCTTACAGAGCCCAAACCAGTTCTCTACAATAGTGCTGACAGCCTTCCGAAGATGTTACATATTGATCTCAGTTTCAGTAATGACTTTGGCTAGCCTACAAGCTGACAAGGCCAAGATCAGCTCTGGCAGCTGGCTGGTTAGACTGACTTAGGCTCAGCCACGAACAGGAGTGCAAATGCTCACACTCCCTACCTACACTGTAGCAACCACCCTGGGATTATCCTGTACTTGGAATTTTCTCTGGGTACTGAGTCCAAAAACAGACAATGGGACTTGAGCAGCCTTCCAACATGTTTACTTATACTGAAAACTTCCTCCACAGATGGAGTATCAAAAACCATTAATAGAGAATTCATAAAGTGGCAATACCAGGTCAAAGTTAACTGAAACAAGGGAAAAAACCTTTTTTACTAACTTCCTAGAAGTTTAATCAGTGTATAGATGCTGCAGGTACAGAATAAACCTGGCAACAGCAACAGCCTGTGCCACCCCAAACCACCAAGGCTCTCAACAGTACTTGGGAAACTCAGTGAGCGCAGAGATACAAGGTAGTTTCAAGGTAGTTTCAGTACATTACACACCAGGACTTGCTTCATAGAAGCAAAACCTCTCTAAAGAGAAAGGAATGAGCAGTTCACTCTATATTACCATTTTATTTACACAAACTACTGAGCTTTTTGTTGAAATAAAGCTTAATTTTAATTAACAGGAGTGGTATAGGTAGTGAGGTTTATTTTTACCATGTTTGTTTCTGAGGGAATGCGGCCTCAGCACCCTCAAATGACAAAAAGAAAAAAGAAAAAAACGGCCGCTGCTCCCTTACACAATGCAGGCAGCTCCTCTAATGAGTTGGCTTTATGAGGCACAGAAGATGAAATCTCTTATGTTTCAAAACCTTGGGTTTCACCTGGTTAGTGCTAAGCTAGTGGGTATTTGGAAAACAAGAAAAGGGGTATGATAGAAGGAGAGAGATTGTGCAAGAGTGTCTCTCATCACACTAACCAAGACACATCTTTCTGGAAAACCTGAAGATTAATATTTTTAGAAAAGGTCTCAGCAGCACTGGAAGAGCCAACTCTAATTTGAGATTTCAACTGTATTTGTGAATGAAAGTCAATAAATACTAAGATTTTTTTAAAAACCCCAATCTACTATTTCACAGTAAAAGACTGCATACAAGCTTTAACCTGGTAATTAATAGTGTTTACGTGCACATCACTGCAAATGTAGCTGGGCTATCAAAGTAATGTTTACGTTTTCAAGTAACAGAAACCAACAAATGATAGATATGGTACAATGTTAGGAAAAAAACTGGACTAGCTGCTTAAAACAGTCTATCATGTTAAGATTATGAATATTTACTCTCCTCTGACATGCATGTCTTTTTGAAATCATGGTTGGAAATAGTGCATGTATATAGTTGATTTGATAATACTTACAAGCAGAAAAATATCACAAAAAGTTTCTTCTCTCATCATGGGCACTTGTTCCAAAACTCCTCTCTTTTTTTTCTCAAGCTCACCTCAATAGACTTTGGGGTCATTTACCATATTCTAACCACTTCACAAAGGTTGTTGATACATTTAATAAAAATTAACCCTTTGTAGTTCATTTTTAGAATTATGCCCATCCTTAAAAGAAAAACACAAACTTAAGTAGAGAGTAATTTAAACAAACACATTTCTGTCAAGTTCATGCCCAACGCACTCATTTTGTTGGAATTACTGATCAAAGCAACAGTTCACCTTGTAGCCAGGTTCCCGGGGACTTTTCATTTCATCATGAGCCAAACCGTGTTTTCTGAATGTACTGGGGGAAATGTCTATCCTCCTGAAATTGAAAACACAAAATCTGTTTAGTATTCCATAGTGTGAATACAGTACTGGTAATATTCTAATTTGTAACCTGAGTAATGGAAATCATACACATTGCTTCTTATAATTATGTTTCATAACTTACATACATATTACTTACATTCTTTGCTTAAATATTCATACTCTCCCATAGGTGTGCACCTGTATGTGTGCACACACAAAACCCCAACTTCTCTGTCAAACTCAGGGAGAAGAAACTCATTCCTTCCCAGTACTGTTACAACTAGGAAGACAGACTCACCTACACCCATGCCTGTATCTCAAGTTCACATCAAGATTATCTGCTCCCTGCTAACCTCAAAGAGCATTTTTCATCTTGGGAATTAGAATATAATGGCCCATTATTTACCTATGAGATAAGGGCTAGGTGAGAAGCAACTGCCCGGCATGTACACACATCCCCAAAGACCCCCAAATCCAAGACTGCCATACAAACATGGTTCTCCTACTCACTGCCAACAGGGTCAGGAGGTCTAGACTATTAAGGAATTAAAGATAAGGCCAACTTTGTTTCTAGACAGAGTCCCTGTTGGCTGAACAGATCCCCCACAACCAAATGTGACACTCTTCAAACCTGCTAGGTTTTTAAAACCCTTTGATAATCGTACAAGCTCCCCCACCAGCAGCACCCATCTGCTGCAAATTCTTTCAAAAGAGTAAGTGATAGATGAAACACATGGGTAGCTTACAGAAACTGAATGTTTACTCTACCTATAGAAAGCTCACACCCAGCTGGCAAGACTACAAAGGGTTCGTCTATATCAAAAGAGCCGTTTTCCTGAGAAACCATAGTCACCAAAGCATGGCCTTTCCATTCACAGCTCTAAATGCCCAAGACTACCCTACAGTCTGGAGGTGGTAACTAAATTCTGCTGCTAATGCACCTAACACAGAAAAAATAGGGAAGTTTAGTAAGTGATGAGCAGTCTTTTATCACCTCCAGTGTAAGGCTGAGGTCCTCACCTGTGTATCTCTGGGCTTTTCTTATTTTTAGCTGCTTCCTGCTCAGTTCCTCTCTTTAGATATTTAGTAAAGCGTTCATGCAATGTCATTCCTGAGGACCCAAAGTGATGCTCTGTGGAAATTCAAAGAAAAACATGATGTGTTATCAAAGGCAGACACAATACAACTCTTTTGCAGGAATATGCAGCCACAGAGATGTGACTGAAGTAGTTAAATCCATGTAACAGACATACTGAAGATAGGAGGGGAAAGGCTGGTTCAGACAGAATCCAGTTTATACACTGGATTTCCACCGCAGCTCCCTTATCTTAGGACATGCATTCAGAGAGAAAAGCCTGAGGTTTGCGTGCGTCTCTTTGAATCACAACACCAACGCCTCCTTGAGTTTAAATTTCAGATGGAACCTGCAAGTGGCCCAACCCAGCTTCAGTTACCACTTCCCTCTGCCATTCCCCAACCTGCCCACCTCCATTTGCCCAGGAGATGGTAGAATGTGAGGAAGAAATTCACACAAAAACGTCTACAGAGACCTCTAGAGGCTTCCACCTGCTGGAAGGAGAGAGGTGCTAGAAAGCCACTTTTTATACCTCCTTTCTCCAGTATTACAAACCTTCATGTAAAGGATTTTTCCCATCCTCACAATCCTAGGTTCCTATACTAGCACTTCAAAATGTTCAGCTCTGTAATTAAATAGTGGAAACTTCTCCCTGGAAGGAATTTCCATGGAGTCACTTGCTAGCTTCAAAGGCCCTTTTGGTGACATAAAGGGCCCCAAAAGGCTCCCTGATACACCCACTCATCCTACTGCTTTTAACACAGGAAGCTAAGGAAAGGGAGCCTGAAGGAGGCTGGGGTCTGGACTCACCTTTAACATGATGAACAATGGTCACTATATGCTGGGCGAAAAGTTCTGAGGGGCTCCGCTGAGACTGAGCTGACTGTATATGCTGGAAAATGGAACGAAATTCCTGTTCCTTTTTGTTGCTATGGACTAGATCCCGACAAAGTTTGCGTTCCTGAGCCAATAAGCCACTGGGTCTGCAGAAGAAACACAGGGAGGGCCAGTGTAACAAGATACACAGAACATTAAAACCCTAAATATGCATTGTTTTTATCAAAGAGTTTTAAATGGATCTGCAAAGTTCCTTTTTTCTCTTCCTCTCCACATTCAAAGTGACCTTAGTGCACTGTTTACTATGGGAAAAAGCATCCAAAACTTCTCATCCTTTTCCCTTGGGATCTTTCACAGGAACAAATGGGCAGGGTGAAGTGTTAGGCTTCAGTGACTCTGTTTTTGGGGTTACTGCTGATTTTAACACACACAACAAATGGGAAGGTATTTTAAAAGATCAACAGCTTGGCCAGCCAGGGCCACTCAGTGAAATGACAATGGAGGAGGAGGGGGACATGGCTGGAATGCTGCACAGGCAGACTTCCAACTGGCTGTGCAGTTTTTACACCAAATGAAAAACAGCTTTGGCCTCAGCTCTCTTTCCTGAAGTCTGCCACCTCCCAGTCCCAACTTTAAAACTGCTAACAGTATTTGATGAGGCCTGCGGAAACGGATAGCTCCACAAGCAAAAGACATCATAAGCACATTTTAAGGAAGAAAATGGGAAGACAGGGCTGGGTGGGAAGATAGAGAGCAAGAGAGAAGGAGAAGGAACCCAGTGCCAAGAAAGCCAGTCACTAAAGACCAAAATGACACTTCGCCACCCTATGTATCGCCCCAGCACACAATCCCTTAGCGACACACACTTCTCTGAAAAAAGGTGACCATAAGGATACTTGGCCGGCAGGGGAGATATAGAAAGGGCCTCTCCTGGTTCCAGAATGTCTTCAGGGAGAGGACTGAGGAGACATCACTTGGGACACTAAAGCCCTGAGGATCAAGAAGGACTACATCTCACCTTGCAAGGTCCTCATCAAAAGAGTCCATCCGGACATTGACCTGGGCCTCTCGAGTAATGGAAAAGGAAGACTTCCCGGTGGAAAAGTCTCCTTTGGCTCCCAGCTTCTCTCTGCTCTCCGAGGTCTTTCTTGGGGGAGGTGATGAACTTTTCTCCTGGACTGCTTTGTAAGCGGTCACTCGGAAATTCTTTTCAGGCACAAACCCCCTGTGCCCACTTTCGGTTCTCTTGGGACCTCCCCGATCCTCCTTTTTGGATCTCTCTGAGAAAGACTCCTCCTCCATCTCCTCTGTTTTCCTTTGCTTTTCCTTCCCTGGAGGTGCATACACCAGGCCCTCCCATTTGCCAGACTTCTCCTCCTCCTGGTTTTTGTTTGCACCTGCTATGACTTTCGACATGAATTTGGGTTCATCATCAAACTCAGATTCCTTCCTTCCCTTAGCTTTGTCCTTATCTTGATCATCCATCTCCTCCTTGTGGAAATCAGCCATCTTCTTCTCAAAGTCATCTCGGAGCTTATATCTTTTGGGTGACTGGCTACCCCGAAAAGGTTTCTCACTATCAGTTTTGGGAGCAAAGGGATCAGATTTCATTTTCGATTCACTCAAGCCTGTGTCAGAGAAGCTCCCTTTATCTTTCATTTTCTCTTTATCGCTATTTGTTTGTTTCTGTTCCTTATCTTTTCCATTCTCTGTTTTCTGTTCTTCTAGATACCTAGTTATAAAAACACAAAGGAGACACACACAAGACGCTTCTTAAGCAACCTGACCTAAAAAACAGCACCATATGTTATTGGGTTTCTGACTGAACAAATGTCTTGTGGATTCCAGTGTTACCGAAGGACTTTCTATTTGGTTACTTTCTAGTAATTTCTGAAAAACTGCCCTTCACAGATTTATGAATTTGGCATTTAAGAGAAAAATATATGGTCTGTGGAGTTGTGTCTTACAAAAGCAACAAAAAGAAAATAGCAAAGGTAAGTTTTAGGATACTAAAAAATAAAACTTACTTACCTGTAAGTGGTCTAGGAAAAAAAAAAATTAAGGTCTTATCCAACCTTCACTCAGTCACTTAAAATCTGCTTTCAGCAAAGTTAACATAGAATGTTCAACCTTGGACTGTTTTGCTTTTATACAACTCACATTTGGAAATACAAGTTTCAAGAGACCTCAAATTTGCTTCAAGTCACCTAGAAGATCTAAATATGAAATATACTGTGAACACAAATAAAAACAAAACAGATGTTAATTGAGGAGGGGGGCAAAAATCATCCCACTCATTCTTGTGAAAAAGCAGAGCTCACCATCTTCTATAAGATTCATAGTCCTGCCAAGAACAAAACAAAATTTACATTTTAAAGTAGACTTACTGAAGGCTGGAAAGCAGAGATTCTGAACATCTCATTTGTACTAGTGGAGAAAGTCTAATCAAGTTATAGTTGCATTAAAATGGCAAAGAAGAATCAAATAGTAGGACATCAGAGAATATGCTAATAAGAGAAAAGAAAAAAAAAAGGAGACCACTTGCCCATTAAGTCTCTTAACCACCTGGTCCCAGTGCAACTTGCCTGTTGGCGTCTCCACCAGCCCAAACCCATCCAACCACACAAATATACATTCAGGTTCAAACTCACCGTGTCCCCCAGAGTAGAAAGACGGAAGCACTGCCACATCCTCTCCTAACACGCAGCCTGGTTGGCTTCTACTGGGACATACGCCCACCTTGTGATTTTAAAACAAGGCGTTCCTGGACTAAGCCTTGGACTTCCCCATTCTGCCCAGTCTCCTCAATTGGAGGGTGTGAGGGTGCAGCTCTTCACCATGATGGGCTGGTGCAGATCAATCACAGTAGATGGTGGGTCCTAGAGGGTCTAAGAGCTCCAATGGCCATTCATTTTGGCAAAGCCATGTTTTTTGATAGCTGACCCACAAATCTCTACTGTTGTCTGGCTTATATTGGTAGAATCCAAGGTAAATTTTAAATGTGAAAACATCATTTCAGAGCAGTCTAAAGAAACTTTATGCTGCAATACACATTCAGGAAGGTAGGAAAGCCAGAGCTAAGCTAAAGTTTTCCTTGGGTGATGCTTTCAAAGTTTGCTAATTAAAGTTTAGGAACTGGGGATCACCTTATTACCATAAATCAGCTCTAATTTAGGTCTCATTACAATTAAACTGCCAGTTGGTGAGATCAAAACAACCAGGCAGGGGAAACAAGGTACTTGCCTCTTTGTATAGGCTGCTCCTCCTGAAGCGGAAGCCTCCTCCTTCTGAGATGAGCCATATGTGGAACCAGTGGCCGGTGGACTCTTACCCACAGGACTCTTTTTGGATGGACTCAAGGACCCAGAGCCATGGTCGAACTGACCTTGGTGTGTACCAGCCTGGTACCCAGTACCACTCTGCAGAGTTGAGCCCATCTGGGAAGTGCTGGAAAGTGGAGGGCTAGGTTTTGGCACAGGGCTAGGACGGGGTGACCGCCGCCTAACCACTACAGACTGGAGTGGACTTTTGAGAGCAGGGCTTCGCTCCCGAGGACTCAGCTCAGAAACTGCTGAGGCCCGCGATGCAGAACCACCACTGTATGTGGTGGCATCTGGCCATGGCTTCGAGCTCTCAGACGGTTTTGTATCTTGAGAGGTGCCTCCAGAAAATGTTTGTTCCTTGGTCTCATCTCCCTGGTTATCCCCAGCAGCCTGAGATGGCCGGCTATCCTTGGAAGAGGACTTTTTCTCTTTTGTCGACTTGCGCTTAGAAGACTCAACTCGGCTGTGGTTGGAGGAAGAACGAGAGGAGGAGGACCGCCTTGACCTGTCAGAGGAAGACTTATCGGAGTTTCTGGAGTGGCTCCTGGACCTTGGTGAAGGAGATCTTCTCTTTGGGGACCGGGATCGGGAACGGCCCCTACGAGGACTGTATGCTTGCCGATAATTCTGCCAGTTTGAGCGGTAGTTTCCATAGCCTCCTCGGTTATACTGGCCCCACGGATAAAAGCCTCTGTTGCGCCCACGAAAATAATAGGGCCTTCTATAGCCTCTGTTGTGACCTCGGAAATCCCGATTTTGATATACTCGTGGGTGATTTCTCTCTCTGTTATGAGCTGGAGAATATGATCTAGAACGAGACCTAGAACTGAAAAGGGGGATAGGATGGGGGATGGGAGGGAAGAGAAATATTTTAATTTTTGACACAGTCATTTTTATTCAAAAAAACCTGCCAAAAAAGAAGTAACATTCTGAAAGTCCTGCTCTTATGTTTCATTTATTTTGTTTTGTTTTCAAAGAAAGGGTAAAAGCTTAAATAATCTCACTGCTTATGGCCCTATTAAGTACAAAAATTCAACTAAGAATCACTTTAACAAATAAGTCAGAGACTACTTCATTAATACTGTAGCACACTTTAAATGGAAAGATATTTCAATAGTGACTTGAAGAGTATCAAAATGTTTTTCCTGTGTAATAAACTAAACAAAGATCATTTTAACAAAGTGCTAGAGTTTCACATGCACCAGGGATTTCACAGACCCATGTCACTGGAAATGAGGAAGAATGCAAAGCTGTGGCACCCAGACTCAGGTCCAGCCCACCATGTTCTCTGGCCCTATGCTATTTTAACACTCTACTTCCCATCCTAAAGCTCTCTGTCTGTACAGGGCTAATTCCTTAGGTTCCACCAAGACCTGGGGTTGTTAAGAACAGTTACAACAGGTCTAAATCAAAGAACACTTAAGTACGGACTTAGAGAATGAAGCTGTTCAAAGCTTGAAAGAATTTATTGAAATCAGATCAGTAAAGCATACATATATTGGTTTTTTACTGCGGACCTCCTGAATATATATGGCCTCACTACTCAGAAGGGCAAGTTTCTGTGGTGGACACATGGTCTTACCTAGGTGCCACAAGAGGGCACCATCTGACTGTGAGACACCCAAGTACACAGGAATTTATCAAAGAAACTACAAAACCCCTCTACTTGCACATCTTTCAAATCACCCTTAAGCCTAATGCTGGAGTCTTCATTTTAACAATATAGCACTCTCATCTGGCAAAGATACATTTCCAGGAATTCAACATTAACCTAACTTTGTAAAAATTACGTGTTCATAAATGCCAGGCTGTCAATAATAGGGAGCTTTGTTCCCATCAAAAAGTCAATTTTATTTGTTGGTGTAAAATTCCACTGGGGTTCCTGGGTACCACTTGCCAACTATGATATAGACAATTAACATTAACCACTACTTCTAAGTAGTTTCATAGAAATATATAAAATTACTAGAACTCTCTCCAAAAATGTTTTATTTGTAAATAGAAGAATAAAAACCCTTCAGTTATCGGCAGGCCTTTGCCTATCAGGCCTGACTGCGAACAGGTGCATTTTATTTGCTTGCTTGCTTCTTTTATAAACAACTTCATTTTGAAAATGTGACAGGTTTTAACAGCTAAACAAAACGATGTTTTTAAAAAGAAACTTACATTCAATTTAATGGAAAGAAGATAATGTAGGATGGTCTGCTACTACTTACTACCCATGGTGCTCAGGTTCTCCACCCCAAAAACAAGAGTGACTGCCAAAGATACATCATCCTGCTGCTGTAAGGCAGCTGCTATGTGAGTACAATTAAAAACACAACTTACCTTCCACAATTTTCATTCGAACACAGTAACAATATAAGAGAAGAAGGAAGAGGCAGATGCAGGCTATGAAACTGAATAGGACCCAATTAAACGGCTATGCATGACAGAGGTGATACACCACCAGCACTAAGGAGGGTTCAACTCATGTTCCTATCCTCAGGAGTCACTGCTGGTTCCTCACCAATTACTGGTGAGGGCCCTGTGACATACTGCATCCAAAACCCGCAGTCACTGCACAGACGCAGGAATATGAGTCTCTGCAGATTGCAAATGAAGTTATTTACAATAAGTCACTTAAAAGGATACAGTCTGTGAAATACAAGGAAACAATTTTCTCCAATTCTGTAGAACTCAGCAGTTAAGTTAATTTAAAGGTTTTCTCAAACTCTCTGGATAGTATACTTTCCTTGTAGGAGAGGGAAAACAAGAGAAAAAAACCATGAAACAGATAAGCCAGAAATAAAAACTGAACATCCAGCAGGTGGCAAGTTTATCTGTTTCTAAAAAGCAGAGAAATCAGACTAAAATCAAGTATAAAAACCAGTTTTCTGGTGGAGAAATTCCTCCAAAGAAACAACCTGCTAAGAGAGCACATAAAGTGGCCCTGAACTGACCCCAACACACACTGCCTCCCTACGGTGCTTCTCCCTCACTGCCAAGTCAATGACCATGCCAAACAATTTGTAGACAATGACGACAACTGTGCAGACATATCTGTCCAGAACTCCACGTATCACACATAACTTCAGAGCGGCTTAACCTTTCACATTTGGTTTAGGTCCCTTAAATTTTGTCTCTCTGTTTCAGATGAATAGCCTCTTGTTTTCGAATCAATTATTTAGTTCCCATTTACTAGATTAAGTTTTAAAATGTTACCTTTCAGATCCAAATGAGCTGGTTTAAACAGCCCAAATCAAAAGACTTGGTACAAAGTAGTTACTGAGTCTCTACTCAGTCCCATGGCCTTGACAGCAACTTTCTCAGGTAGGTATAAATATATTTAATGGGTTCTCTCTCAGTCTCTCTCTCTTTTTTGGGGGGCAGTGTGGGGGCAGGGGCGAGAAGGTGGAATAGAATTTTACCTATGTAGACTTGGGACACCATTGGGCAACAGACTCTGGCCTAAGGCTTGAACTAAGTTTGGTATAAAAATGCATGCCCACAAAACATGGGAGAGAGAGGAGGAAAAAAGCCAGGGGTGTGGTATTATCTTTATTTAAAAAAAAAAAAAAATATATATATATATATATATATATATATATATATAGTGTTTCTTTGGTTTAAGGGAGACTCAAAGTTTGTAACTTCCTAATCTACATTACACTGGAATCAGATTCATTAGCATTTATGCACACCTACTTTTTGTACAGCTTCTGGTCTGAAATTAGTTTTCAGGCAGGCTTCTCAGAGTTTTCATCTGAGAATTAACTTGTTCTTGCTGGGAGGGGAAAAAAAGGAATCCTACCAACCACCTGTTTATTAACAGACTCTTTAAAAGTACTATGGAAACCACCAAGAATGAAGCTGAACTACTTTTCTGCAAGTTTAAATTTTATAATCAATTAAGAAAAGGATTCTAGATCTCCATCTGAGATACAACAGTAGGGGTCGCAAGCGGCAAAACTGAGTTGAGAGACTATCTCCTTGCCTAGTACAGTTCTGACAAAAAGAATAAAGCCGTACAAAAGATGCCCCTTCGGTATTTAAATACACCAGTACTTCCCTAACTCACATATAGACACTTCTATCTACTGAAAGGTTCTTATCTACTCACAAGAGAAAAGTAAAAGTTTTAAAAAATGAAAACCCCGACTCACAACACATCAAAAGAAAGGTGCTGGAGGTTTGGCATCCTATTTCAAGACAACTGCAACAGGGAAACCCACCTACAGACGGGAGAACTGACTGCATTAAGGAATGCTGTCAAGAAATTCAGAAGAATTATCTGCACATTTAGTTATGACAAAGGGATGTCTACAGCAATGTAGTTTAGACAGCTTTGCTGTGTTTTACTAAAAAGATCCCAGCTTGTTGGTAACTGGCACATCAGGTGTACAGACTTGAGTTTTTTACAGTGTAATTATTTTACTGGGCAAAGATTTCTTCTCTTTGCAATAACCACCTTACTAGTAACTCTCTTAGCTATCCTTTCTTTGCTCATGATGCATATAAACGTTGGTCCAAGCCTCCAAAAATACCGTAGTAAAAAATAGTTGGAAAAAACCACTCAGGTGCAGAGACTTGAAAAAAGCAGTTCAAACAAAGACAAAATGCTTTCTTCCAAAGTGGATGAGTAACAGTACATGCTAGCAGAGGAGAAAAGGAATTACGCAAACAGCATAACAATCAAAGCTGATTTGGATATGTAGTTTAGAAGAGACCTGCAATTATCTTATGGCCCAACCCTTCACCTAAAGCCAACCCCCAACTTCCTTTGACATTTACAGAAAGAGTCTAACAAAATATCTTCGAAAACTCACATTAGCGGATGCAATGATTATCTCAAAATACAATCACATTCCCTTACCTCAGTCTGCGCTTCCTTGAACGAGAGACAGATCGACTTCGAGACCGAGACTTCGAAAATGAACGAGATCGAGATCTTGACGCAGATCTTGAGCGAGAAGAGCGAGATCCAGACTTGGACTTGTTTGTTTTTGACATCTCTGAAAAGAGGGTCACTTTTCAATTACACCTAATGTAAGAAAATAGATTCAAACAAATGAGTAAATCTCTTTGCACCTTGAACTTCTCTGGACATGAATGACTGATGTATAAAAACACTCTGTCTTCTCATCAGGAGAGAGGGCTAAGCAGTACAAACCCAAACACACTAGCAAATGGAGAGTCTGACATGTGGCCCTCACCAGGGAACACTGTGAAACACTGACGAAAGTAAAGACAGCCTTCAACAATGCGGTGCGGTCTTTTCTCAATAAGCAAACAACTTGTGAGGACTAAGCAAGCTGTTAACAAAATTACAGAGATCACCAGAGACAGGCTTCCCAGTTCTAAGAGAAGAAATTCTATAAAATGGTATCTTGACTATAGTCTGTGTGGCACATCTGACCATTTCTCTGCTCCTGGGGCCTTAAACCACAACGCGTATCTTTGATATTTAATTCTAAGGAAAAGGTTAAAAGGGTATGAGAGTTTTCTCAAACAGTCTAATACCATGACAGCAGGTGCTGCATCCTGTAAAACACAGATATCAATCCATGAACATAGGTAAAGCAATTTATAAAGTGAAGAACTATCACTTTCTTCTAGCTCTTCTTTAGCATCAAGAGTCAATCTTCTTTCAGGGTCATTTTCCCACAAAATAACAAAAATCACCTTCCTCCTTTTCTTCCCGCCTCACAAGAATGAACAGAGACCCTCAGAGCTGCCCTGCCGGGTCTGGTCTGGAAACTGCATGCACAGGCTGACTCACTTCCTCCTCCTCATGGCCCTCCTAGAGCTTTGGGCACCTTCCAAGGAGCAAAAACCTGAAGTGCTGTAATATGTACCTATGAGATCAGCTGCATAAGGGATCTGTCAGAACAGACAGCTAACAGCCAGACCAGAGCATATCCTACTGCACCCACTGCCTCACTGGCTCAGCAAAGGATTCTTCCAAGTGACACTGCCCCTGGAGTGTGAGGGGAAAACAATCAACAAACATTCCACCCTCCCCTGCCTCTCAAGATTTTCCTGTTACCAGGTCTCAGCTCAAAAGCTACCTTCTCAAGACATCTGTCCAGCCACTCAATCGAAAGTAGCCACGCAGTCATTCTCTAGGGTCAGGCCAGCTGCTTTCTGTCAGAGCCTAAATTCAGTACCTGAAACTATCTTGTTTACTTTATTGTTCCATCTTTATCCAACCAGAATGTAAGCTCCCCACCAACAGAATTTAGTCTTTCTTATTTACTGCTGAATTCTCAATGACCAGAACAGCAAACATTCAAACGGTGTTTTTATTAACTTATTTTATCCTCAAGAAGGGCACTATTACATGCTATTTTACAGATGAGGCCATTGAGCATAAAGAAGGTAACTAACTTGCTCATAGGCACACTACTGTAGATAGCAGGGCTGGATGTGAAGCCAGGTGTTAATTACACTGCCTCTCTAGACCAGTATCTGGTACACAGAGGACACTCACAGATCTGTGGAATGAGTGAAAACAAATCTACACTTTTACCAAGTGTAGGATCTGGTGAAGGACACAACATACAGACAAACAAAGGTATTATTTATTTATATTCTAATTTTCATATTCAAATTTTACATTCAAATTTTAAGAACTTTTAAAAAGGCAAGAAGCTCAGGAAGCTGCCATAGCTCCAGGTTGCAGGGGAAATGACCATAACCTCAGAGACATATTTTAGAGGAGAACTGAGAAACTGCTAAAAGCCAGAGACAAAGGACAATGAGTAAGAGATTGCTAAATAAGGATACCAAAGACCCACAGTCTAAAGCCTGCCGAAAGGTTCAAATTTTTTTGTGCTCTACAAAGGTCAAAGACATTTCAATTTGGAGCCAGTTTTGGCAGGACTGTCAGTGTACAAAGCCAGGGTAAAGGAGCAAGTTATTTGGGGACAGGAGGTACAGGTGTAAAGGAGCAATTTACAGAAACTGAATATCGAAAATATATCTTGTTTTTCTGGTTGGCCTTCAATGTATTCTGGGATGGCTTCTCTAGGTTCATTCTTGCTGAATGGCTTTTTTCTGTTGAAAGTGTAGGGATATCTTTGTCTACCTAGTAGCATCTCTGTCCGATTTTCAGTTTCAGCTTGGGCAAGAAATAAAAACCCTTTTAGATCATTTACACAACAGGTAGACAGTATCAGACTTTAAAAGGAAAAACAGAACAAGTTAGTGGAAAAAGAAATACTCATTTCAACACTGAAAAAATAGACAATTAAGACGCTAATTTTCATTAAGAAGAAGAAAAGGTTGTTATCTAAATACAGATAGTGCCAAATGTAACACTTCAACATATATTAAACTTAGAAGGATTGACAAGTACCTTCAACAGTCACAACACTGTGACACCAGCCCCACTCCTACCCCTGGAACTTCCTTAATGTGAATTGAAACTAATTTTAAAAACATCATTATACCCTGATAATTAAGTGGAGTAACTTTGGATGATATAAAACCACAGCTAGAAATAAATCAGTGCATCACTCAACTCATTCAAGAAGACTCCAGACAGTATAAAACCAATTACACTAGGTCTTTGCCTTCATGAAGCTTATAACAGAGAATAAATAAGTGAGCAAGCAAAAATATATACAAATCCTACGAAGTATTAGGAAGAAAACAGAGCACATAATTTTGTCCAATTTATGCAGTGCTGTAGTGACTTATTCAGATAAGATGGTCAACAGGTGGCATTTAAGCTGCCGCCTAAAGACTAAGAGCAAGTCCCATGAAAAATAGGGGAAGGTAACTTCATGAAATTTCTTCTCTTGATATACATAAATATGTATTTAAAAATAGACATTTGAGTATAAGGTAGAGATAATCATAACTAAAAGCAATGTGATCAAGTTACCAAAACTCAAAATAACTCAATGCTATTTTGAAGACCTTTAAACTTCACTGTCATCACATACACCTTTTCCCATTTCTAACATTTTGTCCGTGTCCATGCTCTAGCTCTAAAAACACATTAGTAAGTAAGAAAGACAAATACCACCTTAGAGATCGATTTAGCACCTTTTACATGTTAAAAAACCAACTAGGAGTTGGTTTCTGCTCAAACTAAAATTTCCCTAAAAGGAAGTTTTGCTTCTTCGACAATACCCACTCTTCCTAGAGATGCTGTGTCATTTAGAATATTATGAAGAAGTCCAGTCCCTACAGAATTATGGTATAATACAATGGCACGTGGCTATGAAACATGCCTCAGGTAAAAACATATATGTCCCTTCAAACACAACTATTTTGGATAAAAAAAATTCTTCTTACAGTAAAGGTAAGGTAGCTCTGCTCCTACACCAGCATTACAAAAGAATCCATGAACTGAACAAGTCAACAATCAATACTTCAATACTATCTATTAATGTGCTTGGGATGTTAGGATGGAGAAATATAGGACCTAGTTCCTAAACTCCTAGTTAAGGACCCAGTATGATCCAAATATTTTTAACTTTGCAACATTCTTCAGATGACAGGGTTTTATATCCACATTATTGCCCTCCTTGCCCATGAATCAATTCCAGTTTGATTCACTGGATACTCAGAATTTAAATGTAATTTTCTCCAAATGTGGCCTAATACAGAACTATTCAGACACTATTAATACAACCTAAAATTTCTTTCTGGCAGCCACATGAGATGTTAGTTCAGAGTGAGCTCAGAGTCACAAAACCCCGAAGTCCTTTCCCAAAAACCCTTCTGCAGCTGCCAGGTATCTTCCTCTTCCACCTTGTACTTATACAACTGTTGTTTTCTCCCCACCATCCTTTAAAGCACAAGAGTAGAATTTCAATCTTCTGAAATAATTTCAGATAGGATTCTGTTTCTTGGAGCAAGGGTTCATTTTCACACTATTCCACAAGAGAGGCTAGTTTTCAGACCCATTACCCTCTTCAAAGTCCAAGCTGTCCTCACTCAAACCACTTACTAATTACCAAGCAGATCAACAGTCCTTGAAAGAACACAGCTCTTGGAAAAATAGATGTATTTTACTTAAAACAAAGCAAAGGACTTAAGATACATAATTACATGGTTTCCACATCATTAAAACACAGATCTTATTTTTCAGCTCCAAGAAAAAGGAATAATACTTGGCAGAGAAGGCCAAAGCAAGTCCTCTAAATCAAAAGCTCTCCAAGATAAGGAAGAATTAATTAAATTACTCCTTTCTCCTTCTCACTCCAGATTGTTAAGTTTCTTCTTAGTGTCCCTAATGACTATGCCAGCATTGTGTGTGGCATATGGTAGGTGTCTGCTGAATTCACCAGAAGAAACATTTTGGAATTATTTACCAGTGGGCCCCATATTTGGAACCCTGCAGGTGGCCTACTGAGGTTGTATCTGGCAGGAGACTGAGTTCCTAAAACTAAGTAGTGCTAAATATAACCTCTCAACAGGCTGCCTTGGGGTTCCAACCTTAGTGGTTCTAAACAGCCAAGCTACATATAAACTACACAGCTACCCTTCAGTCCATAAATACTAGGTCCATATTCAAAAAGGTCTTCTCAGACTGAACTACTTATTTTCATAGAAAGAGGATTTACAGGTCAAGCAAACAAAAATGTAGGGCAAACATACTATAACCTGAAAACAAAACAGTAACATAGAACAGACCCAAAGCCTGCCTCCTATGTAAAATCAATTCAAAACTAAGTCCTCTGAAGCTCCCTAAACCCATGCAATAATATGAAAATTGACTTGGGCCAAATAACTAATGGCTATGGTCAAGAGTCTGGTATCTGGTCATCACACTAAACTGTTTTTGAGTAGCTCCACTGCTGTAATTTAACATCGGTGCAGGGCTCTACTAATAAGCAAGGCTGTTTTTTTTCCCCCTTTCTCATTCCCAATAATATCAAACTTACTACCTCACAGGACGTTCAATTTCTTCAAGAGATTTCATGTGCCTTAAAGAGCATATTCAGAACATTTCTCACAGTGTTAACTCTCATTTAAATGTCCACACTGCAACCAACTGAAGACCAAATAACTAGGTATTCGGATAAACACCAGCCTCTTTTTTTTTTTTCTAAGCACCAGCTGCTTCCTGTCAGCAATGACAAATACAGAGGTGATTATCTTATTTTTCTCAGGTTACTTGAATGTATTAACAACACCATGAAATTTTCATTACTAATTCTTACTAAGGACTCTTGACAGAAAAGCAAGCGTTAATTCAAAAAAGGAAGGTGGTGACAAAGGAACATTTATTTTAATCTTTAACTTGGGTAACAAGATCCAAATGGGATCTAAGCCTAGAGAATTTCAGAACAGGATCAATACATACCACCCTCTGAAAGGAAATTAATGGTCACATCAATGGAAAAGAACAATCACCAATAGAATTCTTCCCAGGAAATAACCCTCCAGAAAGAAATGCAAAAAGCTCAGCGTAAGATTTAGAATCCATTGTAATCAACTATATATACTTCCATTAAAACAAAAACAAAAACAAAAAACTATACCAAAGAAAAAAAAAGGATTTAGAATCCCTTTAGGTCAAGTCCCTAATTAAAATGTAAACACCCTAAGATACACAGAAATACTGTATAACACCCATGACATGAGTTTATAAACCCGTTTTAATAATGAATAAATACTAAAAGGGGGAAATTGAATTGTAAAAATCTGCATCTTCCTGCAGTTCAGAGAAAGTGAAAACTATGACTTAATGACCCACAACAATTATCTAAAGAAAAATATCCACCTAGAAGTAGGGGGGATCACAGAGTTCAAACTGAAAAGTTAACAAGTAGTCCAGTAAGTTTTTTGCCCTGCTTCTGGCTGAGACACACTGGGTGTGGCGGGGGCATGACATTTGTATGTAGCAGTGTAAATCTTACAGGATATATATTTTAACAATGGGGAAAGGGATTTTAAATTGGAACTATCCTGAAAGTCCAGAACACATCATTTCCTTAAGTAGGCAGATTCAGCTACCCTGATTTGATGGAGTTACTATTTCAGAACATACTGCTTTGTATCCAGAATATGTTCATCAAACACCCTTCTAAGTTAGTTTGATCACTGGATGGACCTACCTACCAGAAAGGGCTGCCGTAGGCAAATATTGGCTATCTTGCTAGATACACATCCACTGTTCCCTGGAACAGTGATTTAGACATAACTAACAATTACTAAGATGGGCCAGACAAGAAGCTACAAACCTTCAGCATTACCTCATTTTATATACACAAACCTCATTAAGTACTTATTATATTCTGTACCTATTTTACAGAAAAAGAAATCAGAAAACTTAAGGGGTTAAGTAACTTGTCCCCCAAGTTCCACAGCTAATTAAATCCTGAATTCAGACACAGATCTCTCCAACAATGTTACATTACCTTATGGGCTACCCCAACAGTATACTCCACACATCAGTCTCTTGTGAATTTGGTACATTATAAAAACAATCATCTCTTAAGCATAGTTGTCTCTGAAGAATTTTTTTCTTAAACAAGCAAAGCTGAGATGCTTAACTAAGGCAAGCATAACTCTTCCCCAACTCCTCTCTCTAGCTCCTAACATGCAAAAAATGGATATAGGCTTTTGCCTGACACCCCTCTCGGAACCTCCAGTGCAAAAAAGAAATCCATTGTCCAAGACAGCAGGAATGTTTCTGCTGTAGGTTATTTTAGAGAGCCCAAACTAGGAAAGCTACAGCCAACTGCAGAGAACAAAGAACTTCATGTAATAACAGACTCGTAACAAGAAACACAAACATAACTACAGGGGATTAAAAAATGGTACTTGCCTAAAAAGACATTCACCAGAGGAAGAGCTCCACACCAGCCTCTTTATGAGAGGACTGTGTTGTGCTACAGAGCTTCCTTCTACCTTTAAGTGAGATGACAGCTGCAGGATTTTCATAGATGTCTATGATCAGGTTGAGAAGGTTCCTTTCTATTCCTAGCTTGTTGGGTATTTTTATAATGAAAGTGTGTTGGATTTTTTCCAACTGTTTTTACACTGTGCCTATTGAGATGATAATGTGGCATGATATGATTTAGCAGTAACTAACATTTGGTCTTTATTCCATTGATACATTACCTCAATTATATTCAACTGCTATCATGATAACACCTGTTTTTAAAATAGGTCTTATAATTAATCTCCCCCTTATGATCTCTCACATAACCTTAAAAGAATGGGAAAGTTCCTGAGGATTGACCCCACATGGTCCTGGACTCCCTGTCCCTTTCCCGGGCCCCAGAACGATGTCTCTGCTCTGTCAAGAGGCCAGCACACTTTTCCAGATCAATGGCACTACATCTGATGACTGTTAGGTAATACAAGAGTGCTAACCAAATAAATTCAACAATTCAGGACACCAAACCCAGGAGGCTACAAAATGAACTGGTCAGAGATCATGTCTGATTTTATCTTTAGCACTCTGGATGGTGCTTAGCCATGAGCCAAGAATGGACATTTCTTATTTGCTAAATGAACAGGCTTTTCAAACTTCCTCCTCATTCTCCATCCTCTTCACCACACAAGCAGGAATAATAAAATAACAGTTCATCAAATATTAATATAGCCCAGGAATAAAATTATGTACCAAAGCCCTAATCATTCCTGCTAAACTTGAAGATGAGATCATTCTTACCCCTTCTACATCTTACAGGCACAGAAGGTCAAAATGATCTCAGTGTCAGGGAGACACTCACACTTCATTTATTAGTTACAGGCTAGAGTGAAACTCCACTGCCACCAAGTCCAGTCAAGACAGCCATGCTTTCAGCAGTCACTAAAGGCAAGAATTAGAAAATGCTTTAACAAGACACAAAATGAGATCAAGATTACCATTCATTACAGCCTGCAGACAAAGCAGCAGGCCTGATTTGTGCTCTGTACACCTCTGAATAGTTAGGGTAGAAAAGCAGAGCTCAGATGAAATATTAAGTATGTTTACTATCTTATGCTTTATTCTGGATATTATCCTCCTCTGTGTAAAAGAAGGAAACAGAATCAAGAGCAGCTGAGGGTATCTCTAGGGTAACACTTTGCCAAAGCTGTACACACCCCACCCATATCCCTGAAGAAATTAAAGCAGAGACACCTTCCTAACATTTACTCTGCTGTTAAGTGGCTCTCTTATATTTAAATACATCAGTTAAGTATAATACTAATTTCAATTCTGAGGTCTTAAAATTTATAGAGAACACCCACACATGTGTTAAGCACCTTCCTACAAGGAGGTGGGTAGGGGTCATTTGGGGAGAATAGCAATTTTACTGCTTAAACAACTTAAAGATATAATACTAAAATTCTTACCCTTTAAATACTGAAGTCTATGGGATTTGGAAGAACTCGCCTTGAAGCATGTACTATGTATGTACTTACAGATGTGCACCTAAGACACCTACATAAGAACACACAGCAAACTTAACGGCTCTGTGGAGCAGAAAGGAAGCTATGAAGAGGAAAGGGGCAGGAGAAGGCAGAGACACAACATAGGCAGACAGGATGCGTGCACTTACTTTATATGTAATATTTTTAGCTAGTCATTTCACAGGTAACCTTCCCCTATTATTCTAAAAAACAAAAGTTGTGGACATTCATGGAGTTAATGGTATTGATACATTTATCTGTAATGTGGGATCAAACATGTATCAAAGGATCAAAACCTACCACCTAGGATAGTAAAATAATGTAAAATAGTAATTTCCACATGACCCTAAATAAATAAAACTGCATTTCTCAAAGTCCATTTCAGGAAACTTTACAACAATGGAATTGTTTTGTTTTGCTTTTATGACTTTAAGGAGGGTTAAGGAAGGCCAGCCTTATAGCCAACTGGGCCCTATATATTTTTAAATGTTTTTCTTATGGAAGTGTTGATCCAAACATACAACAAAGTGGAGAAGAATGAACAGTGTAAAGAACCCAAGCATACCCATTATCCAACCTAAAGATTATCAACTCTCTGTAAATGGGCTTTATTTATGGTCAAAATCCTAACAAGTTTATAGGTGGTTATAGCCAACTCTACAGCTATTTTCCCATACCTTTTCACTTAAAAACTCAGCAACTGTAATTAACAAGGAAATGCAAGTTAAAACCACAATGAGATATCACCTCACACCAGTTAGGATGGCCAACATCAAAAAGGCAAGTAACAACAAATGCTGGTGAAGATGCAGAGAAAGGGGAACCCTCCTACACTGCTGGTGGGAATGTAAATTAGTTCAACCATTGTGGAAAGCAATATGGAGGTTCCTCAAAAAACTCAAAATAGAAATAACATTTGACCCAGGAATTCAACTCCTAGGAATTTACCCAAAGAAAACAAGATCTCAGATTCAAAAAGACATATGCACCCCTGTTTATCCTGCTGCTGCAGTATTTACAATCATCAAGATATGGAAGCAATCTAAGTGTCCATCAGTAGAGGAATGGATAAAGAAGATGTGGTACATATACACAATGGAATACTATTTAGCCATAAGAAAGAAACAAATCCTACCATTTGCAACAACATAGATGGAGCTAGAGGGTATTATGCTCAGTGAAATAAGCCAGGTGGAGAAAGACAAGTACCAAATGATTTCCCTCATTTGTGGAGTATAACAACAAAGCAAAACTGAAGGAACAAAAAAACAGCAGCAGACTCAGAGACCCCAAGAACCCAAGAAAAGACTAGCAGTCACCAAAGGGGAAGGGTGAGGGAGGGGATTAAGGGTATTATGACCGGCACACAAGGTGTGTGTGTGGGGTCACAGGGAAGACTGTAGCACAGAGAAGACAAGTAGTGACTCTGTGGCATCTTACTAGGCTAAAGGACAGTGTGTGGGGGACTTGAAAATACAGCTGACTGTAGTAATCACAAGGTTTTTCATGTGAAACCAGAAGAGTATATACCAATGACACCTTAATAAAGTAAAATAAAATAAAATTTCATTTAAAAAAACTCAGCAATTGCTTAGGCTGAAAAACCTAGACATAAAAATATCAAATCGTTATGTTGTACACCTCAATCTAATAGTGTTTTATGCCAATTATACCTCAATTAAAAAACAAAAAACCCAGACACCCAACAAAGGGACCCAAAGGGCTCACCTCTCCATGCCTCTCCATGTGTGCTCTGAGAGTAAGTCTAAAAGGAGAATCTTTTATCAGCAAATAACAATCGCTCCAATTAAAGTTCAAACACATTTGAATTCCAAAGTGCAACCCTAAACTACCTCCTAATTCCAGCACAGGAGTCCCAAATACCATTCCCACTGTAGGCTGTTCATCATTTTGTTTTTAGAAGTGTGAATACTTCATAACAGCTGAGAATATTGCTGTGAGGGGGAGAAAATACATTAATAAACTAGAGTTTTTTAATTAGCAACCAAAAAAACCTATGGCTCCTAACTCTACAGAGTCCAAAATCCACTGTAAAAATGGTGAGCTCACTTCAACTGTTCAACATTAGGGGAAATACCTGACATTGTAATTTTTTACTGAAGTGCTTTTTAATGCTAGCCTTACTACGGACTTTCCTAAAGCAAACTCTTTTACTAGTAGGAGCTTTTTTACTCTTTTACTACTAGGAGTTCACTTATGCTAACAATGGACCTATTCACAAAGCAATTCTCAACTGATCTTCCTAATAGTTCTTTTGGGTTGCAAAGAGAATTCAGAGGAGGAATCAGCTGAGCAAACTCCACAGAAACAATCCAGCACAAGGACCCCTCTATGTTCAGAAACTGGAGGGTTAAGGGACAGCCAGTAATCCCACACCTTCAGAGAAACGGTATCTGGCCCTTGGTTCTTGTGTCAGGTTAACTACAGGAACAAAAGGCCCAACTCTGTGTATTATGTACACGACATTAAAAAACTAACTCATGTTAGTTATATCCATGGACACATGGATAAGTTTTCTAAGTGACCACTAAAAAGTTTTCCTGAGGGTAAGTTCTGTAGTTTATAAGTATAGCAATTAAGGGGTGTCAAGCTTGGCATAAAAGTACACATTAATGGATTATTTAAAATAATAAAAGAGCCTTTTTCCCCCTAAATCAAGAATATTGCCAATGTGGGAGGTACTGGGCCAGCTCTTATCTACAAAGGTAAGAGTGTGCAGCTCAAAGTCCTCCAAAAAGTCCATCTCTGATCTCCCTTTTCTGGCCCTAGTATTTCTTTCGATGGCAAACATGAGCACCAAGTTACCTGTCTCTTAGGGAAGTCATATCTAAATTCATAGCAAAAAAAAAAAGATGACTTTTTACTGTCACTTCAAACTTGAAGAAAAGGTGTAATTACTCACATTATTGCTCCGTACCTAGGATGCTTTGGCTGACAAAGCTCTTCTCCAAAAGCCACCACATGCCCTGTATTCTGTGGGTGGGTGTGGGGACTAAGGGCTCCAGTCTATCCAGCAGGGAGCCCATTCCACCTCTGAAAGGAAGTCATCTGAACTTCCCTCCTTTCAAGTCCAAGCACAGTCACTAACTAATCAACAACAGATGGTGCTCTAGCCTGTGCTTGGCTATTGGCAAACTACTTTCTTCCCCCTCTCCCTCCCCACCAAAACTATCAAGTCCCCAGGGGGAGGGCAGAACTGGTCTTTCCCATCCGCACTGATGAGTGATAAAAGCTGAAAAAAGAATCTAGCACCAACCAAGTGTTCAAGTGCTTTAAATGACAGAAATTTACCAAAACTAAACTAAGTGTTCCTAATAATAAGACCAGAAACCCTTATTCTGGGCAAGTGTTTTCACTTTTCTGTGCCTATTTTTTCATTAGTAAAATGCAGACTTAGAATAGATCTATCACTGGCAAAAAAAAAAAACCTGGAAGTTTGCACAAACTGAGGACATTCCTCATCTCTACTTCGGCCAACTTCTAAAAATGGAATCAATGGTAAGGTTTAAACTTTTTGCTTTTAAAAAAGAACCATCCCTCCACCCCATTCCCATCAATCCTAAAATTTACCATAGAAAAAAATCATTTAAGATTCATATTGTATTCTACTCCTTCATAAAAACTAGCCAACCTGCCTAAAAATAGGTATTAGCTGACCAGGGACTTGGCCACTTGTCTCTGACTGTACAACTGTACTTAAACTTATCACTTGCATCAGGGGCAGTCCATCTACACCAAAATTCAGGCAGCACGAACCTCACTTGGGAAAGATGAGTTCCCAGAATGAGTCAGGGATCTGCTACAGAATCCTGACAGGGTGAAGGACACTGCTAACTTCTTTCCATCACAGAGCCAGCAAGAAGTCACATTTCCTTCTTGCTGTTCAGTTAGTGAATTAGTTTCTAGTCCCAAAGACAGGGCAAACACCACTCCTTCCATATTTCACATTTTAAAGGAACAGGACCATATTACTTTTCAATAACTTGGAAAGGTCGGAAAAACTCAGCAAAAGACATTTTCCATATGGTACAGAATATAGCAAGCAGAGGGACACCAATTATTTTCAAGCCTCATTTCCACACAGGAATCTTGAGTTTTTCATAAAACCTGAGTTTTTCATAAAGCTTTCTTTATTTTTTTTAACACTAGAGAACATACTCAATAATTTAAGATCATAATGACAAATATTTGCTGGAAAACATCTTTACTCATTCTTTCAATCAAATTGCTATTTTTCCCGCATCAAAAATAAAAACATACGGAAGTCTTAAGACAGCTGGAATATTATATAATATTCACAGAAAGTTACATAATCTAACCAATCAGTGCTTGAAATTCTGAAAAATACACACAAATAATGAACTCAGGTCTCAAGTCACCAGCAGCTTAAAACAAGCTGGTAAAATAAAATGCAAAAAATTTTAACATGCTATCTTCTTACAGTATGCCTCCTATAGGTATTCTGAAGGAATAACAAATATGCAGATGGTAAACTCAACTTTGCCTGCACCCTGTGTTTATTAAGTGTATTAAGTGTATAGTTTACTTAACAATGTCATAGCAAAAGGAAGCAATATGGAATTAAGAGAGGAAACAGAATAGAGAGCCCAGATATAAACCCAAGCATATAGGGTAAATCAATACATGCTAAAGGAGCCATGGATATACAATGGGGAAATGACTGCCTTTTCAACAGCTGGCGTTGGCAAAACTGAACAGCTACATGTAAGAGAACTAAACTGGATTACTGTCTAACCCCATACACAATAATAAACTCAAAATGGATCAAAGACCTGAATGTAAGCCATGAAACCATAAAACTCTAGGAAAAAAATATAGGCAAAAATCTCTTGGACATAAACATGAGCAACTTCTTTGTGAACAAGCGAAACAAAAGCAAAAATGAACAAGTGGGACTATATCAAACTAAAAAGCTTCTGTACAGCAAAGGATACCATCAGCAGAACAAAAAGACATCCTACAGTATGGGAGAATATATTTATAAATGACATATCTGATAAGGGGTTGACATTCAAATTATATAAAGAGCTCACACACCTCAACAAAAAGCAAATAATCCAATTAAAAAATGGGCAGAGGAGCTGAACAGACACTTCTCCAAAGAAGAAATTCAGATGGCCAACAGGCACATGAAAAGATGCTCCACATAGCTAATCATCAGAGAAATGCAAATTAAAACACAATGAGATATCACCTCACACCAGTTAGGATGGCCACCATCCAAAAGACAGACAACAACAAATGTTGGTGAGGATGTGGAGAAAGGGAAAACCTCCTACACTGCTGGTGGGAATGTAAACTAGTTCGACCATTGTGAAAAGCAGTATGGAGGTTCCTCAAAAAACTCAAAATAGAAATACCATTTGACCCAGGAATTCCACTCCTAGGAATCTACCCTAAGAATGCAGCAGCCAAGTTTGAAAAAGACAGATGCACCCCTATGTTTACCGCAGCACTATTTACAATAGCCAAGAAATGGAAGCAACCTAAGTGTCCATCAGTAGATGAATGGATAAAGAAGATGTGGTACATAAACACAATGGAATATTATTCAGCCATAAGAAGAAAACGAATCCTACCATTTGCAACAACATGGATGGAGCTAGAGGGTATTATGCTCAGCGAAATAAGCCAGGCAGAGAAAGACAAGTATCAAATGATTTCACTCATCTGTGGAGTATAAGAACAAAGAAAAAAATGAAGGAACAAAACAGCAGACTCACAGAATCCAAGAATGGACTAACCGTTACCAAAGGGAAAGGGACTGGGGAGGATGGGTGGGAAGAGAGGGAGAAAGGGGGAAAAGGGGCATTACCATTAGCAGACATAATATAGGGGGTGGGGGGCACAGGGAGGGCTGTAAAACACAGAGAAGACAAGTAGTGATTCTACAGCATCTTACTACACTGATGGGACAGTGACTGTACAGATACTGGTATGTGAGGGGGGACTTGGTGATGGGGGGAGTCTAGTAAACATAATGTTCCTCATGTAATTGTAGATTAATGATACCAAAAACAAGCAAGTATTCTCAGATCTAAACATTACTAACATGGCTATACATCAAAGCTATGTAGAGTGTTATCCAAAAGGAAACAAGGTTCCAAGATCAGCAATGGATATATGCAGTGGTAACTCTTAGTATGTCCTACTATATGTAGTAGTAGTATGTCCTCACTCCTAGCTTATTAGGACTTTATTATTCATTCATATTACTATAAAGTAGGAAAGCACCCAAGATTCAAATAATCTAAAGATGCAGTCTTGACATTAATCTTTTTTTCACTTAGCATTCACTCAATCAAGGATACCCACCTTAGCTTTCTCTGAAAACTGCAGTTTGCACATAGCTGAACCCTTACCTATCCACCCATGAAAGAAAGGTATGTATTCTCTCTCGGTACATTTTGAACCCTCAGCCTAGAGTATTTGCTCCCCTCTCACCAAACTCCTATCTCCTGCCCCAGCAAGCTGTCCCTGGATCACACAGATAACTGCTTCTCCTAGACTGGTCTCTCCTTACACTCGCCTCATTGCATCTTCTAATATGTCAATTTTTCTCAGGGGGTTAAGACCTCTATGTATTTTACACTAGTATGTTTTGCCAAGTACTCTGAACACCAAAGCAAAAAACTCCTGACCTGTATGAAAGGTAATCAGGTAATTTACATTACAAAGAGGCAACAAAGACCTACTTTTAAAACTAACAGGTTAAGACTTTTTTCCAGATGAAATTAGTATTCAGTTATTCTTAACCAAATTACTAACAATGTTTACATAGATTTACTTAGTACATTAATAGTAAAAATACAGTACTTTTGATATTTCATTCTTTCAAAATGCTTTGCAATATAGTCTTGCAGAATATAGAAGTCATCCTAGGTTACATGAGGCCAATCTTCTCTCCCTGTTTCTAAGTTCAGAGGCACAGGGGGCTCACATCAATCTGCTTGTGGAGACCCTGATGACTGCTGACAGGACTGAGAACCACTTATTGTACAACACTTCCAATTAAGAAACAAACTGTTCTGTACTCCAATACATCCACAGGTTCTAACCAGACAGCAAGTATGCCCACACACACAGACCCTTCCATTTTACTGCCCCATCACCTTTCTTTCCTACTAATTAACCTCTTCTCAGATACTGGCAAGAATTTTACCCTCCCAACAAGTCTTCAATCTTCCACTGTCTCAATGGGTGAAGAAGCAAATCTGAGGTGTTGGTTCTTAGTTATTCTGTGACAGTAAGGAGACACCTGAAGCCCTGAGACATCCTTGCCACACACTTTTTATGCACCCCTGCCCTCAAACTTGTTCTGCCTGTTATCTGGACAGTCACAGGCAAACTTTTTAGCCTCTGTCTCCTCAACCTCCCTTGTTCAGATATCAGTACATTATAAGGACACCCTGGCATTGCTGCCAACATACTTTTCCTCTTCCACACTATTTACCTTCTAAATGTCTACTTACTCAACAAAAACACTATTAAATACCTACTACACTGCCAGGCACTACTCTGGCAATGGAGATTCAACAATTTAAAAAAAAACTCTTCAAATAAATAAATAAAAGAATAAGAATAGAAAATTTTTAAAAAACTCTTCATTCCTAGAGCTTACATCCCAGGGGAGACCTGTGGGAAATAAGAGTTACAATCTTTTATGAAGTGGTCAGGGAAAGCCTCTCTCATCTGACAGAAGAACTGAGACTTGAATAGGTAAGTATATGCTGAGCCTTATCTGAAGGCAGAGGGGACCAAACAGAGGAAACAGCAGGTGCAAACACCCTGGAGAAGGAACATGCTTGACAGAAATGAGGAAAAGAGAAAACAAGGTTTTTCATCCTTTCCCAACTATGGCATGGGAGCAGCTGGAAGACTAGGTCAGAGACACGGTGAATGGATACGGCCTTACGAGCCACCATAAGGACTTCGTTTTCCTCTGGGTGATATGGGTGGTCCCTGAGGTGTTCTAAGGAGACAAGAAACATGGCCAGAATTATGTTTTAATAGGATTACTGTGGCTGCTAAGTGTAGAACAGACTTCAACAGGGGTAGGTCAGAAGAAATCGGTATATATTGCCTACAATAATCCAGGTAAAGGACAGCAGTGGCTTAGACAAGAGTGTAGCACAATACTCCCATGTTTCATACACTACCAGACCTTAAGTAACAACATAGTTCTAAATCCAAAAAAAGGTGAACACTAATATTCCAGGACCACAGTGTTTGTACCTTCTGTGGTTAAAGACTAAACTTTTTATCTAACCTCACCTCAGGAACCCCTGGGAATCTTATAGGGATATACGGAACATACGGAAATACAAGGATGACCTTGCCTGCTCCTATGACTGCAGTCAAAGCTAATCCTTTAAACCACCAGGCACAACTTGCTTATATACTACTTAAGGACTAATGCATTCTAGTGTCAAAAGCATGATAGGACCAATGAAAGTGAACAAAAGGACAGTATTTTCTATTCACATTAACCCAAAGTATCCAATCAATAAAATTTAACATTAGCCGCTCAAAAAAAAAAAAAAAAGCCCACTAGGAATTGATGAGATCATGACAACTGAGCAAATAAACTGTTTTTCCACAGAAAACTGCAATGTCTGCTCCAAGAAGATTCCTCAGTATCAGCAGGAACCAAGACGGAACCCAAGACTGGTGGAATTACTACAAATGGCTTTAGAAAAAAAGAAAGACACTTCCAAATGTGTTGTGTGTATAGAGCCTTCTACATAAAGGGGTCAGCAAATGATACACACAGCCAAACGTAGCCCAATCTGTTTTGTATCACCCTTGAGGTAAGAACATTTATACATTTTTAAATGGTTGAAAAAAATCAAGACACTATGTCATGATGTGAAAATTCTATGGAATTCCAACATCCATGAATAGTTTTACTGGAACACAGCCATGTTCATTCATTTACAGATAGCTGCTTTCACACCACCACAGCACAGATGAGTAGCTGAAAAGGGACTGCATGCAGTGGTCTCACATTTTACACTACTACCACAAATTCCAGTGATGCAGTTATTAAGTCAACAGTATCTCAAATACCATGCATTCTGTCATATCACACTTTATTGTTATTTTTTAAATTACCAGTACAAAACTAGAGAAAAGTATACTTTGAAGTTAGCCACTTAAAGTACAGTGTGGAGTTTGTACTACTTTGCTACTGAATGCAATAGATGTCGACATTACCAAACTAAACACTCATCACAATATTCTCAACTCACAGGAAACAAACTGTTAGAATAATTCAAAAATTTAAAAGAGTTTCTCATCACAACAGAAAACCTTCACAGAAACAAAAAATATCAAAATTCAAAATAGAAATGAGTCTACAACCAAAAGTAAGTTCCTGAGTCGTTCATCTGTTAGCGTAACAAGGAGATCCACTTATTTATAGTGGATTAATTAAATGTTTTGACATCAGCAGTGAAAGAAATTGTCCAGACGAAATGAATTTGTTTGACTATTTGCTTTTTGGTGCCAAGAGTTGAGGACAGCTGAAGCAACATCAGTAGTCAATTAAATTAGACAGGTGGAGGGAAAAGAACACCAAAACAACTGTGGAAAGGGGAGGAACAGGGACAATTAAAAGCAAAAGGAACTGCATATAAACCACCATATTCTAGTTGTTACATATAAACCACCATATTCTAGTTGTTAAAGTTGTTTCCCATGGGGTATGAATTAACAATTCTGAAACCACTATATATGTATACTGGAATGAGTAAGTAAGTGAATGATAGATGGTGAGCCAAGTTTCTCACTGTTTGGAGTGGGAGGTTACAGGCAATAAAAAGGAAAGGGTAGAGGGGAGGGGCTCAAAATGGCAGGGTGAGTAGGGTGGCGGAAATCTTCTCTCAAAACCATATATATTTCTGAAAATGCAACAAATACAACTATTCCCAAAAGAGAGACCAGAATATAGAGTACAACATCCAGGCTACATCTACATCTGCGAGAACTCAGCATCTCATGAAAAGGGTAAGATACAAAGCCCTCAACTAGCAGGACCCAAGCACTCCCCCCCACCCCAGCTCACTGGAGGGAGGAAAAGAATCAGAGTAGGGAGGGAGTAGAGGCACAGGACTACAAAATAACTAGCCCTAGTAATCTGCACTGGGAGCACAGACACACACACATTGCATGGTGTACTAGGTATTAGAGAAACAGAAAAGTAAAATCTGAGAGACAGACTGCGAGCAGGTCCCTACAGCCGGCTCCACTGGAACAAAAGAAAAGTAGGCGCTTTTTAAGTCTCAAAAGGACAAGGGCAGGGGATCACAGAAAGATGGCGGCATGAGTAATTCAGAGGAAATATCCTCCCCAAAACATATATATTTATGAAAATACAATAAATACAACTATTCCTGAAAGAGACACCAGTGGATGCAGTACAACAGCCAGGATACATCTACATCTGAGAGAACTCAACATCAAACGAAGTAACATACAAGCTGCAGCCAGGCAGGACCCAAACACTCCCCCACCCCAAAACCTGGTGGGAAGAAAGGAGTCGGAACAGGGAGGGAGTGAAAGCCCAGGACTACTAAACAACCAGCTCTAGAAATCCACACCCGGAACACAGACACAAGGTGCACAGGGTGCTCAATATTAGAGAAATGGAAAAGCAAAACCTGTGGGCAGGTCCCCGCGAATGGCACCCCTGAGACAAAAGAAAAGCAAGTGCTTTCTGCAAGTCTTAAAGAGACAGGGACCCCATGGCTGGACGAAGTTGTCCCGGCACACTTAACCAGCAGCTGGGAATCCCAGGGAAATTAAGGCGCCCTAAACCCCGGGGAGGCAGTGCAGCTCTGAAGCCCCTCACGGCACTAAGCAGCCTGCCAGTCGTTCCTCCAACTGGCGTGGACCCCAACACACTGGCCCAGTAGCGGGAGAGTGGCAGCGCGTGCTGGGGACAGCAGCGCCAGAAGGGACCGGGAGCAGATCCGTGCGCCAATGGTGCCAGACGGGACCCAGAGAGGCTTGTGCGAGCCCACAGAGGAGCAACCGAACAGCCTGGGTGCGGCTTGTGCACACCGGTGGCAGTGAAGCCAGAGGAGCCCGGTAGAGGCCCGCGTGGGAGAGCCCCGCGCGCACCTGCAGCGGAGCCAGAGGGAGCAGGCGCACTCCCAGCAACCAACCAGAATCCCAGCCCAACACACAGCCGTCCAGGCCAGACCCAAAGGCCACTGCTGTCACACAGCTGCCCGGCAGGGGTGCTGCTAGCACAGAGGAGCGCACCTGGCATACCTGTCACTCCCCGCAGGGCTCCGTGCTGCTCTGACAGAGACCCCGCCCACAGCAGCTTAGGGGACTAACCCGGTGGCTGCTCCAAGAGTGCAGGTAACCGTCAGAGGCAGCGGAGAAGGGCAAGGCATCCAGCAAGCAGGAAAGGACTTTCTTCTCCCAGCTGACACACATGCAACCTGCCTACAGCCACCACTATCACCATGAAAAGGCAAAAAAATTTAGTCCAATCCAAGATAGTTCAGACAACACCTTAGAAAGGATCTGCAGAGGCAGACCTAACCAGTCTCCCTGAAAAAGAATTCAAAATAAAAATTATAAACATGCTGACAGAGCTGCAGAGAAATATGCAAGAGCTAAGGGATGAAGTCCAGAGGGAGATCACAGACGTCCAGAGGGAGATTACAGAAGTGAAACAAACTCTGGAAGGATTTATAAGCAGAATGGATAAGATGCAAGAGGCCATTGATGGAATAGAAACCAGAGAACAGGAACGCATAGAAGCTGAGAGAGAGAGAGATAAAAGGATCTCCAGGAATGAAACAATATTAAGAGAACTGTGTGACCAATCCAAAAGGAACAATATCCGCATTATAGGGGTACCAGAGGAAGAAGAGAGAGAAAAAGGGATAGAAAGTGTCTTTGAAGAAATAATTGCTGAGAACTTCCCCAAACTGGGGTAGGAAATAGTTGCTAAGACTACAGAGGCACACAGAACTCCCGAGAGACGGGACCGAAAGAGGACAACACCAAGATACATAATTAAAATGGCAAAGATCAAGGATAAGGACAGAGTATTAAAGGCAGCCAGAGAGAGAAAAAAGGTCACCTACAAAGGAAAACCCATCAGACTATCATCAGACTTCTCAACAGAAACCTTACAGGCCAGAAGAGAATGGCATGATGTATTTAATGCAATGAAAGAGAAGGGCCTTGAACCAAGGATACTGTATCCAGCACGATTATCATTTAAATATGAAGGAGGGATTAAACAATTCCCAGACAAGCAAAAGTTGAGGGAATTTGCCTCCGACAAACCACCTCTACAGGGTATCTTAGAAGGACTGCTGTAGATGGGAGCACTCCTAAAAAGAGCACACAACAAAACACCCAACATATGAACAATGGAGGAGGAAAAAGAAGGGAAAGAAATAATCATCAGACTGTGTTTAAAAGAGTTCAATAGGCGAGTTGAGTCAGACACTAAGGTAGTAAACAAGCTAACCTTGAACCTTTGGTAACCACGAATCTAAAGCCTGCAATGGCAATAAGTACATATCTTTCAATAATCACCCTAAATAAATGGACTGAATGCACCAATCAAAAGACAGAGTAATAGAATGGATAAAAAAGCAAGACCCATCTATATGCTGCTTACAAGAAACTCACCTCAAACCCAAAGACATGCACAGATTAAAAATCAAGGGCTGGAGAAAGATATTTCATGCGAACAACAGAGAGAAAAAAGCAGGTGTTGCAATACTAGTATCAGATAAAATAGACTTCAAAATAAAGAAAGTAACAAGAGATAAAGAAGGACATTACATAATGATGAAGGGCTCAGCCAACAAGAGGATATAACCATTATAAACATATATGCACCCAATACAGGAGCACCAATATATGTGAAAGAAATACAGAATTAAAGGAGGAAACAGAATGCAATGCATTCATTTTGGGAGACTTTAACACACCACTCACTCCAAAGAACAGATCCACCAGACAGAAAATAAGTAAGGACACAGAGGCACTGAACAACACACTACAACAGATGGACCTAATAGACATCTACAGAACTCTACATCCAAAAGCAACAGGATACACATTCTTCTCAAGTGCACATGGGACATTCTCCAGAACAGACCACATACTAGGCCACAAAAAGAGCCTCAGTAAATTCTAAAAGACTGAAATCCTACCAACCAACTTTTCAGACCACAAAGGTATAAAACTAGAAATAAATTGTACAAAGAAAGCAAAAAGGCTCACAAACACATGGAGGCTTAACAACATGCTCCTAAACAATCAATGGATCAACGACCAAATTAAAATGCAGATCCAGCAATATATGGAAACAAATGACAACACCACCACAAAGCCCCAACTTCTGTGGGACACAGCAAAAGCAGTCTTTAGAGGAAAGTATATAGCAATCCAGGCATATTTAAAGAAGGAAGAACAATCCCAAATGAACAGTCTAATGTCACAATTATCAAAATTGGAAAAAGAAGAACAAATGAGGCCTAAGGTCAGCAGACAGAGGGGAGGGACATAATAAAGATCAGAGAAGAAATAAATAAAATTGAGAAGAATAAAACAATAGAAAAAAATCCATGAAACCAAGAGCTGGTTCTTCAAGAAAATAAACAAAATAGATAAGCCTCTAGCCAGACTTAAAAGAAAAAGAGAGTCAACACACATCAACAGAATTAGAAACAAGAAAGGGAAAATCATGACGGACCCCACAGAAATACAAAGAATTATTAGAGAATACTATGTAAACCTATATGCTAACAAGCTGGAAAACCTAGGAGAAACGGACAACTTCCTAGAAAAATACAACCTTCCAAGACTGACCCAGAAAGAAACAAAATCTAAACAGACCAATTACCAGCAAAGAAACTGAAGCGGTAATCAAAAAACTACCCAAGAGCAAAACCCCCGGGCCAGATGGATTTACCTCGGAATTTTATCAGACATACAGAGAAGACATAACACCCATTCTCATTAAAGTTTTCCAAAAAATAGAAGAGGAGGGAATACTCCCAAATTCATTCTATGAAGCCAACATCACCCTAATACCAAAACCAGGCAAAGACCCCACCGAAAAAGAAAACTACGGCCCAATATCCCTAATGAACGTAAATGCAAAAATACTCAACAAAATATTAGGAAACCGAATTCAAAACTACATCAAGAGGATCATACACCATGACCAAGTGGGATTCATCCCAGGGATGCAAGGATGGTACAGCATTTGAAAATCCATCAACATTATCCACCACATCAACAAAAAGAAGGACAAAAACCACATGATCATCTCCATAGATGCTAAAAAAGCATTCGACAAAATTCAACATCCATTCATGATAAAAGCTCTAAG
The DNA here is from genome assembly GCF_040802235.1 of Manis javanica. NCBI lineage: Eukaryota > Metazoa > Chordata > Mammalia > Pholidota > Manidae > Manis > Manis javanica. The sequence goes on along the minus strand of NC_133159.1, from coordinate 27,647,231 downwards.
CAAAATGGGTACAGAGGGCAAGTACCTCAACATAATAAAGGCCATATATGATAAACCCACAGCCAACATCATACTGAACAGCGAGAAGCTGAAAGCTTTTCCTCTGAGATCAGGAACAAGACAGGGATGCCCACTCTCCCCACTGTTATTCAACATAGTACTGGAGGTCCTAGTCACAGCAATTAGACAAAACAATACAAGGAATCCAAATTGGTAAAGAAGAAGTTAAACTGTCACTATTTGCAGATGACATAAAAAACCCTAAAGACTCCACTCCGAAACTACTAGAACTGCTATCGGAATACAGCAAAGTTGCAGGGTACAAAATCAACACACAGAAATCTGTGGCTTTCCTATACACTAACAATGAACTAATAGAAAGAGAAATCAGGAAAAGAATTCCATGCACAATTGCATCAAAAAGAATAAAATACCTAGGAATAAACCTAACCAAGGAGGTGAAAGACCTATACCCTGAAAACTGTAAGACACTCTTAAGAGAAATTAAAGAGGACACTAGCAAATGGAAACTCATCCCATGCTCTTGGCTAGGAAGAATTAATATCATCAAAATGGCCATCCTGCATATACAGATTCGATGGAATCCCTACCAAATTACCAACAACATTCTTCAACTAACTGGAACAAATAATTCAGAAATTCATATGGAAACACCAAAGACCCCGAATAGCCAAAGCAATCCTGAGAAGAATAAAGTGGGGGGGATATCACTCCCCAACTTTAAGCTCTACTACAAAGCCACAGTAATCAAAACAATTTGGTACTGGCACAAGAACAGAGCCACAGACCAGTGAAACAGAATAGAAACTCCAGACATTAACCCAAACATATATGATCAATTAATATACGATAAAGGAGCCATGGACATACAGTGGGGAAATGACAGTCTCTTCAACAGAAGGTGCTGGCAAAACCGGACAGCTACATGTAAGAGAATGAAACTGGATCACTGTCTAACCCCATACACAAAAGTAAATTCGAAATGGATCAAAGAACTGAATATAAGTCATGAAACCATAAAACTCTTAGAAAAAAACATAGGCAAAAATCTCTTGGGCATAAACAAGAGCGACTTCTTCATGAACATATCTCCCCAGGCAAGGGAAACAAAAGCAAAAATGAACAAGTGGGACTATATCAAGCTGAAAAGCTTCTGTACAGCAAAGGACACCATCAATAGAACAAAAAGGTACCCTACAGTATGGGAGAACATATTCATAAACGGCAGATCTGATAAAGGGTTGACATCCAAAATATATAAAGAGCTCACGCACCTCAACGAACAAAAAGCAAATAATCCAATTAAAAAGTGGGCAGAGGAGCTGAACAGACAGTTCTCCAAAGAAGAAATTCAGATGGCCAACAGAAACATGAAAAGATTCTCCGCATTGCTAGTCATCAGAGAAATGCAAATTAAAACCATAATGAGATATCACCTCACACCAATAAGGATCGCCACCATCCAAAAGACAAACAACAAATGTTGGCGAGGTTGTGCAGAAAGGGGAACCCTCCTACACTGCTGGTGGGAATGTAAATTAGTTCAACCATTGTGGAAAGCCGTAGGGAGGTTCCTCAAAAAGCTCAAAGTAGAAATACCATTGACCCAGGAATTCCACTCCTAGGAATTTACCCTAAGAATGTAGCAGCCCAGTTTGAAAAAAAAAAACTAAGGAGCCAGTGACTGTAATGGGGTGTGTGGTGGGGACTTGATAATGGGGGGAGTATAGTAACTATAACGTTGTTCATGTAACTGTACATAAATGATACCAACATTTTTAAAAATAAAATAAGATAAATAAATAAATAAACATTAAGGAGCAAATGGAAAATCACAAAGGTTTTTGAACCAAACAAAAGCATCAGGTCAGGGCTTTTTTTTTTACTCATTATTAAGTCAAAAAATACGGTTCTCCAGTCTACAACAGCTCCTTTCTACCTAGGATTCCACCATATAAGTATACTGTAATATAAGCACGCCCTAGTGCTGTACCTTTAGATTTTTCACTGAAGTAACACCATGATGATTATCCTTATCTTTAAGGATCTATCTAAAGGAGCTTTAAGGACCTTAAGGTATGCTCGATAAAAGTACAGATACATTCTGTGTCCTCCAGAACAGCTGCATCAATTTACAGTGCAACCAGTAGTATTTGAGAATGTCCATTTCCCCAGATCCTCACCAATAATTGCCATATTGCTTTTTTATCATGATGGACATCTTTAGGGGAAAAAATGGTATCTCATTAATCACTTAATCTGTATTGCTCTGGTTTCCAAATGGGATTGATTTTTGTCAAAATAATTAATTTTTCAGAATGGTTAGCCAATTGTTCCAGAACTGTTTGTTGAAAAATGAAGGCATCCTTCCATCACAATCTTGAAACACCACCTTTACCATACACTCAGCCCTTTCCACTTGCTATAAGTTGAGGACTCAGGGTGTTTCCCACTATCCTTCTGGATTTAATGCCGTATGACTGACTATTCCGTTTTCCAAATAACTAACAAGCAACCTATCTCCCATATACAGTAAGATTAATTTGTTGCATCCCTACTATGTGCCATGGCATTGGGCTAATTTATCATCTAACCACAATAACTCTATTGGAGGTCGACAGAGATTTCTATCTCCACCTGAAATCAAAGGTAACTCTGAAGGCTTAAGCAACTTGCCCCAAAGTCCCAGTTTTAAGAAAAGTTTCTGATGAGGAATCAAGGGCTTCCATTTCTCATCCCATTCATCAGATAAGAAAGCCATCTAGGTAACACAGATCATATATTCCCATGTGCATGCCTTATTACTGAACATTGCAGCTGAAAATATTTTGCTGAAAATGTAACAGAAAATATTCCCTATCAAACTACTTCCATCATGTGTCCTCCAACACTAAGCACCCTCAATAGTAAAAAATATCAGTAAATCAACCAATTAAATTTTATATTACCATTCAGTATGGCACTACATTCAAGCCCCTTTAATCACCCCTGGCTGACTGAAAAGTCAAGCAATTCAGACTTGCTGAAGGCATGATGCTCAGCAAAAACGTATGTGACTATAAAAAGCCTGAAACGAATAGAGAGAACAGGCAAGCTAAGTTCTATGCTATAAAGCCACAAGAATCAACACATCACCTTCTAGATTTTCTAGAAAAACAAGAAGAGTATCACAAATAATAGATTTTGCAATTTAAGTCCTTCTGAAGCAAAGTTTTAAGCACTAAGCTTTCACAGAGGTTTCTGTTTCTTGCAGTTTCTTACTGTTTACCTTCACTATGCAGAAACACCTTCACTAGGCACCCAAAGGCAGAGAAGGGAGGAAAGAAGGGATCACACATACAACACACCAGAAGAGTAGAAATCTCTTCTATGTACCCAAACTGTCAACACTGCCCTAAAGAGATGGCATTATAGGAAACTTTTACTTTCTACATTATATATTTCTGCAGTGTCAAATTCTTCACAAGTACCTATTACCTGTGAGGTTTTACAGCCTATGCCTTGCTTATTTAACTAAACTCTGGGGCAGAGATGGAGGGCCTCTAAAAAAAACACACAGAATTACTGAAAGCAAAGCAACAGACTTCTCAAGAGCATATTAAAAACAGCAATTGTAGTCCTGGTACTTCAGAGCAGGAACCAAAAGTCTTCTAATTAGACATTCAGCAACTTCTCTTTGTTTGGCCTTCTATCTTCTGAAATCCAAGCTATGCGGTTACAACATTCCAGATGCTAAAAAGCAAATCAGGCAGAACAAAAACGAGGACACTGTATACATATGCCAGTTAAAAAGCATGGACGGGATCAGATCAGTGCCTGTATGCTTTCTAAAAGCCCCTTGGGTTTCTTCAGCTTGGAAACAAAATAATCAATGTTTTGGGTCTTTCCCCCCTCACTGCTCCATCTCGCACTTCTGAAGTTACCTAAAATATCCCTTTTTTAAAAGAAAAAAGAAGGCACTAAGACCAAAAAAATTTTTTAAGAATCTAACATTAAGACAGCAAAATGACTTTTTAGTGGAGGTTATTAAGAGACCTGCATCATGTATCTAGAACAGGGATAGCAAATTAAAAGACCTACAAACAATATAATGGTATAAAATATAAACCTCCACTGACATTCTGCTCCAGTGTACTGCCAAGATACACATTAAGCTGTGTGGTGAGGTCTGTGACAAACTGGAGAGGACGTGCCTCAACTATAAAAGATGGCTGCTGCAAAGCAGAAACACAGGCCATGGTTGCCAAGATCTAATTTGCAAAAGCTACCTGAATCCAAATTTTTACATGAAATCTCCCTGCTTTTTAATGTTGACAACTAATTCAAATTTACAACACTGAGTGAGCCAAACAAAACATATATGCAGACTGGATTTTGTCCATGAACCTTCAGTTTTCAACCTCGGCCATAAACAGAAAAATACATGGTTCTGAATTTCAGTGGTAGAGCTCAAACTTTGGGACAGAAAGCAAATATGCTATCATCTGAAAGTAAGCTACAAAATATATGAACAAACACCTGAAATACCTAATTGTTGAAGGAAAGAAGGAAGAAAATTATTTTACTCTTCACACACTGAAGTGCTCCATTCCTACCACTAAAATGAGAACTATGAATAAAGCCCAGTGGAAGAAAACATTAGGAAATAAGACTTTTGAGAAAAAAAGCTCACTAATGTTCAGCTTCTCAGTAAGTATATAAGCCCACAACTTTTAGACACCCCCTCCCAAAAAAAACACCGAAATGATTTCCAAGGCAAAACAGCATTTAACACTGATTAAAAAGAGTCCCCTTAAAAGACTAAGAAAGTCAGTCTCTTCGAAAAGGTACCCAAAACTCTTATCCTTCCGGTAAGCCGTGGGCCATTACCTTTTCATGGGTTATGAATATGCCTTACAGACTCTAGAGCAGTAGTTCTTAAACTCTGAAACTCTATACGGTAAAAGGTAACAACCTTTTGAGAAAATGCACTCCCTCACAAAAATCTCTGGAAGTTCATGGGCCTCCAGTAGTCCACGGATCATAGATTAAAGATGCTCTGCTCCAGAGAACACTGAACTATCATCTCCAAACCCTCAGCTTCTTCCCACTAATATTTCCATTCCATCACTACTTCAGGTAACTATCATGCCCAGCCTGGACTAGAACAGCAGCCTCTTACCTGGTATCCCCCACAATCCATTTTCCACACCCCAGCTAAAGTGACTTAAAAATATAAATCAGAAGGCTTCAATGGCTTCTCTCTCCATCTCCTCTTGAACCACTCTCCTCACTATGTCTCAGCCACATCTGGCCTCTTTTCTGGTTCTGAAAGCAACACTACATTCTTCTCATCTCCCAGTCTTGGCACTTGCTGTTTCCTCCACCTGGAAATGCTCTCTCCTTGACATCCTACAAAACTGTCTCCTCACTCTTGCCAAAATTAATTACTCTGATGACCCTTAGGTCTCTCCCTTTTTAGCATCTTTTGGAGTCCCCTGCTTGAAACTCCTGCCATCACTTCTCTGTAATTTATTTGCTTCCCTGCTGGGTCTTCCTCCATGATACTGTACATTCCCCCAAAACAGACCCCTTCCATCTCATGTCACCTGTACTCCCAGAAGTACACAGGAGCTGTTAGATGGTATCTTAGGCACTATTTGCTGAATCAATCAAACACTGAATCAATCTTAGATGTTTACAGAACGAAGGTGTTAAGCAATCTGTCAAAATCTAATATTTGAGAGGACAGCAGTAACCACAGGATGTCACTAATGCCCAAAAGAAACAGGCTTGCAGCTAAGGTTCTTAATGGGTGACTCTCTATTCTAAAAAAAAAAAAAATTAATGAATCCTTACGTCTTAGGTTCTCTCTCTGTCAGCTCCCCACCTTGGTGCTATCTCAGAAATACTCCAAGCTTCCTCCCTCCAATTTCTCAGCACAAAACAGGCCACTCTTTTTCTAATCCATGATTTAACTGGCTAAACCAAATTTTAAAAATACCTGTCGTTGGTACTAAGGAAATATGTTAAAAAACTATTACTACCATCACCACCACGGATGCTAAAATTGGACTGTACCTAGTTTGAATATTAAAAACACGTCTCCAAAACCAGTGATCTTTCACTGCTGGTGAAAGGCTGAAAAACCAGAGATGGAACAGTACTGGACATAAAAATTCGTAGTTAAACAGGTTTTTACAGAAACTTCACCTTTTCTACAAAATACAAGCAAGCCTAAATGGCTGCAGAAAAAAATTTGTTTTTCATACAAGTGCGTACCCTAGTTCACAAAACTTATTTCCCACCAAAGATCACACTAGGCCCGATTTGCTCGAGTTGTTCATGGCAGCAGCAGCTTCTCTTTAACGGGTCTCTATATGATACATCAAGCTGTCTAGGTAAGGTTAACAGGACAGACTACAACAGACAGTACTTCCACAAAAAAAAGAGGGGGAGACATCTGAAAAGGAAGGAAAATGATAGTGTGATTACATGCCTTTCCACTATGGGTCCACAATCTAGAAATCCTGTAAATGATAGTAATAATAGTGTTTAATACATGTCAGGTAATGAGCTAAGCGGTTTTCAACTTTATCTTATTTAATCTTCACAATAACGCTGTCAGGTGGCCACTGTTACCGCTATTTTGCAGATAAGGAAACTGAGGCACCCGGAAATGAAGAACCTAGACCTAAAACCAAAAACGAGCCAAAGTTTGAAATCAGTCAAGCTGGCTCCAGGATCCCTCTGTTATGCTGCCACCAGAAGCTTCACTGGCTCTCTCCTCCCATCTACCATATTCTGAGGCTTTTCCTTCAATCCAATTAACAACCTCCCCGCAAACACTACTGCCACTGTTCCAGATTCTGCCGCCGTGCTCCACCCCTAGGATTCAGACGGCAGAGAATAGCTAACAGAAGTTGCTGAGGTGCTAACGCCGGCAAAGGAAACTGCCTCGCGTAAGCACAACACAGGCCAATTACCACTGGAATGCAAGCTGGCCTCACCTCCAGCCCAAGAGATAGAAATAAAAGTGGGCTCGCAAATTTTCCCTTACAGACAAAATTTGAACTATGCCTCCTCTGGCCGCAAGGCAGAAAAGAACGGAAGAGGTACTAACATTAACTGAGTGCCAGCCACATGCGCCGTAGACGGCAGAACCAGGCCACTGGAGACTAGCTGGGGGGAAGGGCACTCAAGAGTTTCAGGAAAGGGAGAAATCCAACTAATGGGGTTCATACGACTAAAAGGGGAGACGGGGGTGGGAGAGGCCTCTCCCTGGAAGCTTGCATCGCGGAAAAGAAAGGGTAAGAGAGAAAAGGCGGCTCAGAGGGTCGGAAACTAGGCCTACCGAGGGGAAGCCCTAAAGGGCGGGGAAGGGGAGGAGCCGAAGGGAGCTGGGCCCGCTCAGAGCCGACCAAAGGGTAGGCGCGGGAGAGCGGCTCCGCGCCGGGCCTGCTCGGACACCCGGAAGCAGCCTCCTTGGTAAAAAGATGAAAAACGAAACGACTGGAGCCGCTTGGGCTGCCCTAACTCCCATCAGAGCCCTCACTCACCTGGGCCCACCGCAGCGTTCGCAGCTGCAGCCTCACAACGGCACAACCGACCCAAACCCCACCCCCGCCCGACAGCGCGCCCCGCGTCCCCGCTCTCCTACGACGACAGCAGGGCCGTCGCCCCGCTGCCTCCTGGGAAATGTATTCCTAGACTCGTCACTCTCTGCCTACCTGATGGTCTGCTGAACTACGTTTCCCACAAGGCAAGACGAGCATTGGGCCCGCCGCTTTGCGTCACGCGCCAGGTCGTCGGCAGTCACGTGGGTTGTTCTGTTCCATTTTCCATCCCCTCCCCCAGCCTGGGTGGCCTAGGAAAGAGGGAGGGAGGCTGACGGAAGGGGTGGGGGCGTTGCTGACGCCACTGCCCCCACCATTTTGGAGCCAGCCTGGAGGGAGGGCCTGAGCCCCACCTACTCGCGGCCTGCTTTCGTTGTCTAAAAGTCTGAACAGGAAATCCGATCAGCCTGGCTTTCGGTCTCTGCCCTGCCACCTCTCGTTTTGTGACCTTGAGCAAGTGTCTCCCTTCTCTGAGCCTCAGTTCCCACCTCTATAAAATGAACTCGTGATTTCTACCCCAGAGTTACTGCACGGCTCCGACGATGTAAGGCACTTAAAAGTGAAAGTGTCTGCTACCTTAAAAGCGCCACTCAAAATGGAGTTGTTTATATTGTGGTAATTTGACCTCCTAGGAGAGCCGGGGGCAGATGAGCAAAGCTCCCTCCAGCTTCATCTCTGCCACTGCCCCCCTCTCACGACAATGGGAGCACAGAACAGTTTTCTGAAAGTGTGGTCCTGGGAAGCTTGTTAAAATGGGTGCCACTCAACCTATTGGGTCAGAAGTTTCCTGGGAAGTGTAGGCTTGGAATCTGTATTATAGACAGACCTCTCCAGTGATTCTTAGGCCCATACAAGTTAGAGAACCACTGCATTTTTCCGGGGCTGGAAAACCTATTGCAGAGGCTGGTTTCCCCTGGCATTCCTGCCCTAGTGAACTTGAACCTTTAAGATTAAGCTGAAATATCACCTCTTCTGTGAAGCCTTCCCGGTTTACTAGATCTTGCCCATTTCTGTACTTACTTTGTGCCTAATTCTGTAAGCATCAGGGCCTATGTTTGTCTTCCCCACCAGACTGTGAGCTCTTTGAGAACACAGATCAGTCTGATGGATTCTGCATCCCCAGGGCAAAGTAAACATGAATAAATATTGAAGGATGTTCTTTGTGCAAGAAAACTTTACCAGGCTCACCTCAGGTCTCAGACCTGCTACATCAGGCCACACCCTTAATTGACCTCAGCAGCATTCCTTCCACACTACTTGCCCTTTCTTCCTTCTCTGAGCACTTAACTGTGGGATGCATGCTGGGTAGTGCTCCTTGAAAGGTTCTGATTCAACTTAATTTTCAATTCACAGTCTGTTATATGCCATACTGAGTGCAAATACTAGGAACACAGTAATAAACTAGGTGGATACAAAAAAACACATGGTCATTCCTCTTGATTTCTGAAATACTCTATGCTGAATCTTCTCTTAGCTCTCTTCCACCTCTGCCCCTTTCCTTGTCTCAAAACTTAATGCACAGTTCCAGCCTCGACCCACTCCTCACCTTATTCAGACTCTTTCCCTCAGTGACCTTTCTCCTTGAGTGATCTGGCATACTCAGGTAGCTTGTATTCCTGTTTGTTTTACTCCCTTATCTTAGCATCAATTCAGATAGTGCTAGATGTTAGGAAGTCACCATACACTGATTTCCCACTGGTATCTTAAACTAAACCTGCTGAAAACTGAGGTCTTCTTCCCTTCAACTGCCTAGTTAATTGTGTAGTTAATTGTTTACGTATGTGTATTCCCAGTAAGCTTTGAGCTCCTCTCAGGGAAGACAATGCCTATCACTCCATTCATTTATTAAGCACCTACTGTAAGCCAGGCCCTGTGCTATATAAGCTCAGGGGGAAAATGATAAACAAAACCAGTGTCCCCGCCTTCACAGAGCTTGCTTCTAACTGGAGAGAGAATATTAAGAAGTCTATCAAGGAGATTAAAGATGGCAGCGTGAGAGGTGAGACAGAGGCTTTCTCCTAAAACCGCATATAATACGAAAATATAATTAACAACTAATCCTGAAACAGCAACAGGAAAGAGGACTGCACCACACTGCAAACACCTGGGGAAAAGAGCACACCTCACTGAACAGGGTTACTACCAAAGCTGTGGCCCAGCAGGACCCAAGCCCTTCCCCCACCCCAGCTCACCGGCAGGAGGAAGAGAAATGGAGCAGAGACGGAATGGAGGCCTTGAACTGCTGAATACCTAACTCTGGAAATCTGCTCTGGGAGCACAAACCTACATTTCATGGTGCTTGCATGATACTCTCATGATTATGGAATTGGAAAGCTAAGACAGGCAGAATTCCTGGAGAGACTGAGATTCCAGCGGCTTGTGGAAAACAGTGATCCATATCTGGCTGCTCTGGGACAAAAGAAAGGGAGGCAGTCTGAGAAACTTCCTAACAGAGAGATGGCTGCTAAAGGGGCAAGGATTGCACAGAGCTAACTGCTCAGGAGAAAGGACAGGTAGACGAAATTGTCCAGGTGCACTCTGCCCAGCAGGTTGGGAGCTTTCATGATCTTCAGGTGCTCCAGCTCCCGGGCTGGCTACACAGCTCCAAGGACCCCCTCCATGATATGCAGCCTACCGCGCCTTTCACGGGGCCAGCCCCACCTGGCTTGCAAACCGGCAAACCCTACCCTCGCGTGAGGCCAGCCAGAGGGAAGATCTGTCTACAGCAACTACAAACGCAAAGCATAAAGGCTTTCATCTGTGTGATTAGCCCACTGGTTCAGGCAGTAGAGACAGGCATAGCGGCCGGGAAGCAGAAAACACCTCTTTCCTCCCCCCAGGCACCAATATCACCCCCCTGGGACCCCTGACATTGCTTCAGGGGCTGAGCAGCTCCAGAGAGTAGAGCTGCTGGACACTAGAGGGCGCCATATACAAATATGAAACACGAAAGGAACATAGTTCAAAGTAAAATTAATATAACCCCTGAGAAAGATGACATGGACCTCATGACTCTTCCTGAAAGGGAGTTCAAAATAAAAATCATTCACATGCTCATGGAGGTACAGAAAAATATACAAGAATACAAGAATTAATTCCGGTAGGAGATCCAATCGTTAAGAGCACAATGGAGGGTATTGAAAGCAGATTAGATACCATGGAGGAGATGATAAGTGAAACTAGAGAAGAGGAATAACAAGAAGCTGAGACACAGAAAGAAAAAAGAATCTCTAAAGAATATTGAGAGAACTGTGTGACCAATCTAAACAGAACAACATACACATTATAGGAGTACCAGAAGAAGAAGAGAGACAAAAAGGGATAGAAAGTGTCTTTGAGGAGGTAATTGCTGAAAACTTCCCCAATCTGGGGAAGGAGATAGTCTCTCAGGCCATGGAAGTACACAGATCTCATAACGCAAGGGACCCAAGGAGGACAACACCAAGACACATAGTAATTAAAATGGCAAAGATCCAGGATAAGGACAGACCACTAAAAGCAGCCAGAGACAGAAATAAGATCACATACAAAGGAAAGCCCATTAGGCTATCATCAGACATCTCAGCAGAAACCTTACAGGCCGGCAGGGAGTGGCATGATGTATTTAATGCAATGAAGCAGAAGGACCTGAACCAAGATTACTTTATCCAGTAAGATTATCATTTAAATTTGAAGCAGGGATTAAACAATTTCTACATAAGCAAAAGCTGAGAGAATTTACCTCCCACAGTCTCTACAGTGTATTTTGGAGGGACTGCTATTGATGGAAGTGTTCCTAAGGTTTAATAGCTGTCACCAGAGATAATAAAACCACACTAAAGAAAGTAGAACATCTAATTACTAAGCAAATGCAAAATTAAATTAACTATCCCCAAAGTCAATCAAGGGATAGGCAAACACTACAGAATATGACACCTAATATATAAAGAATAGAGGAGGAAGAAAAAGGAGGAGAAAAAGAAAAGAACCTTTAAATTGTGTTTGTAATAGCATATTAACTGAGTTAAATTAGACTCTTAGATAGTAAGTAAGTTAACCTTGAACCTTTGGTAACCATAAATCTAAAGCCTGCAATGGCAATAAGTACATACCTATCAATAATCATTCTAAATGTAAATGGACTGAAGGCACCAATCAAAAGACATAGAGTCACTGAATGGATAAAAAAACAAGACACATCTATATGCTGTCTACAAGAGACTCACTTTAAACCCAAAGACATACACAGACTAAAAATGAAGGGATTGAAAAAGATATTTCATGCAAACAATAAGGAGAAAAAAAGCAGGAGTTGTTGTACTTGTATTAGACAAAATAGACTTCAAAACAAAGAAAGTCACAAGAGACAAAGAAGGACATTACATAATGATAAAGGGGTCAATACAACAAGAAGATATAACCATTATAAATATCTATGCACCCAACACAGGAGCACCTACATATGTGAAACAAATACTAACTGAATTAAAAGGGGAAATAAAATGCAATGCATTCATTCTAGGAGACTTCAAACTCCACTTACTCTGAAGGACAGATCAACCAAACAGAAAATAAGTAAGGACACAGAGGCACTGAACAACACATTAGAACAGATGGACCCGACAGACATCTACAGAACTCTACACCCAGAAGCAGCAAAATACACATTCTTCTCAAGTGCACATGGGACATTTTCAAGAATAGATCATATCCTAGGCCACAAAAAGAGCCTTGGTAAATTAAAAAAGATTGAAATTGTACCAACCAGTTTCTCAGACCACAAAGGTATGAAACTAGAAATAAATTATGCAAAGAAAATGAAAAATCTCACAAACACAGAGGCTTAATAACATGCTCCTAAATAACCTATGGATCAATGACCAAATAAAAACAGATCAAGCAATATATCGAGACAAATTACAACAATAATTCAACACCACAAAATCTGTGGTACACAGCCAAGGCTGTTCTAAGAGGAAAGTATATTGCAATACAGACCTACCTCAGGAAAGAAGAACAATCCCATATAAGCGGTCTAAACTCACAATTAATGAAACTAGAAAAAGAAGAACAAATGAGGCCCAAAGTCAGGAGAAGGAGGGACATAATAAAGATTAGAGCAGAAATAAATAAAATCCAGAAGAATAAAACAATAGAAAGAACCAATGAAAGCAAGAACTGGTTCTTTGAGAAAATAAACAAACTAGATAAACCGCTAGCCAGACTTATCAAGAAAAAAAGAGAGTACACACACATAAACAGAATCAGAAATGAGAAAGGAAAAATCACTATGGACACCACAGAAATACAAAGAATTATTAGAGAATACTATGAAAAATTACATGCTAACAAACTGAATAACCTAGAAGAAATGGACAACTTTCTAGAAAAATACACTCTTCCAAGGCTGACTAAGGAAGAAACAGAAAATCTGAGCAGACCAATTACCAGCAATGAAATTGAATCGGTAATCAAAAAACTACCTAAGAACAAAACACCTGGACCATATGGCTTCACCACTGAATTTTATCAAACATTTAGTGAAGACCTAATATCCATCCTTCAAAAAGTTTTCCAAAGAGTAGAAGAAGAGGGAATACTTCCAAACTCATTCTATGAGGCCAGCATCACTCTAATACCAAAACCAGGCAAAGACACCACAAAAAAAGATAATTACAGACCAATATCCCTGATGAACATAGATGCAAAAATACTCAACAAAATATTAGCAAACCAAATTCAAAAATACATCTAAAACATCATTGATCATGATCAAGTAGGATTTATTCCAGGGATGCAAGGATAGTACAACATTCAAAAATGCATCAATATCATCCACCCCATCAACAAAAAGAAGGACAAAAACCACATGATCATCTCCATAGATGCTGAAAAAGCATTTGACAAAATTCAATATCCATTCATGATAAAAACTCTCAACAAAATGGGTATACAGGGCAAGTACCTCAATATAATAAAGGCCATATATGACAAACCCACAGCCAACATTATACATAACAGCAAGAAGCTGAAAGCCTTTCCTTTAAGATCAGGAACAAGACAAGCATACCCACTTTCTCCACCTCTATTCAACATAATACTGGAGGCCCTAGCCATGCAATCAGAGAACACAAAGAAATGAAAGGCATCCAGATTGGCAAGGAAGAAGTTAAACTGTCCCTGTTTGCAGATGACATGATATTGTACATAAAAAACCCAAAGAATCCACTCCAAAACTACTAGATCTAATATCTGAATTCAGCAAAGTTGCAGGATACAAAATTAATACACAGAAATCTGTTGCTTTCCTATACACTAACAATGAACTAGCAGAGAGAGAAATCAGGAAAATTCACAATTGCATCAAAAAGAATAAAATACCTAGGAATAATCCTAACCAAGGAAGTGAAAGACCTATCCTCTGAAAACTACAAAACTACAAGAGAATTTAAAGAAGATACCAATAAATGGAAACATGTCCCATGCTCATGGATAGGCAGAATTAATTTTGTCAAAATGGCCATCCTGCCTAAAGCAATCTATAGATTCAATGCAATTCCTATCAAAATACCAACAGCATTCTTCAACGAACTAGAGAAAATAGTTCTAAAATTCTTTTGGAACCACAAAAGACCCCGAATAGCCAAAGAAATCCTGAGAAGGAAGAATAAAGCTGGGGGGATTATGCTTCCCAACTTCAAGCTCTACTACAAAGCCACAGTAATCAAGATAATTTGGTATTGGCATAACAACAGACCCATAAACCAATGGAACATACTAGAGAGACCTGATATAAACCGAAGCATATATGGTCAATTAATATATGATAAAGAGCCATGGACATATAATGGGGAAATGACAGCCTCTTCAACAGTTGGTGTTGGCAAAACTGGACAGCTATATCCAAGAGAATAAGACTGGATTATTGTTTAACCCCATACACAAAAGTAAACTCAGAATGGATTGAAGACTTGAATGTTAGTCATGAAACCATAAAACTCTTAGAAGACAACATAGGCAAAAATCTCCTAAATATAAGCATGAGCAATTTCTTTCTGAACGCATGTCCTTAAGAACGGGAAACAAAAGCAAAAATGAACTCATGGGACTACATCAAACTAAAAAGTTTCTGTATGGCAAAGGACACCATCAACAAAACTAAAAGGCATCTTACAGTATGGGAGAATATATTTTTAAATGACATATCTGACAAGGGGTTAACATCCAAAATATATAAAGAACTTACACGCCTCAACACCCAAAAAGCAAATAACCCAATTAACAAATGGGCAGAGGATATGAAGAGACAGTTCTCCAAAGAAGAAATTCAGATGGCCAACAGACACATGAAAAGATGCTTCACATCACTAATCATCAGGGAAATGCAAATAAAACCACAATGAGATATCACCTCACACCAGTAAGGATGGCCAGCATCAAAAAGACTAAGAACAACAAATGCTGGTGAAGATGTGGAGAAAGGGGCACCCTCCTACACTGTTGGTGGGAATGTAAGCTAGTTCAACCATTGTGGAAAGCAATAGGGAGGTTCCTCAAAAAACAAAAATAGAAATACCATTTGACCTGGGAATCCCACTCCTTGGAATATACCCAAGGAATACAACTTCTCAGATTCAAAAAGACATATGCACCCCTATGTTTATCACAGCACTTTTTACAATAGCCAAGATATGGAAGCAACCTAAGTGTCCGTCAGTAGATGAATGGATAAAGAAGAAGTGGTACATGTACACATTCATATATACATTCAGCCATAAGAAAGAAACAAATTCTACCATTTGCAACAACATGGATGGAGCTGGAGAACATTATGCTCAGTGAAATAAACCAGGTAAAGAAAAACAAATGCAAAATGATTTCCTTCATTTGTGGAGTATAACAATGAAGCAAAACTGAAGGAACAAAATAGTAGTGAACTCAGAGACGCCAAGAAGGAACTAGTGGTTACCAAAGGGGAGGGGTGTGGGAGGGTGGGTGGGGAGGGAGGGAGAAGGGGATTGAGGGGTATTATGTTTAGTACACATGGTGTGGGGAATCATGGGGAGAATAGTGTATCACAGAGAAGGCACACAGTGGATCTATGACATCTTGCTGCGCTGATGGACAGTGACTGCATTGGGGTATGGGTGGGGACTTGATAATATGGGTGAATGTAGTAACCACACTGTTTTTTCATGTGAAACCTTCATAAGAGTGTATATCAATAATACCTTAATAAAAAATTTTAAAAAAAGAAGTCTATCAAGTGCATAACTAATTACTACTGTGATAAGTGCAACACAGTAGAACATATGATATATACTATGACAACATAGAACAAGGGTTGACAAACTACAGCCTATAGACCAATTCTGGCCCATTTGCTTTTGTATGTTTAGAAGCTAGGAATTTTTTTTCCCTAGGAATTGTTTTTACATTTTTTAATGTTGCAGAAAAATCAAAAGAAAAGTAGGTATGAAATTCAAAATTCAGAATACATAAATTCATTAATGTGTTGGCTATGGCTGCTATGATGCAGAGTGGAGTGGTAGTGACACTGTGATTTGTAAAGCCTAAAATATTTATTATCTATCTGCCTGTCTCTCTTGAGGGGGATTGCCTCAGGGCAAGTTCACTCTGGATTCCCCAAGACTGAATAACAGTTGAACGTGAGAGGTAAAAAGGTCTATATCAAGCTTTATTTTCACAGTGGCAGGTGCAGCTGGAATCATGTTTGCCTTTGGAGAGTTCTCAGTCTCTATCTCTCCCTCCAGGCAGAGCACTGGGCCGAGCTTTTTATATAGTCACTGACAATTATGACTCATTGCCAAAGGGTGTGTAAGTATTAGCCTAGCAGTAGGCCAGTTACATCACCATGCAGTTTAGGGTCAGGTGAGGATCCTGGTCATAGAAACTTTCATTCTCCCTACACTGCCTTCACAAAGAAAAAGTTTGATGACTCGACATAGAATCTGGAGATCCTGACCTAGGCTAGGTCAGAGGAAGCTTCCATGAGGATGTGACCTTGACCTATAAACTTGTAATTAACCAGGCCAAGAATTGGAGAAGAGCAGAAGAAACAACACATGGGAAAATTCTGTGACCTGAAGGTACTTGGCACATTCTATATATTGTTAGGCCTGCCATTGACTCTGGACTTTGCTATTAATAGCACAGTGAACCTACTGAGGTGATAAGGAGCCAGATCCTGCTATGTCTGATAGTTCAGGTTGAAGGTATCAGATTTTACTCTGAGAGCAATAGGAAGCCATTGACAGGTTTATAAGCAGGACAGGGATTCTGATTTCCTTTTTTAAAGGATTGTTCTGGCACAGCATGAAAAAGTATTAGGGTAAACCAGAATGACAGTGGTAAGACCAATTAGGAAGTTATTTGACAGTATTTCCAATGAGAAGACACAGTGGCTTGATCTAGTGTGTTCTCAATGGGGATCAAGAAAAGTAATAAGATTCAAAAGATGCTCAAAAGATATTTAGGAGATCTTGGTCTTGGCTATTGACTGCATGAGAAAGGGAAGGAGGGATCAAGGTGGACCCTGTAGAGACCAAGAGCAGGCAGCCCCAAAATGTATTGTGGCATGCAAAGTATTTGAGCTGAAAACCATCAAGGCCCAAAAGACTCAAAAAAAACTTTGACCTCTCCAACTGCATAAAAAGAATTTAGATAGGGGCTGTCACCTTAAAGGGTGTGGCTGAGTCTGTTAAAATATCTCTCTGTGCTTCATTGTTTCCATATGGCCCATCAAGTATTCTGCTTACCATTTATTCTTTTCATATTCCTGTGAATTACTTCCTTTCTCATTTGAAGTCTCAAACCCCTACCCTCTTCTCCTTGGTTCGAGATGACATATATACCTGATTCTCCCTGTCTGTGGAATCCAGGTCTTCTATGGCTTCTCCATACATATGTAATTAAACTTTGGTTTCTTCTCCTGTTAATCTGTTTCATGTCAATTTGATTTTAAGACCAGTTAGAAGAACCTTGAGGGGCAGAGGAAATTTCTTCCTCCCCAACGACCCCTAGGGTTCTGACTTGAATAGCTGCATGGATGGAAGTGCTGTTACTGCCTCCCTACCCTTCTCTGCTTGTGCAAGTCTCCTCACACTCATCCCGATGTACTGAAGTCATCATTACATGCCTGTGTCTTCTGCAGAAAGCCAACCCTGGATGGCAGCAGTGAGCCTGTTCTTTGTATCCCTAGGGCCCAGCAGTGGGTCAGGCACAGCATCAGCTGTGTGTATGGACTTCTTAGTTCTTTTTCCTGTTTCTTATAGGGGCTCCTCTATCCTTCTGATCACTCAGTTTCAAAATCTCTGAAGAATCCTGGTTTCTGCTTTCTACCTTATCCATTATATGACATCAGTCACAAAATTCAATGTATTCTGCCCCCACAACATCTGTTCTGCTCTTACTAACCTGTTTCAGGCCTTCATGTGTCTTAACATGTGTAAAGTGATTAGCACAGTGTCTGGCCTAGAGTAAGGAGTATGTAAGTGTTGGCTATGATTAAGAGCTCTTCCTCAGCTTCCCTGCCTCCTGCTGCCTTCCATCCAGGTCACCTCTAAAAGGTAATCAGAATGCTATTCCTCAGGCACAACTCTGAT
Source organism: Manis javanica (assembly GCF_040802235.1). Classification (NCBI taxonomy): domain Eukaryota; kingdom Metazoa; phylum Chordata; class Mammalia; order Pholidota; family Manidae; genus Manis; species Manis javanica. The sequence goes on along the minus strand of NC_133159.1, from coordinate 27,629,011 downwards.
CATGTCATTCCCTGGCTCCAGCACTCTTAAGATCACACCTTAAATCCTCAATGGGGTCTGCAGGTCCCACGTGGTCTAACATCTCACTATCTTTCCAGTTTCACCTTCGCCCTCAAAGGCTTTCCATTGTCATTGGGATGAGGGTCAAGCTCAAGGCCTTCCACCATCTGGCCTCCACGTCCTCATCCTCATCTCTTTCATATACAATGCTGCAGATGTGTGCTTGTCTTGTCAAGATTCTGGGTTTCCTGCCTCGTGTCTGCTCTCACCCTTTCTCCCCAGTGGCCCTACCTATCAAAGGCACATCCTGTCAGCTGAGGGTCCCTCTCCATCAGAAGTCCCCGATACCTACTCTGCGTTTGTCATATTCTACCTTCCACGGTTGAGATTTCTGCACATCTCATTCCTCCACTGACCTGGAAACGGACAGAGTGGCCATCTGTTGCTGGGCCTGCTCAGCATCTTTCCATTCCTGCTCTGGTAACAGCTCTCTGATAATCCTTTGAGAAGGCTTCCTACCCCCACTCTGGCTCCAGCGTGAGCAGGTGACTGGCTGATCAGCGCATTTCATTCCTTTGGCCACAGTGATTGGCAAGTGGCTCATACCAAGCTAGTCAGCTGGAGACCAATGCTGGGATACTGGGAGAAAGGCCCTCTCTTCTGGGACTGCTACATTAGAAGAGCAGCAGCCTGGACTTGCCAATGGGCATCTTTGCCACTATTTGGAAAGAGCCTTCCTGAGAATGAAGCCAACACAGTTGGAAAGCAGAGCCATGAGTTGCAAAGGACATATTCCCAGCTCTACCAGTGGAGACCTTGAATTCAGCCCTACCTGAGGTTAGCAGTGCTTCTGTACTTCTCCTTGCTTGAGCCCAATAAATGAATTCATTTGAGTTGTGTTTTGCCAACTTCTAAGCTGGAGTCACAACTAGCAGGGAGAATCTGTTGGAGCAATCTATTATTGTATACAGGCAGAAAGGGAGATCAAAAGAGACTGAGACCAGCACCAGTGTGTGGCCCCCTGAGCTTGAAGGACCACCTATGGAAAAGGGGAGCAGTTACCTTTGGTATTGCTCAGACCAACCAATAAAGTAATTCCACCTTTCTGCTGTTTTGCAAGAGAACCAAACCAAACATTCTGATCAGGGTGACAGTTGCTTGTCTTGTCGTTGATCATTGACAAGTGGAGGCCCTTCTTGTGTGACCTTAAGCAGGAGATGGTTATGCCCTAGCCAACTGGCTAGCATCTACCATCAGGGAAAACTCTAGTCCCGGGGTTCCCAGATTTATCTGCACATTAGAACCATATTAGGATACTTTAAAATTTCCAACATCCAGGCCACATTCCAGACCATGTAAATCACAACCTTTTTTTTCCCAATTGAAGTATAGTTGATATACAATATTATATTGGTCTCAGTAAATCACGATCTTTAGGGATGGGACACAGACATTGTGATTTTGAATTTTCTACAGGTGATTCCAACATGCAGACAAGACTGGCTTATACTTTTCTAAGGCAGAGATTCTGGAGAATCTCTATATCTGGTGATTTATTTTTCTTAATACCTACATCTGAGCCCCACCACCCAGAGATTCTGATTCAGTTAGTTTGGGGTGGAGCTCTGCTAGTGGCTGCTATAGCCTGGATGTTTGTGCCCCAAAAATTCATATGTTGAAACTTAACCCTAATGTGCTGGTATCTGGAGGTGGGAGCTTTGGGGGATGATTAGGTCGTGAGGGTGGCACCTCATGAATGGAATAACAGAGACCCCCAGAAAGCTCCTCCCTCTACCTGCTGGGCACCGCTTCCCTGCTCATTCACTTGCTCATCCCCTAAGGGATTTTTATGGGATGGATGAGACTGAGAGAAGTTTCAAGAGGCAAATAAGACCTGGGCTCTCCTTCCTTTTCAGACCCTCCTGTTTCTGTTCTTGTGTTGAACACAAGGCCAGAGCTAGTCAGATTTCTAGAGGCAAGTCTGGAGATCCACCTCTCTGATCCCACCCTCAGGGTTGGCCCAAGACCTGGGTAGGTGTGTCCATCCTCTCCACCCACACCCCTCCTTGGGTGGTCTTGCCAAGGTCTAGAGGGGGGAGGGGAAAGTTCTTCAGCTTAAAGCTAAATACCAGCAACTAGTAATATGCTGATTTGACTTTCCTTCCAACTGTTGCAGCTGGCCAGGCTGAACCTCTTTCCGTTGGTCTGGAATCAGAGAGGTGGGGGGAGTATAAGTACCACTCTGAAACCCCAACTCTGGTATTTATACCAGCTGCCATTCATTGGCTCTTCTGACTGAATGGACTGTGTATTGTGACCTGTGTCCTCTGCATTCTGCCAGCACAGAGATTGCCACGAACAAAGGGAGAAATAAAGTGGGAGAAACCCATTTATTGCTTACAAGCAGTCGTGCACTTCTCTTCCCCCATGTCTTTCATGACCTGGCTGTAAAAACGGACCCCACCAAACCTCTCTGGTCCAGATATACTCTCACTCCCCCTAACCCTTGTAATCACCGATTGATATGGAGATGGACTACTTCTCTCCACCCCTTGGAAACACCTATTGATATGGAGATACATTAAGGCCCGGTGAGAGGTTCTGGAAATACTGCAGTTTTACCCACAGTAAATAAAATAAATTGATTCAGGTCTTGGTTGAATCCTGCCCCATTTATGAAATAAGAAGGGATACAAGATATACAGATGAGATACAGTAATCCTGCTCTCAGGTTTCCAGGGACCCACAGCCTCTCAGGGGCAAGGGAGGCTTGCCACAAAGGAGGCACTTGAGCCGGCTCTTAAAGGATAGGCAGGAAAAGCATGAAGGTGTAGAGATGTAAGGTTCACTAGGAGAACACTGTGCTCCCTTAAGGGCGCTTGAAAGGATGTTCTGGTTGACACCCCCACATCCACACACACACCTCGAGTAAACGAGAGGGCAGGGCTTCATGTCAGTTCTCCTCAGTCCTCTCAAGGGAGCAGATCAGTTGGGACTGAGCACTCAATACCAGATGCTTACAGAAGGAAAAGAGGCTCATAGAAGAGGTCCCAGGGAGAGAAGGACGTAGCACCAGCCACCATTCGCTGCTCTTCCCATCGTCGGCTTTGAACAAGTTCCTTTTGCAGTTGGGACATCCTCCTGGGGGTGGTGCGATAGATGAGTCATCAGAAATAGTTATTTGGTCATACGACCAAATATACACTTCCCAGATATATTTGGTCTTCATCCACAGTTGGGGAAAACACTGCAGAGTCTTAAAGGTGAAGTGGGTGTTTTGTCATGTTAATAAGACACTTTTGGACTCCACCCAAGGGCAGAGGCTGGAGTCTGAATCAGCCAATGGCCAATAATTTAGTAAATTGTGACTGTGCAATTAATACCTCACAAAAACCCCTGAGAAGGGCTGATTTGCTCTCTCCTCCCTGGGAGCCTGCTTCTCTGTCCGAGGGAACTTCCATGCTTGGGAAACCAGAACGCCTCCATGTGCCACCAAGCCAGGCCCCAAGCTCCACGTGGATAGAAGCTCCTTTATTTGGGACCTTGCCCTAGGCATCTCTTCATCTGGCTGTTAACTTGAATCCCTTCTAGTATCCTTTATTAAACTGGTAAACGTAAATGTTTTCCTGAGTTCTGTGAGCCACTCTAACAAATTAATCGAACCTAAGGGGAAAGGCCGTGGGAACCTCCAATCTGTAAGGGGTAGGTCAGAAGCCCAGGTTAACTGCCTGGGGCTTGGGACCAGCATTTGGAGTTGGGGGTGGAGGGCAGTCATGTTGGACAGAGCCCTTAACCTGGGGAATCTGGTGCTGTCTCCAGGCAGATAGCATCAAAATTGAGTTCTCTGACCCCTTGCTGGTGTTCGAGAATTGCTTGGGGTTTGCTTGGGGGAAGAACACCCCTCCACTGCCTCCCCCACACATTGGAGTTGGGTCCGGGAACCCAAAAGGAGTTAAGCAGCTCACCCATCACAGGTGGCAGTGAATGTAACATCACTGACCCTTCTTGGACTCTGATTTGACAGTGCTGGGTTCTAGCCAAGCCAGTTACTCCCAGGGGAGTCAGAGTCAGTCCTCAGAGGGGTTCAGGGATGGAGGCCTTAGAGGCTCTGTCTCGCCCCCTCTCCTATCCAAAGCAGGATCCTGCACCTCACTGATCTAACACCCCCTAGCTTCTCGAGCACAGGGACTTATTCATCATTGGCATATCTTCTCTACTCCTTCCCAAACGGCTTGCTTTTTAATTGTTTAATTTGAAACAGCTGCATTTAAATTTTTGGTCTAACTCAGTGGTTCTTCACTGTGGACCACTGTGTCCTCCAGGGGACATTTGGTGATGTCTGGAGACTCTCCTGGTTGTCACAACCTTGAAGGGGAGAGGGTACTACTGTCATCCGGTGGGCGGAGGCCAGAGGTACAGCTAAAAACCTTACAATGAGCAGGACAGCCCCCCACACCAAAGACTGATCACCCCAAATATCAACAGTGCCAAACTGGAGAAACTCTCTTGCTCAGAGAGAAAAAAACTCAGTAGTATTAAGCTTTAAAAATTGTTATGGCTTGGCCAGCAAACTGCCACAAGGTCTTTGTTCTGTAATTCATCAATAAATTCATGCTTGCTCTCTTTTCCCCAGCTTCTCTATGGAGAGGTTGCAGAGGTAATTAGGGACCAGTGGGGATGAGAGATGGGGTCACACAGTGCAAAGTACCCAAGTTTTGGAGTCAGATCTGAGCTGATACTCCAGCCTTCATTACTTTAGCTGTGTGCCTTCTGTTAAGTGACTTACCCTCTCTGAGCCTGTTTTTTTCATCTGTAAACTAGGATAACTCCTACCTAGCTAGGTCCAGGCACTCAGTTATTGATATGACTTCATCCTGAGGCGATGGGGAGCCATCAGAGGACATCGTGTGAGCATCTGGGAGGCAAGTCAACTTTGAATGGTCCCTGGGCAGCCTGGAAGGGAGACTACTTACCCTCACACTGTGTTTAATTCCCTCCAGCCCGGTCCGGAAGTCTTGAAGTCTAGCTGGAATCACCGCTTCTTAACGTCCATTCTCCCTTTTGTTTAGTTAGATGCCTAGCACCTTATTGCCCCCACAGTGGTCTAAACTGCAGGGAAACAGATAGCGGCTTAATTTGCATTTCAATCTCCCTGCTGTGAGTCTGTTTCCTCCTTTTTGCCTGGGGGTGGGGACTGAGGCTGTTAAAGGCTTTGGGGTTGCCAGGCCAAAAGCAGAGGTTGCCAAGTTCCAAAAGACATTTCCCGGCCAGGACTTTTGTGTAACACAGTCAGGCTCTAGGAGACGCAGATTTGGGTTATTCTGGAGCTCAGGGCTCCCAAGCTCTTGAGGGGCAGACATGGGCCCATCAGAGAAGGCTTGAAGAGTGAGGAGATGGGCACGTGAGGGCTGAGAGTGGTGGTTTGGGAGCAAAAGACCACTGTGGCGAAGCCAAGCGGATCATGGGGATAGCTGACTGAAGATCAGAGTTCTCCCCTGAATGTTCTAGACTATAGATAAACTAGACAAGGATAAACTCAGGAATTATATACACAGTGCTTCAGAGAGGTGGGGGCATTATACAGAATTAAATTATGTAAATAAAGTGTATTTAAAGGTAATAACATTCCAAGTGCATCACTTCCTAATTATTTTACTACATTTTGCTATTATCTATGCTCTTGGGGTTATTCTCATCTGTATGGTGGAAATACTATATCATGGTCTTCTGCAGGTCACCTCTTCCTGGCAACACCTTCAGTCACATCACACGAGTAGCTTGGAAGTGGTGGTGGTGCGACTGTTTATACCATGGAAATTGGCAAACGCTTCAAATCAAGTCTCTCCGTTGTACCACCCACCTCAGATTGTTTGTAAACATTTACCAGCACACCACTGGGTAGAGGATTCTCAAAATATGACTGATTGAATTTCCCACCAGCCTGGCTGGCAGGGGGGATTTGGAGCAGAATAACCCATTAAGAGAGAAATAAGTAAATGTGACATGTCTTACATCTAATGATTGTGGATAAAATGCATGCTTGCTACAAATACCTAGTCCATATACACTTGGGGGCTCATCTTTCCCTCCTCCCTTAAAGACAGGAGTGCACACCAACTCACAAAGCACCGTCCAGCATACCCCCAAAACGCACCTTCTGGATGGAATAAGACCAGAAGCCCGTGAGGGCAGGGACTTTGTTCACTGCTTCAGCACATCTTCAGACCCCTTCTCAGGCTCAGCAACTCACCCAGTTTCCCTGGCTTCTCAGTCAGGGTAATTGAAGCCATGCTGGGGGTGAGGGGTGTGCAGGAGGGATGATGGGAGCACCAGCCAGAAGCCAAGGGTTGCCTCTTCTTAAGCACATGGATCCACTTGGGAGCAGGGAAGGTAGTGTCAGTGGAGGGCAATTGCCTCCCCAGGGCAATGTCCAGAGATATTTTTCATTGTCACAGCTCAGGGGAAGGCTGCCACCGGCATTTGGGCAGGCAGAGGCTAGGACTGCCACTTGAGAACCTCCAGTGCGCAGGACAGCACCCCCTGTGCCCCCCACTTCCCTGTCAGAGGATTATCATGCCCCAAACAACAGCAGTGCCGAGGCTGAGAGACCCTGGGGTTGGGGCACAGTGGGAGAAACTCAGCCTGGGCCAGGTCTGCTTGCGGTTAGCTAGAGCTCCCTCACCCCCCATAACACCGGCCTCATGGGGGCCTTTCGGGCACCTTCTGTGTCCCCCCTGCCCTGTGTGCCTGTGGTGCTGTGCTTGTTCATCTCTATTTATCTCTTGGTTTCCTCTCACTTCCATTGTGCTGTCTGCTCTGGCTGGATCCCTGTGTTCTGAGACAGGAGACAAGCCTTTGGCATTTGGACTCCCTGGGCCCACACTAATCACTCCAGCTGCCTCTGCCTGGGAGCGGGGCCAGGAGGTTGGCAAAGGGGGAGGGTGCAAAGATGGAGGTCTAAAGGTCCCAGTAGCATCCTGTCTTTGCCCCTCGGGCCCTGCTGCCTGCTTGCCAGAGGCCTGGAGCTCCGCCTCCTCCCTACCCCAAGGGCCTGGGTCCTAAGACAGCCTGCCTAAGTGCCCTTGCCCTGCCTACTGACCCCCTTCCTCCTCACCCTACCTCCAGCTCCTTAAATTCCTTCTGTAGGCTAGTCCAGCAGCTGTTAGTAAACAGCTGGGATTGGGCAGCTCCTCATCCCCGGCCCCCTCTGAGCAGTAAGGGACACCAGGATCATGACTTTGGCTGAGCCCAGTACCCTCTGTCCAGTGGCCTCCAACCTGGGCCTGGTTTCCAGGACCCAGATCCCAGCACTCAGAGCCAGGACGTGTTACCCTGAGCTGGGAACCCAGTGTTCAGCATCCGCAGTGCCCATTTCCAGGGCCCAGGCCCCAGCCCTCAGTGCCTGGCCAGAGCTGCCTCCCCTGCACCTCTGCTCACTTCACTTGGCAGACCCTGGAGCTTGGCCTGCTACGTGCTAGGCCAGCAGGGCCCAGGGTGTAAGGACAGGGACCTAGCCGAAAACTCTGGTGGCAGTTTTAATAGCAAATTTGAATGGCTTTTAAAGTAAAAATCATTCATGTGAAGATTAAAAAAAAAAATCAGGGAAAGGACCAACAGTATGGGCAGAGGGAGGAGACAGGTTTGGGCAGGGGATAGGTTTGCCAGATAAAAAACAGATGCCCAGTTAAATTTGAGTTTCAGGTAACAGAGACTTTTTTACTGTAGGTATGTCCCATATCCTATTTGGAACATACTGTACTAAAAAATTATTCATTGTTTATTTGAAATTCCATTTTGGAAGGGTCCATATTTTTATCTCAACCTGGCTTCCCACTAGGGGATAAGCCTTCCCCCTCAGGTTATCTTTCTGTAGCTTTAGGTGGGGAAGCTGACTGTTTCTATCACTGCTCACTCTTGGGTAAAGGGAACTTCAGGAGATCCTATTTTTTAAATTTATATTTTTATATACCTTTTCATTTTCTTTAAGGAATCAGCATTAGTTTACAGTACAAAAAAATCAGATGTTATAGACACTATATCTTGCCTAGATTGTTGCACGCAACCCTTTTGTCCACTCTTTAAAATGATTTTTGACTAATTAATACAGTCACATGCTTCAACATTCCATAGGCACAAAAGAACATGCAATGAAATGTTTCTCCCACCCCTGTCCCTCAGCCACCAGTTCTCTTTCCTACTTCTCTGTGTTTCCTTCCAGGGACCACCTATTGCCACAACTTCATAATTATCTTTGGCCTCCTGTCTTGCCCACCTGCCTTTTTATAGTGGCCAGCTTGTATTTCACCTCCAGTCATGTTACCTCCCAACTAAAAACCTTTCTGTGCTTTTCCAAGCTGTGAGAGACAGAACAAATTTCCCTGCTAACCAGGATACAAGGCACTTGGTGCCTGATTCCTGTCCAGCTTTCAGGAGCACTTGGCAACATCCTTGACTATTTCACATGACACCACAGAAACATGACCTGCCCGCCTATTAGTCTCCCTCACTCACCCACGTGTTCTAGATTCCATGCTCTTGATCATGTTTCTCTCTGTCAGACATTTATTGCACAAAGACAGCATCTATTGTGTGCCAGGCACTTGGGGCTAAGAGGGACACAGTGGAGAACAAAACTGAAATGCCCCTGCTCTTGCGACTCAGGTTCTAGCAGAGTAGATTTAATAGACATTGTCTTGTCAATGGGTTTCAGACCTGGGCAAGTTCACTATGGGTTCAATGTGACCAAAGAAATGACAGTAGAATGTTCTTGGGGTGAAAGGGTTTATACCAAACTTTATTTCCACTGTGGTAGGTCAATCACTAGATCCTGTCCGCTCAGAGTGAGTCTGCATGCAGCAAGCCGGTCTCTGCCACTGGGCCTCTCTGCCCCCACAGCAGTCTCAGTCTCTGTCCTCGGCGATGCCACCACTCCAGCCTCTGCTCTACTCTCCTACAGTTGTGCCACCATGTCACCCATATCACTGGGCAGGGCTCTTTATACAGAGTCAGTAATGACACATTGCCCATATGTATGTAGTGAGCTAACCAATCAGGGCCAGGTGAGAATCCTGGCCACAAGAACCTTCATTTTATCTGCAGACACATAGTTAATAGTTACAATTAATCATTTATTGGGGTGGAGTGGGGGGCAGGTACAGAGCTCTGGTTAAAAAAGGCCTCCTGGGCTCAGAACCTCACCCCCCCTGCTTTGAGAGAAATCTTCTGCATCCGTGGATGTCTTGATGCCCTTGTCTAGCCTGGATTAATACTTAGTCCATAGGCACACACCTGATCATCTGATCATCTACATTTGCCTTCTTACAGCACTAAACTATGTTTTCTACCTTTATCTTGCATCTACCTACCACTTCAGCATTTTATTAAAAATAAAAATAATAATAATAGTAGGAGAAATGGGGGATCAACATATAGATCAAGTACAAAAATCAAACGAATATTCATATTTGACCTGATTGTTTATAGGTCATATTGCATGATCAAAACCGAAAGTTTCTGTGATGAATGCCCTTGTACTGTTCACCATGTAAGAATTTATTCACTATGTAAGAATTCGTTCACCATGTAAGAACTTGTTCGTTATGCTTCAGAAGATTGGAGACTGATGAGAATTAGGCTTGAGATGGATTAATGATTGTACATTGAGCGTTGACCCCCCTATACTGAATTTTATTGTTGTTAACAACCATTTGATCAATAAATATGAGAGATGCCCTCTCAAAAAAAAAAAAAAAAAAAAAAAGTCATTAAAGTACAGAAGTTGACCCAGCAAAAAAAAAAAAAAAAGGCCTCCTGGAAGAGGTGCTATTTAGAATCTGAACAGTCATCAGCCAACCGTGGGGAGGAAGGCAGGGAATGTTCACACTAAGGAAACAGTTCTTGCAAAAGCCCTGAGAACCTGAGAAGAGTTACAAATCCAGGGTGGTGGGAACACAGAGGAGAGTGAGAGTCACAGGGTGGGAAGGCCCCAGAAAGCCCCTCTATAGAGTGTGCGTTTTATCCTGAGGGCAGCCAGAAGGCTGGGGAGGGATTTAAGCAGGGAAGTGTGTGGGCAGATTAGTGGCTATTGGGCAGAGAGTAGACCTTGCTGATCTTCCTAGGATGGCAGAAATGATAGAAGCTTGGGCTAGTGTGAGGGCACTGGGGACGAAGCCAGAATGACTTCCAAGCTATCCTCTGGCTTGGGAGCCTGCTGGATGCTGGTGATGTTCTCTAGGACAGAGTTTCTGAGTGACTCAATAAATTGATGTTATTTGCAAGATATCCAAGCCCGGACATCCAGAAGACATATACGCAGGCTATCAATGTCAGGAGAGAGCTCTGGACTGGACAGAAACATATTGGGAGTCAGAAACATAAAGATAACAATAAAAGTGTTTTCTAGTACCGGATTAAAAATGGCGGTGTGAGAGGTGAGACAGAGACCTCCTCCTAAGACCACATATAATAAGAAAATATAATTAATACAACTAATCCTGAAAGAGTAACAGGAAAGAAGACTGAGCCAAACTGCATAAAACTGGAGGAAAGAACAGACCCCACAGAACAGGGTAATGTACCAAAGCCATGACCCAGTGGGACCCAAGCCCTCCCTCACCCCAGCTCACCAGCAGGAGGAAGAGAAACAGAGCAGGAAGGGAGTAGAGATCTGGGACTGCTGAACACCCAGCCCTGGAGATCTACTCTGGGAGCATGAAACTGCATTGCATGGTGTTCTGGTGATTAGTGGGGTTGGAAAGCTAAGACAGCGGAATACCTGGAGAGACTGAGATTCCAGCTGCTTGTGGAAAACAGGGATTCATATCCGGCTGATCTGGACTGGCAGTCTGAGAGACTTCCTAAAAGCAAGAAGACTGCTAAAGGGGCAAGGATTGCACAGAGCTTACTCTGCTCACAGATCATGAGGAAGGACAGCTAGACAAAATTGTCTGGGTGCACTCTGCCCAGCAGGTTGGGAACTTTCTCGATCTTCAGGCACTCCATTCCATTGGCTGGCTACGCAGCTCCAAAGCCCCCAATGTGATACGCAGCCTGCTGCGCCTTCCTCCCAGGAAGCCCGCACCTGGCTTGCAAACCGGTAAACCCTGCCCTGGTGTCAGGCCAGCAAGTGGGAATCCCCGCCTACAGCAGCTACAAATGCAAAGCCTAGAGGCTTATACCTGTGAGCTCGGCCCACTGGTTCTGGCAGTGGAGACAGGCATAGCAGCCAGGAAGCAGGAAACAGCTCTTTCCTCCCTCCAGGCACCAGTAACGCTCCCGTGACCCCCAACATTGCATCAAGGGCTGAGCAGCACCAGAGAGTATTGCTTCTGGGCACTAGAGGGCACCATATACAAATATAAAATACCAAAGGAACCTGGTTCAAAGTAAAATTATGAATACAACACCTAAGAAAGATTCAAATGAAATCGACTTCATGAATCTTCCTGAAAGGGATTTCAAAATAAAAATCATAAACATGCTCATGGGGGTACAGAACAATACTCAAGAACTCAGGAATGAATTCCAGTTGGAGATCCAATCATTATGGAATACAGTATCAGAAATGAAACATACAATGGAAAGTTTTAAAAGCAGATTAGATAGAGTGGAGGAGACAATAAATGAAGTAAAAATTAGAGAAGATGAATACAAAGAAGCTGAGGCACAGAGAGAAAAAAGGATCTCTAGGAATGAAAGAATATTAAGAGAACTGTGTGACCAATCCAAATAGAACAATATTCGCATTATAGGGGTACCAGAAGAAGAAGAGAGACAAAAAGGGATAGAAAGTGTCTTTGAGGAGGTAATTGCTGAAAACTTCCCCAATTTGGGAAGGGAGATAGTCTCTGAGGCCATGGAGGAGCACAGATCTCATAAAACAAGGGACCCAAAGAGGACAACACCAAGACATATAGTAATTAAAACGGCAAAGATCAAGGATAAGGACAGACCACTAAAAGCAGCCAGAGACAGAAATAATATCACATACAAAGGAAAGCCCATTAGGCTATCATCAGACATCTCAGCAGAAACCTTACAGGCTGGCAGGGAGTGGCATGATGTATTAAATGCAATGAAGCAGAAGGGCCTGAACCAAGATTACTTTATCCAGCAAGATTATCATTTAAATTTGAAGGAGGGATTAAACAATTTCCGGATAAGCAAAAGCTGAGACAATTTACCTCCCACAAACAGTCTCTACAGTGTATTTTGGAGGGACTGCTATTGATGGAAGCTATAGCTGTCACCAGAGGTAATAAAACCACAATAAAGAAAGTAGAACACCTAATTACTAAGCAAATGCAAAATTAAATCAACTATCTCCAAAGTCAATCAAGGGATAGGCAAAGATTACAGAATATAGTACCTAATATATAAAGAAGAGAGGAGGAAGAAAAAGAAGGAGAAAAAGAAAAGAACCTTTAGATTGTGTGTGTAATAGTATATTAAGTGAGTTAAGTTAGACTCTTAGATAGTAAGGAAGTTAACCTTGAACCTTTGGTAAGAACAAATCTAAAGTATGCAATGGCAATAAGTACAAACCTATCGATAATCACCCTAAATGTAAATCGACTGAATGCACCAATCAAAAGACATAGAGTCACTGAATGGATAAAAAATCAAGACCCATCTATATGCTGCCTACAAGAGATTCACTTTAAAACCAAAATCATACACAGACTAAAAGTGAAGGGATGGAAAAAGATTTCATGCAACTAATAGGGAGAAAAAAAGGAGTTGCAGTACTTGTATCAGAAAAAATAGACTTCAAAACAAAGAAAGTCACAAGAGACAAAGAAGGACATTACATAATGATAAAGGGATTAATACAACAATGATAAATATAACCATTGTAAATATCTATGCACCCAACACAGGAGCACCTACATATGTGAAACAAATACTAACAGAATTAAAAGGGGAAATAGAATGCAATGCTTTCATTCTAGGAGACTTTGATACTCCACTTATTCAAAAAGACAGATCAATCTCACAGAAAATAAGTAAGGACACAGAGGCACTGAACAACACATTAGAACAGATGGACCTAAGAGACATCTACAGAACTCTACACCCAAAAGCAGCAGAATACACATTCCTCTCAAGTGCACATGGAACACTTTCAAGAACAGATTATATACTAGGCCACAAAAAGAGCCTTGGTAGATTAAAAAAGATTGAAATTGTACCAAACTAGTTTCTCAGACCACAAAGGTAAATTAAGCAAAGAAAATGAAAAATCCCACAAACACATGTAGGCTTAATAAAATGCTCCTAAATAACCAATGGATCAATGACCAAATAAAAACAGAGATCAAGCAATATATCGAGACAAATTACAACAATAATTCAACACCGCAAAATCTATGGGATGCAACAAAGGCCATGCTAAGAGGAACGTATATTGCAGGCCTACCTCAGGAAAGAAAAACAATCCCTATGAATAGAATAAACCCACAGTCAACATTATACTTAACAGTGAGAAGCTGAAAGCCTTTCCTTTAAGATTGGGAACAAGACAAGGATGCCCACTCTCCCCACTTTTATTCAACTTGGCACTGGAGGTCCTAGTCACAGCAATCAGACAACACAAAGAAATAAAAGGCATCCAGATTCGCAAGGAAGAAGTTAAACTGTCCCTGTTTGCAGATGGCATGATATTGTACATAAGAAACCCTAAAGAATCCACTCCAAAACTACTAGATCTAATATCTGAATTCAGCAAAGTTGCAGGATACAAAATTAATACACAGAAGTCTGTTGCATTCCTATACACTAATGATGAACTAGCATAAAGAGAAATCAGGAAAACAATTCCATTCACAATTGCATCAAAAAGAATAAAATACTTAGGAATAAACCTAACCAAGGAAGTGAAAGACCTATACCCTGAAAACTATGGGACACTCTTAAGAGAAATTAAAGAGGACATGAATAAATTCATCCCATGCTCTTGGCTAGGAAGAATTAATATTGTCAAAATGGCCATCCTGCCTAAAGCAATCTACAGATTCAATGCAATCCCTATGAAAATACCAACAGCATTCTTCAATAGCCAAAGCAATCCTGAGAAGGAAGAATTAAGCTGGAGGATTATCCTCCCCGACTTCAAGCTGTACTGTACTACAAAGCCACAGTAACCAAGACAATTTGGTACTGGCACAACAACACACCCATAGACCAATGGAACAGAGAGCCCAGATATAAACCCAAGAATATACGGCCAATTAATACATGATAAAGGAGCCATGGACATACAATGGGGAAATGACAGCCTCTTCAATAACTGGTGTTGGCAAAACTGGACAGCTACATGCAAGAGAATGAAACTGTATTATTGTCTAACCCCATACACAAAAGTAAACTCAATGGATCAAAGACCTGAATGTAAGTCATGAAACCATAAAACCCTTAGAAGATAACATAGGCAAAAACCTCCTGAATATAAACATGAGCAACTTTTTTCTGAATGCATCTCCTCCAGCAAGGGAAACAAAAGCAAAAATGAACACATGGGACTACATCAAACTAAAAAGCTTCTGTACAGCAAAGGATACCATCAACAGAACAAAAAGGCATCTTACAGTATGGGAGAATATATTTGTAAATGACATATCTGACAAGGTGTTAACATCCAAATTATATAGAGAACTCACACACCTTAACACCCAAGAAGCAAATAACCCAATTAAAAAATGGGTGGAGGATATGAACAGACAGTTCTCCAAAGAAGAAATTCAGATGGCCAACAGGCATATGAAAAGATGCTCCACATTACTAATCATCAGGGAAATGCAAAGAAAAACCACAATGAGATAGCACCTCACACCAGTAAGGATGGCCAGTATAGAACAGAAAATGCTGGTGAGGATGTGGAGAAAGGGGAACCCTCCTACACTGCTGGTGGAAATGTAAGCTAGTTCAACCATTGTGGACAGCAATATGGAGGTTCCTCAAAAAACTAAAAATAGAAATACGATTTGATCCGGGAATCCCACTCCTTGGAGTTTACCCAAAGAATACAACTTCTCAGATTCAAAAAGATATATGCACCCCTATGTTTATCGCAGCACTTTTTACAATAGCCAAGATATGGAAGCAACCAAGCGCCCATCAGTCAATGAATGGATAAAGAAGATGTGGTACATAAACACAATGGAATACTATTCAGCCATAAGAAAGAAACAAATCCTACCGTTTGCAACAACATGGATGGAGCTGGAGGACATTATGCTCATGAAATAAGCCCGGCGGAGAAAGACAAGTACCAAATGATTTCTCTCATTTGTGGAGTACAACAATGTAGCAAAACTGAAGGAACAAAACAGCAACAGACTCACACAAACTCCATGAAGGGACTAGCAGTTGCCAAGGGGGAGGGATGGGGGAGGGCAGGTGGGGAGGGAGGGAGAATGGGATTGAGGTGTATTATGATTGGCACACATGGTGTGGGGGGAATCATGAGGAAGACAGTGTAGCACAGAGAAGGCAAATAGTGATTCTGTGGCATCTTACTATACTGTTGGATAGTGACTGCAATGGGGTGTGTGTGTGGGGACTCCATAATATGGGTGAATGTAGTAACCACATTGTGTTTTCATGTGAAACCTTCATAAGAGTGTATATCAATAATATCTTAATAAAAAAGGGGGAGATGTGTTTTCTAGCCTTTACTGAGCATTTACTAAGTATCACATTTTTCTAAAGTTCTTTGCATAAGTTAATTTCTTGATTCCTCACAACAACCCTGTGAGATACTTTCACTCTTGCAAAAAAAAGACAGGGATTAGATTCATTTTACAGATGAAGGGGAAAATGTTAAGTACTGCAACCAGGGTTATACAACTATCAAGTGACAGAGCCCGGGTTTGAACCCTGGCAGAACAGCTCCAGGATCCTGCTCTTGACTGCACCATATAGCCTCTCACCTAAACAGTATTTAGCCCCCCAAAGAAGTAGATGAGATCACTTTGAGAATTGTAAGTGAGAAAAACAGCTGATTACCCCCGAAGAATACTAGCATCTAAATCCCAGGGGCTGAGTCCTGTTCTTAGATAAGTTTTTTTTTCTGAAATGCCTAGTGTTTTAATATCCCTGATGAACACACATGTAAAAATACTCAACAAAATATTAGCAAACTGAATTCAAAAATACATCAAAAAGATCATCCATCATGATCGAGTGGAATTCATCCCAGGGATGCAAGGATGGTACAACATTCGAAAATCCATCAACATCATCTTCTACATCAACAAAAAGGACAGAAAATACATGATCATCTCCACAGATGCTGAAAAAGCATTCGACAAAATTCAACATCCATTCATGACAAAAACTCTCAACAAAATGGTTATAGAGGGCAAGTACCTCAACATATTAAAGGCCATATATGACAAACCCATAGCCAATATTATACTTAACAGCGAGAAGCTGAAATCCTTTCCTTTAAGATCAGGAACAAGACAGAGATGCCCACTCTCCCCACTTTTTTTCAACATAGTTCTGGAGGTCCTAGTCATGGCAATCAGACAACAGAAAGCAATAAAAGACATCCTGCTAGGCAAGGAAGAAGTCAAACTGTCCCTATTTGCAGATGACATGATATTGTACATAAAAAACCCTAAAGAATCCACTCCAAAACTACTAGATCTAATATCTGTATTCAGCAAAGTTGCAGGATACAAAATTAATACACAGAAGTCTGTTGCATTCCTATACACTAATGATGAACTAGCAGAAAGAGAAATCAGGAAAACAATTCCATTCACAATTGCATCAAAAAGAATAAAATACTTAGGAATAAACCTAACCAAGGAAGTGAAAGACCTATACACTGAAAACTACGGGACACTCTTAAGAGAAATTAAAGAGGACATGAATAAATTCATCCCATGCTCTTGGCTAGGAAGAATTAATATTGTCAAAATGGCCATCCTGCCTAAAGCAATCTACAGATTCAATGCAATCCCTATGAAAATACCAACAGCATTCTTCAATGAACTAGAGCAAATAGTTCTAAAATTCATATGGAATGAGAAAAGACCCCGAACATCCAAAGCAATCCTGAGAAGGAAGAATAAAGCAGGCACAATTACGCTCCCTGACTTTAAGTTCTCCTACAAAGCCACAGTAATCAAGACAATTTGGTACTGGCACAAGAACAGACCCATAGACCAGTGGAACAGAATAGAAAGTCCAGATATAAACTCTAGCATATATGGTCAATTAGTATATGATAAAGGAGCCATGGATATACAACAGGGAAATGACAGCCTCTTCAACAGCTGGTGTTGGCAAAACTGGACAGCTACATGTAAGATAATGAAACTGCATTATTGTCTAACACTGTACACAAAAGGAAACTCAAAATGGATCAAAGACCTGAATGTAAGTCATGAAACCATAAAACTCTTAGAAAAAAATATAGGCAAAAATCTGTTGGACATAAATATGAGCAACTTCTTTATGAACATATCTCCCCAGGCAAGGGAAACAAAGTAAAAATGAACAAGTGGACTATATCAAACTAAAAAACTTCTGTACAGCAAGCGATACCATCAGTAGAACAAAAAGACATCCTACAGTATGGGAGAATATATTCATAAAAGACAGATCCGATAAATGGTTGACATCCAAAATATATAAAGAGCTCACGCACCTCAACAAACAAAAAGTAAATAATCCAATTAAAAAATGGACAGAGGAGCTGAGCAGACAATTTTCCAAAGAAGAAATTCAGATGGCCAACAGACACATGAAAAGATGATCCACATCGCTAGTCATCAGAGAAATGCAAATTTAAACCACAATGAGATATCACCTCACACCAGTAAGGATGGCCACCATCCAAAAGACAAACAACAACAAATGCTGGCAAGGATGTGGAGAAAGGGGAACCCTCCTACCCTGCTGTTTGGAATGTAATTTAGTTCAACCATTGTGAAAAGCAGTATGGAGGTTCCTCAAATAACTAATAATAGAAATACCATTTGACCCAGGAATTCCACTCTTAGGAACTTAGCCTAAGAATGCAGCAGCCCAGTGTGAAAAAGACATATGCACTCCTATGTTTATCACAGCAGTATTAAAATAGCAAAGAAATGGAAGCAACATAAGTGTCCATCAGTAGATGAATGGATAAAGGAGATGTGGTACATATACACAATGGAATATTATTCAGCCATTAAGAAGAAAACAAATCCTACCATTTGCAACAACATGGATGGAGCTGGAGGGTATTATGCTCAGTGAAATAAGCCAGGCAGAGAAAGACAAGTACCAAATGATTTCACTCATATGTGGAGTATAAGAACAAAAGAAAACTGAAGGAACAAAACAGCAGCAGAAGCACAGAACCCAAGGACTAATAGTTACCAAAGGGAAAGGGATTGGGGAGGACGGGTAGGAAGGGAGGGATAAGGGTGGGAAAAAAAGAAAGGGGGCATTACGATTAGCATGTATAGTGTAGTGGGGGCACGGGGAGGGCTGTGCAACACAGAGAAGACAAGTAGTGATTTTACAGTATCTTACTATGTTGATGGACAGTGACTGTGAATGGGGATTTGGGGGGGACTTGGTGAAGGGGGAGCCTAGTAAACATAATGTCCTTCATATAATTGTAGATTAATGATACCAAAATAAAATTAAAAAAAAATTTATTCTCATTCAAAAAAAAAAAAAAGAAGAAAACAAATCCTACCATTTGCAACAACATGGATGGAGCTAGAGGGTATCATGCTCAGTGAAATAAGCCAGGTGGAGAAAGACAGGTACCAGATGATTTCACTTATATGTGGAGTATAAGAACAAAGCAAAAACTGAAGGAACAAAACAGCAGCAGATTCACAGAACCCAAGAATGGACTAACAGTTACCAAGGGGAAAGGGACTGGGGAGGGTGGGTTGGAAGGGAGGGAGGGATAAGGGGGAAAATGGGGCATTACGATTAGCACACATAATGTAGGGGGGGAGGGTCTCGGGGAAGGCAGTATAGCACAGAGAAGACAAGAAATGATTCTATAGCATCTTCCTACACTGATGGACAGTGACTGTAATGGGGTATGTGGGGGGGACTTGATAATGAGGGGAATCTAGTAAACATAATGTTGTTCAAGTAATTGTACATTAATGATATCAAAATAAAAAAAAATTTAAATTAATTAACTTGAAAGGCATTGAAGAACTAAAGGTTAGAACTAAAACTGTAAACTCTTGTAAGAAAACATCAGGGCAAAGCTTCATGACATGGATCTGGCAATGATTTCTTGTATATGACACTGGAAGCCCAGGCTTCGTCACAAACACTCATGCATCAGACACTATCCGCAGACAGAAAAGGCAACCCATAGAATGGGAGAAAATCTGAGAAGTGATGAATATCTAGACAGCAAAAAGAACTCCTAAAACTCAACAACAAAAAACAGTTAATAAATGGACAAAGGACTTGAATAGACATTTTTCCAAAGAAGATATACAAATGGCCAATAAGCACATGAAAAGATGCTTGATATCACTAATCATTCGGGAAATGCAAATCAAAATCACAAGATAGCACTTCACAGACAGCAGGATGACTATGAAAAAAAGCAAAAAAAAAAAAAACAGAAAATAACAAGTGCTGGTGAGGATGTGGAGAATTAGAACACTTAGGCACTGCTGGTGGGAATGTAAAATGGTACAGCCAGTATGGAAACAGAGTGGCAGCTTCTCCCAAAAAATTAAATACAGAAGTGCCACATGACCCAGCAATTTCATGTCTGGGTATATACCTCAAAGAATTGAAAGTAGGGACTTGATCTTTATATAATCATTTTCATAACAGCAGCATTATTCACAGTAGCCTAAGGTAGAAAAAATCCAAATGTCCATCAACAGATGAATGGATAGCAAAGTGTGGTAGATACATACAATGGGATATTACTCAGCTTTAAAAGTCATAGAGTTCTGACACAGGTTATGATGTGGATGAACTTCAAAGACATTATACTAAGTGAAATAATCCATTTATAAAAGGACACACATTATATGATTCCACTTACATGAGGTCCCTCATGAATAGTAAAATTGATAGAGACAGAATGTAGAATGATGGTTGCCAGGGGCTGCGTAGAAGTGGGGTAGGAAGTTGTTGTTTACTGAGTACAAATTTTAAGTTTGGGAAGATTGAAAAGTTCTAGGGATGAATGTGAATGGTAATGGTGGTTGTACAACAATGTGAATGTACTTAATGCCACAGAACTATGCTTAAAAATTGTAAATTGTATGATACATATATTTTACCACAATAAAAAGAATTGAAAAAATAAAATAAAGACAACTTTAACTTGTAAGATATTATTCAAATTTGCTAAAACATTTCAAGTTTGAATTAAATTTTGCACTTTCAAAACAAAAATATTATACCTTACAGTTCTGTTTTCAATTTTAGCACAAAATTCTGTTTATTATTTTGTGTTCATAATATGTATGTAAATTTTATTAGTGCAAATGGTCACAAAGAACTGAGGTAACTTAAGTTCTGTTTCTTCTCCTTTATTATCCCTTACATCATTTATTCTGAAACTGCTGTTTAAGCCCAGGGGTAAGTAGTGTCACAGAGCTGGAGATACCAATTGAGCCCAAAGCAAGCTTGAGTGATTCCAAAGTATTAAGACATTACTTTCAGAATGAACGTGTGTGTCTGAGTGTGTCTCTATGAGTCTGTGTGTATCAAGAGGCAACTATTTGAGTTACATTTCTCCTAATTAACTTCCATGTGGAACACAACACTTATTAAAAGATAAGTAATAGATTTATGCTGATTTGAAGCTTACATATATAGAACTAAAACTCAACTGTATTTGTAGCAACTATTTAGAACTTAGACCAATAAAATATTTTTTTCAGGGAGAAGCATTTTGTAACTGACATTATTTAAATTGCTGATGAATGGGGATAATAGAAAGCAAACCAATTTTTAGTGCTTTTAATCATGGTTCTAAAATTATCTGCAGACAATACACCTTTATTGCCCACTCCTGGGGCAGACCCCTACCCTCACCCTACCCTTGGTGGGCCACTCCCAGAAATCTTGGTAGCTAACTCCACCTGGCAACAGTGGACCAGAGCTGAGTGTCAGGGGCTGCCCTTTAAAGGCATTCCAGTTCTCAACTCTTAAAAGGACCTTCCTAGGTATTTCCTGCAGAAAGCCTCCTCTAACATTCTCCCCCCCCTTGAATCTAGATCAAGTATTTCCCTTTATGTTCCCATAGCACCCCCTGCCTGGTTCTGTCACTGACCTCTTACACTGTTAAATTATATGTCTCCTCCCACTTCTAGGCTGAGCACCGTGAAAGGAAGGACATGACCCTAAGGATCAATTAGTTCTCAATGTTCTGACCACTTCAGGACATGTCTCACATGGCTGTTCCTAGGCGAAGAGGCTTAGGAAGGGGGCTGGTAGTACACAGGAGGTGTTTTGAGCTGCCCCAGTATGTCATGGCTCCTCAAGATAGGTGGGGACAGGGGTCTTGCAACTAACAAAACTCTTTTATTCAGCTCAAGGAATGCCTCTCTCATATTACCAGCCCTCATTTTCAGGGGAGGAACTTGACGCTCACAGAGCTCAGGGCAATCGCCCACAGCTATGCAGTGAGACCCTGGCCAAGCCTGGACACACACTTCCTAACCTCCCAGCCAGGACCCCGCACAGACCTGCATCTGGTCCCGTCGGCTCCGACCTCTCCTATTTTGCCAATGTGCTCTTTTAACCACGAGAGGGCGCCAGATGCTGGTTCGCTGGGAAGCCGGCCCGGGTTTAGGGTGACCTCTCGGTTGTGGGGGGCCCACCCTGACCAACGCCGGTGGAGCTGGAGATTCCATCCAAAGAAAGGGTGTATTTTGGGGGAATCCTGTATGGGAGCCGGGGTTCAAGAGCGTTGGCGGCTGGCATGGAAGAAGAGCATTTGTGGCCGCCTCTGGTCCTGCCTGGTCTGGCCTGTTGGAGAAAGGGGCGGAGTGAGGGGGGGCGCCTCTCCAGAGCCGAGGGCTGCTGCCTCCGCCTCCATTCTTATCGGGCTCGCTCAGCGCCTGGAACAGATCGGACATTCCTAAGTCTCCGGCGGGAGACCAGGAGGCCAGCCTCTCTGCAGCCTGGGCCAGTTCTCCCAATGCCCGCCCGGCCCCAGGACTTCCCGGAAGTGCTCTGCTGTGCCCAAGGCCCCAGGCCCCCCGAACACCGCTGCCGTCCTAGAACTCGCTCTGCTCTCTTCCCTCCTGCACTCCTGGCTCCTCCTTCCAAGCGTATGGGATCAGGTCCAACCCCTAGCGCCAGACCTGTATGAGAAATTGTTGCCCACCCACTTCCAGGTCAACCTCATTATCTGTCCGGCTAAACAGGGCTCTCTTCCAGAGTTCCCTCTCTCAAGAACCATACCAGTGTCCATCTGCTTCTTTGACCCAGAAAGCTTGTAATCATCCTTGGTACCATTGTTTTTCATTCTCCATGTCCGTTTTTTTTTTTCTTCTCTGAATGTCTCTTGGTTTTTACTACTTCCCAGACCAAGTGCCCATCAACTCCTACCAGAATTGGTGTTCTTGGATTCTTTACTGTCACTCTTCCACCTGCTTCAGGTGGAAATCCTGATTGATACTCTTTTCAAATTGTAAGATCTGATCATGTTACCCACCTGCTGAAATCTTTCAACAGCTTCCCAGTGCTCTTGGAATAACTCTCAGCATGACCCACAGGGTCCTGCATGCTCCATCCTACCTCTCTGGCACCACCCATGTTCCAGCTACACTGGCCGCTTGTCACAAAGCCTTTGCCTGGAATCCCACCTTTTAGCCTTGTTAATTCCTCTTCCTTCAGATCTTGGCTCTGCATTGCTTTCTCAAGACCACCCTTCTTGGCCCCCCTAACCAGGTCGGATCCCTTATTATTAACTCTCCTAGTACCATGTAATTCTCCCTCAAGTATTTGTCATAGTTATAATTGTCCATTTGTTTGTAATGTTATTTAATTCATGTCTATTTCTTCCACTAGACTGTAAGCTCCACGAGGGTAAGGACCATGTAAATTTTTGCTCATTTGAAAATCTCCAGCACAGTGATTACTATCTTCCTGGCACATAGAAGGTGCTCAATATTTATGGAATAAATAAGTAAATGAACAATAGAGGCCTAAACCTCTCTCATCTATCCGAACCTCAGCAATCACTTCTTACTTGGTTCTCCCAGTATACAATCAAGTCCCTATTGGTTTCCCACCCAACAGTCGGAGTGGTCTAATAAAAATGCCAATCTGACCATGTCACACTTCCCACTCCATTTAATAACCTTCAGTGGCTCCCTATGCTGTTGGAATAAAAGCCAAACTCCTGACAGAACCTTACAAGGCCTTGCATGATCTGGCTCACCTCTTGCCAAGCTCCACCTCCTCAACGGACCTTTCTTGATTCAACAAATATTGAGTGCCTATTGTACCAGGCATTGAGGATTCAGTGGTGAGTAAAAACAGACTCCTTCAGATTTGCATACACTCCTCCAGATAGTCAAACATACCTTCCTCCCATGTGGGGGTCTTTGCACATGCTTTTCTCCTTGTCTGAAAAGTGCTTCTTTCTCCTCCTCTGTTTTTGCCCAGTCAACATCTTCTCAGCTATCAGATCTCAGATTAAACACCATTTATTCAGGGATATCTTATCTGACTCCCCAGCTTAGGTCCCCCTTGTTAGATGCTTTTATTGCTCCCTATATTTGACCTTCATACCTCTTACCATATTTTTCTATTTTCACATTTGTTTGTGTTATTTGCTTAATACCCATCTTCCTATCAAGGAAGCTCAGTGAGTTTGTGTCTGGTTTTTGCTTACCATCATATTCCTCTGGTGTTTAACTGGTGCTCTACAATTTATTAAATAAATGAATGAATGAGTAAATGATTCTCTTGTAGTATTCAGAGGATATTGCCTTCAGGGAAATGTTGGGCCTCTGCCTCAGTGTGATTATGAGCTGGGTGCTGGGAAGAGTTCACAGTTCTCACTGAGAAGGTCTGGCAACTGTGAATCCTTTCCCTGCCCCTTCTCATTCCCAGCATGCTGTGACTTGCCCCCCACCCACCCAGCTCTCCCCATTTTTCACATGCCCCAGCACTGGTCCTGCTTCTGCTACTCTACAGCTTCCTACAGACTGACCCCGACACCTGCAACCCTTCTGCCTGCTCTTTTCCATATGGCTGGCTCCTCATCTTTCAGGTCAAGTTTAAATGCTGCTTCTTTAGAGGCCACCTTCTCTGAGTAGGTCTCTGTTATTGCCCATCCTTCCATCCAGTTCATTTGCTTCATTGCATCTCACAGTGGAAATACATTTACGTATGTTTGTCATCTGTGTCCCTAGGTAAGTAAGAAGTGTTTGGCCACACGTAACAGCAAATCCAAGTCCACTGGCTTAAACAGTAAGAGAACTTGTCTAGTGGTAGGACTGGTTTTGGGTTGGTTAATTCAGTGATGTTCTCAAGGACCTAGGTTCTCCCCCGCTTGCTGCTCTGCCATCCTTGATGTTGGCTTTGCCCTCAGGTGGGTTACCAGGACGGATGCCGCAATTCCAGGCATGATAGCTGGAACTTCACATCTTATAAGCAGGGTTTTCTCATTTATGTGTCTTAGTTCACTGTTGTTGTGTAACAAATTATCACAAAACTTAGCAGTTTAAAACAACATTTATTCTTACAGTTTCCAAGGTTAGAACCCTAGGGGTGGCTTAGTTGGTTGGCTTGGGCACAGGGTCTCTCATGAGGTAATTGTCAAGCTGTTGGCCAGGGCTTAACTGATGCTGGAGAATCTGCTTCCAAGCTTATTGATGTGGCTGTTGGCTGGGGGCTTCAGTCCCTTCATTTATGGGCCTCTCCATAAGGCTATTCTCAACATAGAAGCTGCCTTCCTCCAGAGTATCCAAGAGCGAGAGAGCATCCAAGACAGAAGCTGCAGTGTTTTATGACCTAATCTTGGACATGATGCACCATTGCTTCTGCTGTGTTCTGTCGGTCACTCAGCCCAGCCTTGTTGCAACATGGGAAGGGACTATGCAGTGTGAACACCAGGAGGTGAAGACACTGTGAAGTCATCTTAGAGGCTGACTACTACATGGTATTTTTTCCAAAAGTGAGGAAGACTCTCCAAGAAGCCCAGGGGGCCTTTTTTTTTTTTTCCTACCCACCAACCAATCCCTGGAGGCCTTTCTTTACATTTCTTGGCTGCAGCTGTGTCATGTGTCCACACCTAAACCCATCACTATGAGGAGTTTGAGAACACAGTTTTTGGCTCATTACAATCACAATTCACTGTTGGGCCTAGGATGCACTTTTGTTGAAGCACAGGGTGGAATCCAGGAGAAAGATCGCCACCGAACAAAATCGGGATTCTGTTTGGAATAAGGAAGGGGCGATGGGAATGGATGTTGAGTAGGCAACTCACAGTGTCTATGACAATCACCTGCTAGACTTTCAACTCCATGAGAACAGAGGGTTACATCTTTTCCTACTACTGAACCCCCAACATGTAACCTACTGCCTGGTACTGAGTAGATGCAACCATATTTGTTAAATGAATTAATGAATGAACTCATGACAAAATGTAAGGCAGGGAGGTCTAGGACAGGTACCAGGTAGGGGCAGATATCCCCAGGCCCCCACCACCAGCCCCAAGGATGGACAGGACTGGCAGAATTAGTCTCACTTTATTTCTGCAGAAGTTCGATCAGATGCAATAACACTGATTCCAGGTGAGGGCAGGGGGCATGGGTACCCCTAAAGCAACCAGTATCCTGTGGCCCAAGGTAACCCCTATCCCCAGATCTGGTTCCCCCACAGTTACAGTTAAATAGAGAGAGGAAGATTTCCCTAGGGAGTCTTGGGAGGGTCTGCCTTCTGCATCTCCCCTCCTCCACACAGAGGCATCTGAGCACAAGCTATTTACAGTATTCACATCCACTGTACCCCACCAAACCAAGGCAAATACTACAGGTGGCCCATTCCCAAGGGAAGAGGCCAGAGAGGCTGTGAGTGTGTGTGTGTATGGGGGGAGGGGTGTCCGCATGTGTGAGCACACAAATGCACTGAGGGGCAGGGTCTGGCTCCGCCAAAGAGACATCAGTCTATAAGGTGCAGATTAAAAATAACAGAGAGGACCCACCCCCAGGGGCCCAGGCCACTTCTGGCTTTGTTCTGTCTCTTTCTCTTCCAGACATCCTGACAGGTGATGCAGAGGAGCTCTCACAGCTGTGCCTGGTCCAAGGCAAACCCTTAAAGGACTTCTGGGGAAAAAAACGGGAGGAGAAATAGTCAGGGAAAACCATGCCAAGCTCAGAGGACTGGGAGTCTTCAGAGTGGAGTGTGAGGGAGCCTCTGGCAGAGCTGGAAGAGAGGCCATGGAAGGCTGCTGGGAGGGAAGGCTATGGGTCCAGGGATCCCTACCTGTGACCTGTGGGGGCTGCACAACGGCTTTCTTGAGGAAGGCTTCTGCCTCTGCAAAGGGCAGGAGTGCCTCTGGCGTTCGGCCCAGACTTTTGTCCCCAGAGGGTCCCTTAGGGGAGAAGCCATTTTCCTGGTGTGCTGGGAGAGGCTGCAGGCCATTCACCAGGGACCCCGGTGACTCCTTGCTCGGCAGGCTGTGGATACAGAGGCCAACGCTCAGGCACTTCCCATCCCAGGACAGCCCAGGCACCCCACAGCTCCAGCACGACCCTACCTCCCTGCTCAGTGCCCCTGGGATTGGAGCTGTACCTCCACTGAGGCTCCTGGGAGGCCAGTTCCTCCTTCTGCAAAGCCTCCTTCTGCAGCCCTGACGGCCGAGAGTCCCCAACTTTCACAGGGTCTATCAAGGAAAGGAATGGCCATCAGTTAGGGCCTGGTGAGGGGAGGAGGTCTAGGATGGGGTGGCAAATGGGACAGAGATGAGAACAGGGCCTTTACCTGGGCTGGAATTGTTTTTTGCCTCATTTCTGTCTGGCTTCTGCTTTGAAGAGGAAGAGCAGTCAGACTCAAGGGCTTCCACCAGACTAAGGTGCTGAATTCTATCACTCCCTGCCCCCAGAAGCTGAGGGGCACACCCACAGCCTCCTTCCTCCACCCTCAACGGCTTTCCCCAACCTCCCTTCCTCACAGGGCCTCCACTCCCAGCACTGCTCTTTGGGGAATCCTGACCTTGGTTTCAGCAGCTTCTGACTTCCGAGTCCTCTTCATTATCTCCTCCAGACGCTGTTGGGAGGCCCGACATCAGTTAGGCCCAAGCCCTGTCCGATTCCTAAACTTCCCACCAGCCGGCTCCGGTCCTAAGTCTCAGGGCCTTTCCACTCACACCAATCATTTCCAAACCAGGAACCAGAACTTGCCCCAACTCCTGGTCCTGCAGTTCATACACCCAAGGCAGGGCCCACCGTCAGCCCCGCCCACGGGCGCCAGGCCACGCCCACGGAAGCACCGCCCGCTACTCTGCCTACCTTCTTGCGCTCTTGCCGCTCCTGCTCCTCCCGCTGGAAATGCTTTTCCCGCTCCAGACGCTGCCGCTCCGCCTCTTCCCGGGAACGAGCTTCGGCCTCCTCTTTCTGCCGGAAACCTCCGTGAGCTTTAAGCAGCTGTACTCCAGCCTTCCCTCCAGGCCAGCCCCCAGCCCGGACTGCCCACCCGCGGACCTGCTTCTGCAGCCGCTCCTGCTCCTCCTGCTCTGCCTGCGCCTTCTCTCGGGCCTCTTGCTCCTCCCGCCTCCGGGCCTCCGCCTCCCTCTCGGCCCGGGCCTCGGCCTCCCGCGCCAGCAGCTCCTCTCGCATTCGTCTGGGGGACAGAGGGCACTCGGGATCAGTCCCGCGCTACTTCCGCAGCCTCAATGAGGGCCCCCTCAGTGCCTGAGGGCGCACTCACTTGTCCCTTTCTGCCTGCAGCCTCCGCTCCTGTTCCTCGCGCTCCCGCTGCTCACGGGCCTGGCGCCGCTTCTCAGCCAGGAGTCTAGTGGCCTCTTCTCGGTCTGTGGTACCCGCCATTGGTTTGCTAGGGGTCACCGCGGTAGCAGCGGCTGGGGGTGAGGTCAGGACGGCTGGGGGTGAGGTCAGGACAGTGGCATCTGGAGTGGGATCCAGGACCAGGAGTTAGTACACCCTAGCACAGGCACCTCCATCCCCCTTGCCACCGCCTCCTCTGGGCCCGGGCCTCCGCCTCCCGCACCAGCTGCTTCCGGGACTCAAGGCGGCCCAGTCGCCCAACCTCTGCCATCACTTCCGAGTGCTTGTGGTCCTCCCTTCTGGCCTGTGTTCTGGACCTGGATCTGCTAAGGTAGAAGCCTGTCCTTCCTGTCTCCCAATACCCAGTCCACCGCCACCTCTGGGCTACCTCTCTCTCCTTCACACAGGCAAAAACCGGCTTCTCTTGCCCTGCCCACCTTTCGCTCCCCTCTCATGCCCACCTGCGGGGGTCTCCACTGTGGGCTGCTCCTTCTGGGGCAGGGCTGGGGTGGGTGAGGGTGCTGGTGAGGCTGGGTCTGCTGGCTCCTTCTCGTCACTGGCCTTGCCTTTGCTCTGGCTCTTGTCCTCAGGTCCTGCTGTGCTGGGGCTCTCCTTTGCCTCGTCCTTCCTCCGAACCCTCCCCTTGGGCGATGCAGTGGTGCCTCGGGGAGACGGTGGTTTTGGGGGCAGAGCATGGCCTGGCCCTGGGCTGGGGCAGGGAGAGGCAGGCCTGTGCCAGGATGTGGAGGGAGAAGATGGCCGGGCCTTGGATTTGGGACTGAGAGAAAAGGGAAGAGTGAGGCCTTGAGAGTACAGGGTATACACCCCCCGACACACACACTGAGTATGTCACTTCCCCAAGGAAGTGTCCTGTTTCGCCCGCTACCCAGGTCAGCACCCTGCTAACAGAATATGTTCTCACAGAACCAAATTATTTCCTTTTAGAGCATATATTCCAGTTTGTTATCACATATTGATTTGTGAGTCTTTGTATAACGTCTCTCTCCCCAGTGGCCCTGTAAGATTAACAAGAGCAAGAACTAGGCCTGGCTTGGCTCACCCTGTGTCCTCAGCACCCAGAACAGTACCTGGCAGATCCATTCATTCATTCCACAGGTATTTGCTGAGTGCTTACCAGATGCCAGGCACTGTTCTCGGTGCTAGGATACCTCAGTGATCAAAACAAAAAAGCAAGAAAGATGGAAAGAAAGAGAAATAGAAAGAAATCTGTCCTCAAGGAGCTTTCATTCTAGTGGGTGCCCTACAAATAACTGCGAATGAATGGATGGCAGGGCCGGTGGCTGCCGGCCCCGCCCCCGCGCGTGCGCACCTGAGCTCGCCAGCGCCGGCCGAGAGGCGTGGGCGCGAAGGAGGCAGCGACTGGCGCTTCTTGAGGCTGCGCTCCCGGGCCAGGGCACTCTTCTCCTTCTCGTTTTCCCGCTCCTTGTCCTTCTTCTCCTTTTTCTGAATCTGGCGAACACGGAGGAGAGCGGGGAAAGAGGAGCAGTGGTCAGTGGCGCCGCGCTCCTCCGCCGGGCTCCTGTCCCCTCGCCGCGCGGCCACTTACCGGCGAGGCCTCGGGCCGGCGGCGGACCTGGGCGGGGCTGCCCCCAGTGCTGGGCTTGCGGCGATCCCCGCGCTCCCCGGCAGGGGCGCAGCGATGCACGCTTCGCGGGGCGCTGCACAACGGCGTCAGGGGGCTGGCGGAGGCCGAGCGCGGGCACACGGGCACGGCTGCAGAGGGATGAGCGCGGTCTAGGTGCATTCCTTCGGCGAGGCTGGCCCCTGCCCCGCCCCTCGTGCGGGTTCGCCCAGGGCCGCCGCCCCTACCCTGGTCCCGGCCATTGCGGGGCAGTGTTACTGCACTGCGACTCCGTGCCAGGAAGGAAAGGGTGGGCGTCATCAGACGGTCCACGATGCTGCTCTCCCATGCGCTCAGCTGCAGGCTGCGATCTAGAGGGACAATACCAGAAGGCGGTTACCGCAGAAGGCCACAGTAGGCAGAGGCATAGGGAGACCTCCAGGTGCCAAGCCCAACGAGTTTCTCCCAGGAGGACTCTCCTTCCAATCATGTGGGGCCACACTTATCTGCCCTGGGGTCTGACCTCCACTGCAGACCCAGGCAATAAGACACTTCCCAGGGCAATGTGTACATTGCTTGAGGGTGCCCTCCTACCACTCTCCCAGGTGAAAGGTCTCTGAACTGTAAGTATAGAAAGGAGCTACCCAGGATGGTGGGACTCCGAATCCTACTGTAGGGCCCTCCTCCTCCTCTCGGAGGGCTGGCCTGGGGAGGCATGACCCCATGGATTTGGGGCAGTGAGGGGTCCCTGTGCTCCTCTGACTCATGAGAGTCCCAGCTTTTAGGTGTCCCATGCCAGGGACAGGCTGCCAGGGGGCCTGACTGCCCTGTGCCATCGGGCTCTGTCCCCTCAGCTGCTGGGTTATATTTAAGCCTCAGTCAGGTGGGGTTGGTAGAGCAGCTGATTTGGTTGCTAGGGAACAAAGCAACCAAATAAAGGCTGGAGAAACTTATAAATAACTGTTACCATGGCCCCTTCACATGTGAGCACCAGGGCATGGTGGAGGGCAGGGGCCATGCCACCCTGGTTCGCCACCCAGCTAAGGCCATGCCTGGGGCTCTGAAGCCAGAGAGGGCGCAGATACATGGAACACAGAGGGCTCCAGGGTGGAGGCAGAATAAGGGGCCTTCTCCATACACACAACAGCCAGGCCACTCTGATACTTGGGGGCAAGGCCACCTGCCTAAGGCTAGCCTAGGCCAGCTGGCTGTGGTTGGAGATGAGACTCCCTGCCCATCCCCTTCCTCCACCTACCCGCAACCCCACCTGCTCTTAAGGCCCAGCCAGGCTCTCTGCCTGCTGGGACACTGCCCTTTGTCTCTGTTTTCCTCCCCTGCAGGGTACACCTCTGTCCTCAGGGTCCAGATCCAAATGCCGGCTCCCCCAAGGGGCACAGAGGCCCAGGTGGGATAGAGTGGGGATGGAGACCTGGAGTATGTGCGGGCTCCAGGGACCTGGGGTTCTTGCTGAGCTCTGGAGGAGGCTTGGTGGGGGCTACAAGGTGCTCTGGAGGGAGGAGGACTGGGCCTTCTCTTACTTCTACTGGGGGAGTTCCAGAGCGTGGCAGAGGACTTTGAGAGCCGCTTGTTGATTATAGAGTCCACGTGTTTGGGCAGGTTTACTGCCGACACGGAGCACCTGCTCCCACCTGGAGGGGAAAAGACACGGCATTAGGGCCGGGCCAGACAGGAGCCAGGGGGTGCACTGAGGCCTTCCATGCAGGATGCTCCGCGGGCAGGGTGGGAGAGGGAAGAGTGGACAGGCCAGGAAGGGGAGGAGGAGGCAGACTTGACTCTGGGAGGAGGGGTGGGTGACCAGAGACAACCTGGATTGGGGGAGCCGACGGAGAAGGAGCAGAGGAAGGAGATGGAGTAAAACTTGAGAAACTATAGCCTTTCTGACCAGGAAGGCATTCCCTAGGGCTGGGCGCTGCAGCCCCTCCTCCCCAACCACCCAGCATTGGCACTTGCTGACATTGCCCAGCCAAGGTGCTATGGCTATGACACCCACATACTGGGAAAAATGCAGAGTTGTTCCTAAGTAGAAGAACCCATGGTCACAGTCACTCGTACAAATCCACGTGTTCATACAGACACACAAAGACATGCAGGCATGAGCATAGAGAGTGGTAGGTGTTTTCACATGCACATGAGTGTGCAGACATGCACAGATATAGAAACACAAACACTGATGGATAATGTGTCAGACCCAGATGCACACAGGCACAAACACAATGAAGCAAGTTAATCGTATTTTTAACAGCTGACATTTGTTGGATGCTTACCATGTACCAGACACTGTGCTGGACACCACACACATGTTACCTCACTTGATCCTCCCAAACATCTACCTACAACCTTGGAGGCAAGTAGTATTGTTATCCCCATTTTACAGATGAAGGAAGTGAGACATCGAGAAGTTAGAGGTCAAGTGCCAGAGCTGGGATCCTAACCCAGTTCTGTCTGACTTGAGAGTTCTTACTGAAGTACACAAGGCCACAGACACACCAAGGCAAAGGTATTAAGAACACGACACCCAGATCCATGAGCACATACAGCAAAACATACACAGCTAGGAATACTGAAACTTGCATTACATAAAGACTTCCAAACACAGTGGTACATACATGCCAGCAAAGAATCAGACAAAAATCCATGATGGCCCTACATGAAGAAAACTCAGAGACAAAAATCTACCTTCCAAGACAGGTACATAAGGGGGGTGATAGTTTTCTTTAAATATCCAGTGTCTGCAGGGAATTAAAATGCTGTTTTGTGTATCATCAACTAATAACAGTTGACAGGAACAAAGAAGGCTAATCTAAAATGACAGAGGTTTGAGGAGCAAGCCCAATGAAGAGAATCTGCCTCCGACTTGGTGGTGGACGTCCTTGGGAAGGGACACCGTGGTTTACAGATCACTCCAGAAGACACGTAAGTCACCTGAAGCAAATCATACCTGCTGCATGGAGCTGCCAGCTCCTGGCACTGAAGCTACTCCCCTCCCCAACTCCTCAGGCCCCAACCTTGCCCAGCCACCCACCAGCCCCTCCAGCCCACTCACTGGTCTTACGTCCTGGGGAGCTGTGGTGCAGGGCCCCTGCCCAAGACCAACGCTGCTGCCGGATTTCAGCCCACGTCTTCTTCACTGACCGCTGGATAGCTGCTTCATAGCGCTCCTGAAGGAGAAAGGGGAGAGGAGAGAGGTATGAGCTCAAAATCACTCATTCCTGGGAGAAAGGCCCCCTGGCTCCTGTGACATGCCTCCCCCACCCCTAGAAGCTTTGCCTGACTCATTGCTGGTAACCAAGGTTACTGCATCCTTGCTGTGATTTAAGACTACTTGCAACAGATCCCTTTCAACTTGTTCTGGGGGAGCTTTTCACTGTTCTTGAGTCATTTCCTGGGTGTATGAGTGTTTCTCTGAGGATAGAAGAACAGGGACTCTCCCTGCCTGTGGCTCCCAGGTGGAGCCATGGCCTCCTGGCACTGAGGATCCTGACCTTGTGACTGTGTTTTCTTTTCAACCTGAGGCTTCAGGGCAGGGCCAGGCCACCTTTTCCCTTATATCCTGATGGGTGCTCAAGCCAGGACTCTACTCACGTTGTGGAGCTCAGCACACTCACACAGACACATCTCTGCACACATACAAATACACATACGTGAGGCACACATGCAAATATCTGTACTGACAGTGCATGGGTCCCACACACGTGCAGAACCAAACATGTCTGCAGTCACACAGATGCCCAGATGTACACTAAGGGACACAACTGCAGGCATGAACACAGGTGTGTATACACACTGAGCAGTGTACAGATGTGTACACACACGTGTACCCAGATCCGTACATACTCAGACAGAAATAGGCCCAAACGCACCTTGTTTTTCTCCAGCTTCTGCCGCTGCCGCTCCTCCAGGGCTGCCCGGCGTTGCTCAGCTTTAAGCCGCTGCTCCTCTAGCCGCCGCCGGCGCTCCTGGAGCTGCTTCTCCCGCAGCACCTTGGCCTTCTCCTCCTTCTCTAGCCACACTGCCTTCTTGGCCGCTGCAGGAAAGGGGTCCCAGGGGTGTGAGGGGTCTGCAGCGGCCAAGCAGGTCTCCTCCAGAAGTGGCCTGCCGTGTTAACCTGGCCTTGGGTGGGTCTTTGTCCTGCCAGCTTGGGGAGGGATGTGCCTCCACTCAGACTCTTCCCTCAAATTGCAGGGCTTCCTAAAGACAGGCTCAGGCTTCAGAATGAGGGTTTCTCAGAGGGGAGGCCCATTTCTCTTCTATTGTTCTTATGGGCTCTTGAAACTGAAGGAGAAATAAGTTCTTCAGTACCTGATCCCTGTCTGATTCTGGGATCTGCTGGACAGATTTTCACATACTGTGATTAAAAGCATGGGATTTGGAGTAAGATGAGGCTTCCGGGTCTGAATCTCAGCTGCTCCACTAGGTGTGTGGCTTAAGGCAAATGATTTGGTCTCTCCGAGCCTGTTTTCTCATCCTCAAAATGGGTGGAGAGGGTAAAATGGGACACCACACGTACAGTTCTTTGCACACCAAGCATAATGCAGTGTTCCTGCAGTGTTAGTGTTACTGATAGGATGCCGATGGTGACGATGGTGGACATGACGCTTCCCCAGTACTCACCCAGGTACTTGGCCCGCTCTTCTCGCCGCTCCTTTGCCAGCTTATGTCTCTCTCCTGCCTTCTTTACATCTTAGTAGAGGGAACAAGAATCGACTTAGGTGAAGAGGCTCCCCACAGAGGGAAGTCAGCCTCAGGACCCTATCTCATCCCCACCCCAATCCTTTCCCATGTCCTTTTGGGCAGAAGATAGTCCCTCTGGTGGCATCACCCAGGGCTGGAATCCTGAGCCAAGGGGTTTGGGCCCAGGACTAGGGGCATCACACATACCTTGCTTGGTGGGAGGGCTGTCAGAGGCTGGCACTGTTGGGGATGGTTGGCTGCTCCTTCGAGGAGGCCTGGCATCCCGTGGGCCTGTGGCTGGTGGAGTGGGTCCCCTGATCTTCACTTCTGAGAAAGGGGACTCTTCTTGCTGAGGGGCTGGCCTGGGCCCAATTGGTCCTGGGGGGCTCTCTTGTTCCAGTGAGAGCTGCTTAGGGCTAGTGGCATTCTTCAAGGCAGGAGGGGTATCCGGGGGAGTGTCAGGGACCAGGGCTGATGGTGGTGGTGGTGGTGGTGGTGGTGGGGAGGGGTCACCTTCTGGAGAAGGTCTTGGCTCTGAGGGAGTCCTGGCTGTCACAGCTGGAAGACCAACATAAGAGGAGAATCAGATTGTAGATCTGTGCCATCAGTTCAACATGTAGCTCTTTCCCTGTCCAACTGACTTACTCATTCACTCACCCAACATGTTAATATTGAGTTTCTTCTGTGTGCCAGACCCTGTTCAGACATACTAATGATATAATGATGAGAAAACAGCCATGGTCCCTGCCTCTGTGGAGCCCATCTTCTAGCACAGCAGGCAAAGAACTAAGTAATTCCAGTTTAGAATAAGTACTATATCTGTGTGCCACATATCAGAGATGGTTAACCTACATTTGGGGGGCTTCCTGAGGAAGTAACCACCAAGCTGAGGTCTATAGGATGAGCTGGAATGGGCAAAGCACAGAGGAGAGGGTTCTGGGCAACAGAACATTTTCAAAGAGGCAGGAGGGAGCAGGGTGTATTAGAAACACTTACTGGTGCCCCAAATGGTAACAAGTGGCTTCCACATCTGCCTCCCTCACCTTTCTGCTTTACTTGGGGCCACAGTGCCCAACCCAGGCCTTGTGCCCAGAAGGTGCCAGGGCTGGGCATAGGGGACTGGCCAAGGGGAAGGACACAAGCATGGGTGCAAGTGGGATGCCCATGTTGCAAAAATTCCCAAAGGGGAGGGGGGCAACCTGCCACATCCACTTAGTAATCATTTTTCTCTTCCTACCACTCTCAGATTTTTTATTTTAAGACATAAATAATTGCAGGTCCTGTACAGTCATTAGAATTACTAGAATAATTCCTTTTCCCTGCAGAAGACATCAAAATGCCGTGTAAGGACGCCACATGATTTGGTATGTACAAGTATATACACACATGTGAGCACATGTACACTACAAGACAGTGGCAAAACAGGCTTCAGAGTCAGTCAGATGGGGGTCCATCCTGATTTCACCACCTCAAGACAGGAAGGGAGGGCCTGCCCCCTCAGCAGGTAGACTTGGTGAGCTGTGCAACCTCTTTAAGCCTCAGTTTTCATATCTGTGAATGGGGATAATGAGCCCGAGCTGGTAGGGATGTCAGTAAAGTGCCTGGCACAAGTCATGTGCCAGCAAACACTTCCCTCCCTTCCCCTGTGGGTCTTATGAAGCTGAGAGGAGAAGCCTCTGCACAGTGAGCCCTGGTGCCATCTGCTGTTCCCCTTTGGGCACTGAGGGGACCAGGGGGGGTCATAGCCACTGGCCTGGGCTTAGAGAGCAGGACGAGCGTCTGTGGGGAGGTGAATCTAAAGAGGCGTTTTTTGCTCCTATCAGGTGCCTCCAACTATCCTAGGTCCTCTGCCCTGGGAAACCTGGCCCTCTCAGAGGTTGACAAACTCCCCATTCCTGTGGGTGACAATGTGTGTATAAGGAGGTGGCACTCTCAAGGAGTTACCCTTGGGACTCTGGGCGCCTTTTTTCAGGGAGAAGGGTGTCCAGTGGTTGAATATCTGCCTGAAGGCAAACTATCTGAATATTAATTCTAGCTTCTCCACTAACTGTGTGACCTTGGACTAGTTACAGACCCTCTCTGTGCCACAGCTCCTCTTCTATAAAATACAGATATACCTACCTCACAAGATTATGGTATTAGTGATTAACAGCAACTATTAAGTTACATATTTTTTGAGGACTTTCTATATTCAAGGCATTATACCTTTATTAGTTTTAATCCTCACTGACAATTCTTATGAAGGAGGCACTATAAACAAAAAGAGGTTAAGTAAAGTGATTTGAGGTCACTCAGCTGGTAAGTGAAGGAGCCTGTATTTGAAGCCAGCATCTGTCACCAGAGCCCATGTTCTCACCTACTGCACCCTCCTGCCTCTGCTTAAGGCAGTATGAGGTAATACATGTTATGCAATGAACTGATCTGAGGATACTTTCCCCTCACTCCTTCCCTTCCAGCTTCCTGGGCTCCAGGCAAGAGCCCCAGCTAAGGCCCTTGTCTCCCTAACCCATCCCATTCTGCCAGCCTCTAGGCTGCATAGCAGCCCACCTAGCTTTTCCCACACCAGTAGAAGGCTGCCTGGTCACTTGCTAGTCTATTTCCTCACCACTTGTAAACTCCTTTCCAATGCAACAGTATATAAAACTAGTAGCAACCACTCAGTGAGTATTTACTACGTACCAAGAGCTGAGCTCGGCCCTTTGTATTCCCATCCAGCATCCCCATATGAGTTCTGAGGAACAGAGATCCTTATCTGCATTATACAGATGGGACAGTCAAAGCTTATCCTAATAAGTGACTTGCTGAGGGTCATAGAACAAGTACGTGGCAGAGGCAGGATTTGAACCCAGGACTGTCTGGGGCCAAACGGCCTAGGTGTGTAAGCACTAAGCTTGAAAGCTGAGGGCGAGGGCTGTGTATTGCCTCTCCTAGCACCTGTGCGTGCTACAGGTGTTGCAAGGAACACTGGTAGGCGGGTGTTGGCTACACCTAGGCAAATTACACCCAGTAGGCAAGAGAATGAATCTCCAACTAGGTCCTGACGAGTTGTGTGAGGAGAGCCTGGCAGGAAGGAGAGTGTGAGGCCTGGAAAAGCCCACACCTGGGCATCACATGCAGCACAGGGGAAAGGTCTTAGGCTTCAGAGTTGGGCAGGCCGGCCTGGGTGGGGAATCCGAGCTCTGCTGTGGGACCCTGGACAAGCCCTGAACCTATCTGAGCCTCAGTTTCCTCACTGAGTTGTTGGGATTGACAGTAAGAAAGTATGTCGTCTCTGGCACATGGCAGGCTCTCAGTAACTAGCACCTGCCTGGAAGAATCTGTCCACTTCTTCCCATCTCTGCCACAAGAGTCCACTTGGGTCAGGCTTTCATCCCCACTGCTCCCTGACACAGCTCTTCTCAAGGTCGCCAATGACCTTGGCATTGCTAAATCAGCCGGCATTTCTCGGTCCTTGTCTTGCTAATGGAGCAGCTGCCTTTGACACAATTGATCCCTTGGTGCTCTTTGAACACTCTGTGCTTGGCTTTGAAGACAGCACTTCTCCTGGTTTTCCTTCTACCTTGTTGGCTGTGACTTCTCCATCTTCTTTACTGACCACTCCTTAGCTTCTTAACCTCTCTGCGCAGGACTGCCCCAGGGCTCAGTGGAGGACCTCATCCCTTTTCTGTCTACACACACTCCCTCGGTGACCTCATCCAGACTCATGGCTTTAAATACCATTGCTCTGCTGATGACAACCAAATTTGTATCTCCAGCCTAGACCTCTCCCTTGAGTTCCAGTTTTGCTCATGAAACTCCCTACTTGACACCCATGGATGTCTTATAGACACTCCAAACTTATATCCAAAGCTGAGCACCTCACAAAAAACCCTGCTCCTCCACCAGTTTTCCCATCTCAGTCAATGACAAACCCATCCTTCCAGTTTCCTAGGCAAAAATTCTTGGAACCATTTTAGAATCTTACCTCACACTCCACATCTAATCTGTCAGCAAATCTTTTTGGCTCAATGTGAAAAATATATCCTGAATCCAATCACTTCTATCTACACTTCTGTCATCTTGGTTCAGCCACTGGCCCTTATAAAAGACCCCTGCTACCATCCTTTGTTCCCCTTTGGTATTTTCCCAACACAGTAACAGAGTGATTCTGTTTAAAAATAAATCAGACCAAATCACTCCTCTTGATAAAATCCTCCCAAGGTGCCCCAAGTCATGGGAGGAAAAGCCAGATGGCCTCCAAGGCCCCTCAGGATCCTCCCTCTCTTCACCCCTGCTCAGAATGTTTCAGCCACTGTTCCTTAAAGGTGCCAGGCATGCACCCGCCTCAGGGCCACTGGCTCGCCTTTCTCTCTGCCAAGAACTCTCTGCCCCCAGAATCAGTATATTTCCCTCACCTCTTTCAGGCCTTTACTTCAATGTCCTTTCTTCCCTGACCTCCTATTTAAAATGAAAAACTGCAATTGAAGTCTCCTCACCTTCCCAACTTTTTTTTCTCTCCAATTCTATTTTTATCCATAAGTATTAATACCATTTTAACACTATCTCCCACTGCTAGAAGATAATCTCCATGAGGGCACAAATTTTTGTGTTTTGTTATCTGTTCTATCTCCATGGCCAAAATGGCCTGGCACACAGATGCCCACAACTGTCTGATGAATGAAGGTCCGTGAGCTCCACCCTGGCAAGTATCACCAGCACCTCTCTTACCTGATTACAAAGTCCTCCCACTGCTCTCCTTCTGCCCATTCTCACTCTTCTTTCCATGGGGCACCCAGAGTAGTTGTTCCCAAATACACATCTGATCATCATACTCTTTGTCACATGAAACCTCTCTGTGGCTTCCCACTGCTCTAAAGGTAAAGACAAAATTCTTGAACCCAAGCTACAAGTCTCACACAGTCTGAATTCCCTGTCTTTCAGCAACTCTCTTCCGCTGTCCTCCACCTCTTGAATCTCCTCTCCATGTCCCTACTTGCTCTCTGTACTCCAGCCACACTGACCGTCTTTTAATTCAGGTAACCATCCATGCTCCCTCCTGCCACAGGGCCTTTGCACATTCTCT
Organism: Manis javanica; assembly: GCF_040802235.1. Lineage (NCBI taxonomy): Eukaryota > Metazoa > Chordata > Mammalia > Pholidota > Manidae > Manis > Manis javanica. The sequence goes on along the minus strand of NC_133159.1, from coordinate 27,589,707 downwards.
TCCTTCTCTTTACTGAGTTAACTCTCATTTACCCTTTAGCTCTTAGCTCAGTCATCATTTCTGCAGGCAAGCCCTCCCTGGCCTTTCTGATTGGGATAAACTCCCTCATTACAGTCATGATTTCACATGCCTCTTGTTTGCAGCCCTATGAGTGTTACAGTTTCAAACTTCCTTGTGTGGCTCTTTTGTTATTATCAGCCTCCCCCTAGACTGTGAGGAAGCCCTACAAGGACTGGGCCATGTCTGCTTTCTTGCTGCTGCATCACGAGCAGCTACCACAGTGCCAAGTACATGGAAACGGTCATGAAATGCTGTTGCATGAGAATAAAGCGCTGTACTCGGAAGGCACTGTGGCCTAAAACAGGGTGTAGAGAAGGAGATTTTTACTTGAATAAAGAGAAATCCATGTGGCAATTTACTGCAAATGAATAAACACTTCAAGAGAAGCAAAACAACTCCATCTCAATTGAGTCTGAGCAGCTTCCTGGACTAAGGCATTCAGGTAGAAGTTAACAGAGCTAATAGTGAGTGTTTACTCCAGCGGCTCAGCAACAAAGACTTCTCAGGAGGCACACAGCACATCTGGAGCTCTTCTTCTGACCTGGTGGACCATTGAACCTGAGTACAGATATTTTCCTGAGAATGATGCAACTCTGACGAAATGTCATTGGGACAGTGTTATCCAGGACAAATTGTATTAAGCCAAATTAATTCCTTGGTTAATTATCTATATAATACAGTGAAGCCAATTTCTGATTACCCTCATTTTCAATCAAGTGAATGTGATTTTTCAGCTACTTCATTTTTGGTCTGTATCAAATTGTGAGGTTTCAACCACTGTTAGTTTTATTTTGCTCTGTTGATATCTACCAGAAGTATTTGTTTAAGAACTGGATAAGGGACAGATAGCTTGTATTTATTTCTTGACACACAGAGCATTAGCAGGGCAGAGGTGTGGGAACTGGCCATAGGGTCAGTAAGCTTGTCTTCTCAAGAGCTCCAAGAAGGCATGCACCTGGGGTCTGCGGCAGGGTCTGGGCCACGTCTCTCAGAGGACCTGTCACATGTCTCAGGGAGCCTACTCCCCATCTCCATCATCTGGTAGCTGGCAGTCCTTTCCTCTTTCCCTCTTCCTACCCCAACCACTGCTGCCAGGCCAAATATTCCCCTCAAACACTGATAGCTCAGTCTGGCTTTTCTGTTTGCCTGCACCCCTGCCTCCACCAATGGGAGAGCTTGTGGAGAGAAGAGACTGGGTCTTAATCCTTGCAGTCCCAGAGCCTTACCCAGGACCTGCCCAGAGCAGAGTAGGAGTTCTGTGTCTGTTTAATGAAAATCTGGTTGGATGGACGGCTGGCTAGCTGGCTGGCTGGCTGGCTGGCTGGCTGGCTGTGAAAGGCTACCTAGATAGCATGGGGTCACTCCCCCAGCTGCTTCAAAGCCTAGCCTCTTTAACCCTCAATGTCTTGATCATATTAGAGCCCTATGTGTGCCCTGCCAGCTCCTACACCCAGGAAGGGAAATAAACTAATTGATTGAAGCCCTACCTTATCAGGCACTTTCTCTTAGGTAATTCTTATAACAGCCCTAAAAGGAAAGTATTATGGATGGTCCCCGTTTCACAGGTGAGAAAACTTACTCAAACAGGTTAAGTGAATTGCTCATGTCAGTGTCAGAGGTTGGATATGAACCTGAGGCTGTCTCACAAAACCCTGATGTCACACTGTTTCTGGTAGGCGTCACATCACCCCTCCCAAAGTTCCTGCCTGTTCCCTGCAGAAGGAAATGATTTGGTGATTCCCCCAGGAGGCTGCCCTGTGATGGTGAAGGGTGTAGGTGGGGCGGGCAGGCACTGAGCTCAGAGCGCAGGAATGCAGGGAAGGCAAGCTCCTGCCCGGGCTGGCCACTAGGAGGCAGGAAGTGAAGCACTGGCAGGGAGTGGGGGAGATTGGTCCTCCTCCAGGGGGCAGAGCAAGCAGAAGGGGATGCACAGACAGCACCCCTGGGTGGGGGCAAGGGAGGCAGAGGCAAAAGGCAGAGAGAGGCAACAGGACAGTCAATAGGACAGTGACCAATATTTCTAGCCAGAGCCCTCCTGGCTCTCTCAGCACTTCTTAGATGGCAGTGCTAGACAAGACAAATGACGACAGGAGGCTGACAGGGAGACAGAGAGTACACACCACAGAGAGGGAAACACCCAGACAATGTGGGCAGAGCCTACACAATAGCAAGAGTCAGGACATATTCTTTCTCTCATACACACAGGAAGAAGACTTACTGGGATTCAGAACTCTGCACAGATAGACACATACTCATATCCTTAGACACACACACACACTGAGCCAGGCAACCCCTCTGAGGCTCACACGAAGCCTTAGAGACACAAACACTCATAGATACAATGTCCCCAGTATATTTACACAGCCTCATCCAAGTCAATTCTGCTCTGCCTCTTCTGGGCACACCTTTATCTGGGCCCAAGGAAAAGTCCAACTGACAGTAGCAATAGCTAACGCCGTGTCAGGCACAGCCAAACACTTTAACACATCAGTGCATTTCATCTTCACCACAATCCTATGAGGTAGGTATTAGTCCATTTTACAAACAAGGAAACAGATTCGGAGAGATAAAGACACTTACTTAAATCATACAGCTGGTGAGGGGCAATGCTGGGGTTTGGACACAAATCAGTGTGAGTCTGTACCTTCACTCTGTTACCCAAAGTGGGCAGCTTCCTGGGTTCCCCTCCTGGAGAGATCTGGGCTAGGAGGACAGGGATGGGCAGAAAAGACAAACCCTGAGAGATGCCTGATTGTGAGGCTGGGACAGAGGGGACCTGTAGGGGGCAGCATTACTCCCGGCCAGAACTCAGAAGTACCAGCTCTGAGAGCGAGTGAACTAGGAGGGGGCAGCCTGCTCCAGCAGTCCTGGTAGCAGGGTACCAGGGCCTGGCTGTAGGTGTCTGTGGGTGATAAAGCTGGGAGCCCAACTGAGGCTGCAGATCTGAAGGAGCTCTCTGACTGGGTTGGCAGCCATTGTTCTCAGCCTCCAATCAGGAGCGCCCACTTCCTGTTATTTTAGGCGGCAGGAAATGACCCTATCCCGTAGCGGGGGTTAGGGGGGCCAATATGGCCCTCCCTCAGCCCCAGCAGGGTTGCCCACGCGGGGGCCTAGATGTTGAGGGCAGAGGCCCAGCTTTAGGCCAAAGCCTGAGGATAGTCCACTGGCTGGATTGTCACCACTGCCTGCATCCAGGGCCTCCTCCTGGTCTGACTTGTTCCAACTTGGCAGGATGCACAAGGGACCCAGGGCTCTACTGGCTCTCCTCCTGCCTGCCAGAGAAAAGACCACTAGGTCCTCAAGACCAAGATCCCCATAGATGATCAGCCATGCAAGAGAAGCAGGCCAGATTCTATCATGGCTGGCTTGGTCATGATAATTCAGCATACAGGTTTGGTGTACAGTCTTTAGAGTCAGATGGACGTGGGTTCAAATTCAGTCACTGCCAGTTCCTAGCTGTGTGACTTTGGGCAAGTGACTTTCCACTCTGAGCCTCATCTATAAAATGGAGACGATACTGTTCCCTACTCAGGACTGTTTTGAGGATCAAATGAAACAATGCACATGACACGCTAAATAACCATTATGCCTGGCACAGAGATGGCTTTTTATAGGAGTGGGAGATGTTGAATCACCTGGGAGTCTATTCCTGGTCCACATCTCCTTTTACAACTGGTGATGGGGGCAGTGATGCCATGCTCTGCTCCCGGCAGGGCAGAGCTGCAGCTGAGAGGTGCCAGAGGAGATGCTGAAGGCTGTGCCCTGGGGTGCCAGGCAGAGCTACCACAGCCAACAGAGCTGCATTATCTGGCTCCGTGGCCCAAGGTCCAGTGGGACCCAAGGACACGGCTCCCAACTGCTTGTGGCCTAACTTCCAGCCTTGGTCAGACCCAAGACCTGCCCTGACTGCTCTCAAGTGCCACCACTCTAGTCTGGGTCCGGCTTTCAGCTCACTGCCCACTCCTTCAGCCCTGCCATACCAGCAGCTGATGCCCATTCCTAGGGGGAAGGGGGAGTAAACTGGCCTAATGCCCCTTCCTCCTTATTTGCATATGTACAACTGCACATTAGGGGCTCATTAGAGGCCTCATTACTGGGTCCACCAGCCCAAGTGGGGACTGAAGCTGTCAGTGGGAGGTTCCAGTCAGGCTGGCTGCTGTATGTAGAGACATGGCTCATTTTGCCAATCTCAGCAACTTGTACTCATCCTTTCAGGTCCACCTCCAAGGCCTCATCCCCTATGATGCCCTCCACAAGCAAAGCCCACAGACCACTGCATCACCATTACACCAGGGGTTCTCTGCAGTGAACAAGTCTGCTTCCCCCACTGGGCCAGAAGCTCTTTGGGGTGGGGGGTGACTGGTTCCCTTATCTGCCATTTGCACAGCCAGCACTGAGCTGGCACATGGTGGGCATCAGTAAGGTGTGCTGGCTGGCTGGCTGCACCCTTCTCCTGGGTCTTTCTCCTCCCCCCACTGCCTTCCTCTAGTACGTGGGCCCCTCTGTTCTCCAGATACACCCTGGCTCATGTCTGTCCAGAAGTTCTTCCCTCCTCCTTGCCCTCGGTTCCACATTTACCACCTTAAGTTCTAATTCATCACATCTTACAGGTCTCTGAAGGCAATAAAAAACAAAACCAAATAGCTAGAGTTTATTGAGCATTAACTACATGCCAAGATCTAGGCTAAGCATTTTATGTATTCATCAAATGATCTCAATGTCTTTGTGAGCTAATTTCTAGCATTATGCTCATTTTATAGATGGGAACATTTAAGATTAAGGTTAAACAACTTGCCTAAGACCACACAGTAGTAAGTTATGAAGGGGAGACTTAAAACTACTTGATTCAAGTTTACACTCTTAAGCAAACTGACCCCCAGTTCCCGCCTTCACCTTCCACATATTTTGTACCTCCCCGCTGGCACCAGTTCCGATGAGCACAACCACAATAATGGTAATAACACTGTCCTGTGGGCGTCTGTGTGTCATCTTCCTTTAGATACATCATCTCTAACCCTCACATTGACCCCACAAGGTTAATAACACTCCCTCCATTTTCCAGGGGCATAAACTGTAGCCAGAGCAGGTAAGTCACTTGCTTCTGTTCATGCTTGTCCCCTGCTCTGTGTTGCCTCCTGTTAATGCTCAATGTGTGGAGGGGGCTCAAAGAGGGCAGAGATCACACTCAGAGATGTACTCTCAGTGTCTCTGACCAGTGCCTCAAACTCACAGGGCACTATCTTTACTCTCTGGAAGGTGTTGGCTCATAGGGGCCCCTGTCACCTTTAACTTCTCTCTGTGTAGGGAACAACCACCATCCTGATTCAGGTTCCCATGTAACTCTGTTTTGGTCTCTGTATATAGAAGAATCTTTCCAATCCAGGACACTGTATGCAGGCTCCCCCCATCCAGGCCCCCCAGTACAGCCAGGCATACTCACCCCCATGCATTCATATTCAGTCCAGGCATCCCACTCAAGTGCCCTAATTATAAATTAGCCACCCACTCAGGCCTCATCTATGGCCTAATAACCACCCCCATTCAGGCTCCGATATATATGCCAATGCCAGGGACCTCAGATGAGGGGGCCAGCGAGCAGACGGAATGGACCCTGCCTAGGCTTCCTTGGGTGTCCCCTTTCAGGCTCAGCAGACTGACCCAAGTGCCATTGTTCCAGCACAGCCTGTGAACCTCCTGAACCACACCAGTCTGAGAGCCTCCCCTCTGTGCCCTCCAGCTCCCACACCCACACGGTCCCCTCGAAGCACCCACGCTGGCACGGGGAGGAGCCCACCCACAGCCAAGCGGCTCCACCTTGTCCTGGGCTCTCCGCACCCACAGACACTGTTTCATCCTGGGCCCATGCCCCAGGGGGCAGGGAGGTGACGGGATTAGGCTCTAGGACTCTATGGAGGTGTGAGGTTGGGGCCACCTCCCCTTGAGTCAGAACAGAACTTGGGTCCTAGGTAATTATGCTCTTCCCTCCCCTTCCAGGAAGAAAGAGAAAGAGAAATCCCTCCCTCCAACACCAGGCCCAACCAGAAACCTGTCCCCACCCCCTCATCAGCTGCTCGCAGATCCGAATGGGATTTGCAGAAGTCCTAGGCACTGGTGGTTGGTAGGGTGAGGGGAGGGGAGCTTTGATGGTCTGGGGCCTAGAAAGAGAGAGAGAGAGAGTGTGTGTGTAGTGTGTGTGTGTGGCTGGGGGTGGGGGGGGGTGTCCAAAGCCTCGGGCTGAGGAATGATGGAATGATGTGGCAGGTCCCCGGAGTGCTGGCCTTCAGCCTTCACCTCATTCTCCCCGGGAGAAAGGCCCGGAGAGGCTAGGAAGGAGGACAGCAGGATAAGCAGATTTACTTCTGTCCCCTTCCTCCCAAAATTGGGCTGGGTGGGCTCCAGAGTAGGCCTGGCTGCAGGGGAGGCGGCCCCCTGCCCAGCTCCCGCCCTCGCCCCAAACAATGCCGCCTCCCCCTCCCCCTCGCCTTTATCCGGCGGGTTACTTGGCAGCCGCCGCTAGAGACCTCCCCCACTCCTCCCCTCCCTCCTTGCCGGCCGGCTGCAGCAACAGGCCCTTTGCGCGGCAGCTGGAGGGATGGGGTGGGGGCAAGGTCTGGGCCAGGGCCTTGGTATGGAGGGTGCCAGGGCCTAGGCTTCGGTATGCGGGTCTCCAGGCCTGATAATCTGTACCCCCCAATACACACATTCAGGCTAAGGTCACACACATGACCACCAGGGAGGGTGAGGACAGACACCCCAGCTCAGGAATAGAGGATCTTCAGGGCCTGGAGTGGATCGGGAAGGGTGTGTGGGCGGGCAAGCCGAGGTGGCACTAGGCTGGGGCGGAAGGGTCACCCCAATAACTCTTAAGTGAGGTGCCCGCGGATCCCGCCGCCCAGTGCGTCCCAGCGCCCCGGGTGGGGGAGGGGGCAGCTGTCAGAAGATGCGTCGGTGGCCCCAAGCTGCCGCCGCCGCAGCCTTTATTTTTAAACTTCCAAGTGGTCAGAGGGCGCGGCGGGGAGGGGTCCCCGCCCAGCGGGCCAGCCTCATCCTCGGCCTTTCTGGGGCCCCTCGACCTCTCCCCATCTCGCCTCTGCGTGGCTCCCGCGTACCTGGGGGTGCGTCGGCACCCGGCTCGGCATTTGGGCCGCTCTCCATGGCTGTGGCGTCACTGGGGGGCCTAGGGGTCTCAGGGGCGGCGACGGCGGCGGCCAGCGGCCAGGATAGGGGTCCCGCGGCGCATCACGCCCGGCCCGGCCCGGCGGGCAACGACTCGGAGGCCTGGGCGCTCCGGAGAAGATGGAGGCTGGTTCAGCTGGTGGCCTTGCAAGGCTCGGAGTCGCCGGTCGCCCAGTGTCTGTCGGCTCCGGCCGCGATCCCGCTCCCTGCCCGGCGCCGGCCCAGTCCCGGCCGCGGCCCAACCCTATTGTACCGCCCGGGCTGGGCCTGGCCTCCTCGCTGGCGTGTACCAAGTGCGCTGCGGGGAGGGCCGCTCTCTCAGCGCCTGGGGACAGAGCCGCCGCGCGCCCGCCCCGCCCGCCCCGCCCCTGCCCTGGAGTGCGGGGCCTCGAGCCTGCTGACACTTCTCCTGCGGCCGCGACGGAGGGGACGCCACGGCTCCCGCGGGCCGCGCGTCGAGCTGCCTCCCCCTGCAGCCCCGCGTTGGTACGCGCCGCAGCGCAAGAAGACTATGTAGGGAGCGCTCTGGTGACTCATCCGCTGCTGGAACTGGGGGGAGCCGTTGGGGGCGCCCCCAGTCCCACCGTGGAGCCTGGGAGCTCCGGCTCTGGGCCCTTGGCAGCAGCTTCAAGTCTAAATTCTCTTCCGAACCCCCCTCAAACTCTGCCCGAGGGACGTCGGGAGACCTTACGGAGGGCCACAAGGAGACCCCTGAAAGGGCTATGCTTTCTGTCCCGGGTGATGGCTGGAATGGGGAGAGGCCCGGGAGCCTTGCTGCTGACCTTTCTGCAGCATCCTACGGTTGGCATCTCCCCTGCTCCTCTGGGGAAGCTGTAGGCCTGCACGGATGCTTTATGCAAGTCTAATCTGCTGGGGCTCTCTCGGCTCCAAGCCGGGTGGTCCTGGCTCTGAACCTTCCCACTCCCATCAGAGGACCTCTCCAATCTCCCAGGAAGGATTTTCTCCCCTGTAGCCTGTTAAGGAAGGAGTAAACCCCTTCCGACTTCCCCCAAGTAGCCATGCTTCCCAGCCCTCCGGAGTGGTACCCAAATCCCCTTGTTAGTGTCATCAGAGGTGGGGCCTCAAGCCAAGTCAGGCCCAGCCTGGACAGCTAGATTGGGGGGCTTGCTGGGAATGTGGATCGATGCTGGTGCTTCAGGGATTGACAGTGGAGAGGAAGGAGGAGGTGCAGCTGGGCGCTGCCACCCCCTCCCTGCCCTTTGTCCTGACTTTGAGAAGGTCAGTTCTCTAGTTCTCCATTGTCCAGAGATTAGGCCCAGTGAGATGCTGTCCTGCCCCCCATTCCCGCCAGCGTCTGCTTCCTTTGAGCAGCTCCTGAGAACAGCCATTTTAAGAGGGAGGGTGGAGAACAAAAGGGTCTGGGTCCCAGGCAACCTGAGAGTAGTTTGTCCTGGGAGGAGTGAGTAGTTCGGAGTCTGAATACTCTTGGAAGGGCCCCTGGGGAGGGAATAGTGTCCCCTCTGGCTCAAAACTCATTAGAAAAGGATGATGGAAGGCCTGCAACCAGCGCTGGTATCCTTAAGCTAATGTCCTAACTTTTCTGAAACTCGGTTTGAATACCTATAAAATCAGGAAAAACAAAGTACCATAAGGTATCATGGGGTCATTATAAAGGTTAAATAAGGAAGTGGAGAGGAAGTGTTTAATGAATAAGGATAATGATGGTGATGGGTAATCTGCTTCAAAAGTAAAAGTAAATTAGGAGGAGGAGCAGATCCCCCAATCACTGTCATCAGCCATCCATCCGCAGAGTGATGGCACCATGTGGGTGATGGAATCCACGACTATCCTGTGTGATATCAGAGGCTTCAGCATGTGCATCTTCCAGAGCTGAACAGGCCCCACACTGAGCCAGGCAGTGACTAGACTCAGAAATCATGAACAAAATCCAACAGAGGAGAGCCCTCTGGGATGGTTCTTCTCTTTCCTCTGTCTGTGGTCTTGAGGTTACTAAAGAGACAAAGACATATAAGTAGGGAATAGTGAGATACCCTCACTGGCTAGAGCTCAAGAATAGTCAGGAGGGAAGTGGTAGCTAAAGATGAAAAAACAGGCCAGGAATGGCTTCTATAGGAGGATCTGAATGCCAACTGACATGATCTGCATGATGTAGTGGACAGTGGAGCTGTTGAAGGTTCTTGGAAAGGAGAAGGGTGAGGAGTCTTTTAGAACTGTAAATCCTCTATTGTGTCTAATGATCTGGGGTTGACTCTAGGAACTCACTGCAGAGACACAGTGATGTATTCGTCTACATCAGTGGTTCTCAACCAGAGGCATTTTTGTTCCCCAGGGGACATTTGGCAATATCTAGAGGCACTTTTGGTTGTCACAACTGAGGGTATTACTGGCCAGAGGTGCTGTTTAACATGCCACAACGTACAGGGCCACCCCAGAGCCTAGTCACTGGGCCCAAAATGTCAGTGGTGCCAAGGATGAGGAACCATTCTCCAGACTGAGGTGGAGGCACCTGCACTCCCTCACAAGACCACAAGACGCTACCAGCAGGGCATCTGGGGGGTTAGGCAATGTGACAGTTTTCCTGGCCAGTCCCAGAAGGCTTCCCAGTTGATGGGTCCATGGTAAGTCCTGGGGGGATGACTGAGGGGGAGCCAGGAAAGTACCAGTGTCCTGTGACTGATTACATTGGAGTGAATAGGTGGATTCTCTCCTAAATTCTTCCCACTTCTCTCCCGATTGACCAGGATCCCAGGCACATTCCAGGCTCCAGCAACTTAAAGGATTTAGAGTAGGTGTCTCTCTTTGGGTTTGGGACTGGGTAACACTGCCTGGGGACCCCTCAAGACCCCCTGAATATTATATCCCAGAAAAGAAGCAAGTGGGGACATTTGCAACGGGCTGACGCTCCAACAGAACATCCCACCCTCTTCTGTGAGGGGCAGGGACTTCTGTCATTGCCTTCCCTACTGCCCAGGGCAATCACCTCCCCCTCCACGGAAACAGGCAGGAATGAGCCATTAACCACATGGCTGGGCTGAGGCTAGGGAGCAGATCACTGAATGGGGATCAGAAACATACCCCTTTCCTGCTATCCTTAGGGGGAGTCCAGGAGCAAAAGCATTTGTAACCTCCCAGGTTTGGTGGTGCAGGGTCCAGGATGAACCCAATGGAGCCGTGAAGGAAATCACTCGGAGAACTGACACAAAGATATAAATCAGGACAGAGGCCCTGGAGGCCACCTACACACCACAAAGTAGGAAGTGGGAGGGGCCTCATGGTGGGGGCAGCAGAGATAGCAGACACCAGATTCTAACTTCCACCCCACCCCCATGGCACTGTATTGCAAAGGAAGGGGTCACTAACCCAGACACCCTCTTGGGAAACCATAGCTTCCAGGGCTCACTCCCTGGGGTTGGGGGTGGGAAAGTCCTCAAGGGACTGTGGCAACACCAGCTGCAATAAGGCCTTCCTCCCTCCAGCTCTAGGGGAGGGGTGAGGGAGGAATTGGTGGGGGAGGAACCCAGTTTCAGAATTAAATACGTTTAACCTTTTGGGTTCCTGGGAGGGGGTCCTTGTTTAGAGTCCCTGCTAGGGATGGGAAGCTGTGTTCTTTTTCCAGGAAGAAGGAGATGAGGATGGGGAAGGGGTGCCTAGTGTCCCTAAGGGTCCTGGCCCTAGGGGATGGTGGAGAGGGACTGGGATTTGGGAATGTTAGGAGCTGTCCTGAGAGCTCTTGGAGCAGCTGTCTACGGAGTCTTTAAGTCCCCATCTGGACACGAAAGACACCCAATAGATCAGCCTGAGACGAACCCCACCCCCTCCCTAATTCAGGACTGACGCTGCCGCAAGGAGTCCCAAAGGAGAAGACGCCGAAAGGAAGAATCACAGGCAGAGAGAGGAAGAATCTCAGAGTTTCTGAGGCAGGCAGGGAGAGGCTCCGCCTCCAGTCTCTCCAGAACCACCCTGCCTGACAGCAGGCTGGGTGGGGTCGGGTGGCTGGCTGTGACTGTGACTCAGGTTTCTGTGGGCAGCCAAGGGCAGCCAGCAGGGAGGAGCCCGGACCGACAGGCCAGCCAGCTGCAGCTTTCACCTCAGCTGTCCTCTCTCCTGGGAATGCAGTAGGTTCTTCTCTGTGCTGGCTTCTAGGAGCTAGCAGACCCCTGCTCATACCCCCTCAATGGACTCTCATGTTCCTTCCCAGAACCCTCAGCCACAGCACTGACAGGTCACCGCCTCTAGGGAAGCCCCAGAATGTCTGTGCCACAGAGAGAAGGGTATAATAACGACTGGCCCTGCCTCTTGGAGGCAAGACTAGGGGAATCCTGGGTACTGGCTTTCAGCCTGAGCAGCCTGGGCCCCCCAGCCTTCCCTAGCCTGGCTGGCTCATGTCTGGGCAGGCTGGTTGTCATGGTGAAGGATAGGGACGAGAATGCAGCTGCTGCAGAGTCAGGCTACCAGGCCTAAGTGAGGAGAGGGTGCTAAGGGACTTCCAGCCCAGCCCTCTCAAAATTGGTCAGCTACGGAAGGATGGCTGGAGCTGAAACCAAAGAGCTATGATCAGGGACTGCAGGACTTCCCCTTGGTGATGGGTGAGGGTGTTGCCAGCATATTTCCTTGGTGTTTGTTGGGCTGTGTTTTTAGAGAGTGGCTGGAAGGGAGTACACATTTACTTTGTGTCCAAGTGCTCTACATAATGAGGAGATCCCGCAACTTGTCTAAAAATGGTAAAGCTAGGATTAAAACCCAGGACTGGCTACAACCAACGCCTGTTGATCTTTGCTTTCTGGGAGCCAGGCACTATAGTTATTCAAGGGATGGGAGCAAGAGAAAGTGACCTGAACTTTCTCTACAGACTGAATAGTCCATCACGAGGTCACAGTGGTAGGATGCATGTGCTGGCTGCATTTGGTGTTTGGGGATGGCAGTTGGGAGAGAGAGAGTGAAATGCTTGGCACATAGTAGGTGGTCATTAAATATTTCTGTAATGAAGAAGCCAGATCTATGAACCATGGCTAGTTTTCTGGGACCTCCTGCTAGTTTCTGGCTCTGAAGTGCAGCAACAGCAGAAGGAGCTAGTTAGAAAGAGGGACTTTCCAAGGCTAATCCCAAGGGAGGAATTTGCACAGCATCTTTGAGTCGGGGTGCAGGAGCGGGCTGAAGGTGGTGGGCGAGTGTGGCTGATACATGATTAGCGCAAGCTGCGGACGCCACCCAGCGGCCAGAAGGCAGCCCACGGAAAAACCGGCTCTACGAGTCAGGCGCCGCGGAGCACTCTGGGATTTGTAGTCTGGATGCACTAATGGAAGATTCTGCCAACGGGGCTGTTGGATGTTGTAGTCCGACGTTTACTGGGTGGTAATTACCCTCTTCGGCTGGACCACGAGTCCCATGGTGCCCCGCGACAGGCCGCGCAGGCGCGGTGAGTTGGGGCCGGTCGGTCTCCGAGGCTGAGGGGCTGGGACTCGGTCGAACACGGGGTCGCCGAGTGTCCCTGTTACGAGGTGTCCGGCACCATGTCGAGACAGGCGAACCGTGGCACAGAGAGCAAGAAAATGGTAACTCGGAGCATGTGACCTCGGCAGGCGGGGCGGGATGGAGGCGTTCTGGGGAAGGGGCCCGGTGCGGGGCGGGAGGCGGGAGGCGCAATTGGGAAAGGGCCCTCCTGTGAGCAATTGTTGGGGGGTTCTGCAGGAAAGAAGGGGGTGCCTACTTGGCGGGTCAAGAGGGGCAAGTCACTCCGGGGCGTGAAGCAGGTTGGAGGGCCCCTGGAGTAACTCGGAGACCCTCTCCTCCGAGGCCTCAGTGCAGCTGTGTGCTAGACCAACGACGGCGGAAAGAGCAGTGACTACCATGTTCTTGTGTGTTAGGCACTGGGCCATGAACTTTACATACGTTATCTCATTTAATTCGTAAAGTAACTCTCTCAGGTGGATGTTATCGCCATTTTACATCTCAGAGAGGTTACATCGATTTGGCCAAATGTATAGTTAGGGAGAGTGAAGATTTGAAAAAATCTAACTACAAAGTTAATGTTTCAGATTACTAGGCGATACTGCCTCACACTTTGACATGGGCATTGTAAGAGATACTCAGATACTGGTCTTGCTAGAAAGGAACTTTCTATTCGGTGGAGTAAGAGGTAGGCCAGAGTAGGTAGTAAGTGGTGCCCCTCTAGTGAGTGAGGGGGGTGTCCCTTCTTGTCCTGGAAATAGTGGACACCATATGATCCATAAAGTTTGGCTGCAGATGGCGGCTGCGGCTGGAAAGTAAGGTAGATAACATTTTTCTCCAAACTAAGGGGACTTCTTGGCATTTATTCCTTTTCTCTGGCATATTCTTACCTCCTCCAGAATTGTCCACACACAGTCTTTGTTTTCCCATTTAAAACCTTCAGTATCCAAGGTTGGGTTGCATGCTGTGCAGATCAGGGGCCCTTTGTTGGCATTCAGTTCTAGAGGGGCATCACACACCTGGAACCACCACCGAAAATGGGCTGTAGAAGGCCCCATTACTCTAGAGCAGTACTTAACTTTTATTCTCTTTTGCTGATGAGAGCTATGGATCTTCTTCCCAGAATTTTAAATAGACAAACATATACAGACATTTACTTATGTTTTGGAAGGGTTTGTGGACTCCCTGAAGATACTGCATGCATCACAGATTAAGACAGATGAAGAATTCCTATTTTTCGAGAAAAAAACCAAAGTTTAAAAGAAGAAAAAAAAAAGTGTTTTGTTAGGAAACAATGTCATGTAAGGAGAAAGGTATGGGAGTTGTTGGAAATCTGTCTTACTCCATTGATCTTCAGTTTCCTTGATTATAAAATGCGGCAGTAATGCCTACCTAAAATTAAATGAGGTAACTGAAATGTACAGGCATGGTAAATGTTTGTTTCCTTCTTCTTTTACCAAGAGATGAGCAGATATGTCTTCCTGCTTAGTTTTACTATGTTGTTTGCTCTTTATACATTTTTACTCTAAATCAATATTGAAATCTGTAATACCACTTTTTAACAGGAATCTGCAGGCTTCACTCTGAACCCCCAATATTCGTTCAGCTCTGGTGAAGTGAGGGAATTAGGGAGGCACAACAGCAGCCTGCCTCAAGGCTTTGGCAACTGCTGGTGTTTCTGCTTGGAACTTCCTTCCCCAGAGAGTAACCCTAACCCTAACCCAGCTATTCATTCACAGTTACTCAAACATCTCACCCTCCGAGAGGCCTTTCCTGACCATCTGATTCGTTCTCTATCCTCTCACTCTGTTTTTCTTCATAGCACTATTTCATCTTAAATATTTCATTGTAAATGCCATATTTACTTGTTTATTTCCAGAATCCCCCATGAGAAGGTAAACTGAACGGGAGTAGGGATTTGTTTTGTTCCCTGCTTCATTCCCAGCATCTAGAATGATGCTTGGCACTAGGGAATCTATTTTGAATGAATGACATGAAGGTTTGGTTCATCCTTTATTCAGTCCCTACCGGTGCCTACTTGGGGCCTATCACGTGATCCTCTCTGGCTACCTGGCTTTTTCATGCTCTTCTCTCTGTTTGGGGAGTTCCCACCTATAGGAGCCCTGTTCCTTCAGCTGATTGCTGTGTTCCCATTTAATCAGCCCAACCTTCAGCTGATCGCTGTGTTCCCATTTAAGCCTCCTAACATGTAAATCGTTATATGCCCAGGTAATTAGATCTCTGCTTTTAGTCTCTGCAAACAGAAACAGACCATTTGTCTAGCAGACTTTTCCTGAGCCCCAGCTGTATGCAAAGTTCTGTTCTAGGTGGTGTGGGAAATGTAGAAATAAAGTCCTAGTCCCTGACCTTGAGAAACACATATGCTGTGAAAAGGGCAGAAAAGTATGCAATACAGGATACAAATTTGTCTGAGAATGAGTCCTGGCTTCACTGCTTCTTGCTGTGTGTCCTTGGGCAAGTTACTTCATCATTCTAAGCATCATTTTCAGCATCTTTAAAACATAATTTAAGAAAGGTAATAATAGTATCTATATCATAGGGTTGTTCTGAGGATTGGTTGAGGTATTGCAGGTAAAACTAGCAATGTGATGGGGCACCTACAAACACAGTTGACACTCAGTAAATGTTGCAAGCTCCTTTATTAGTAAAGCTGTTAGCCTTTGTGTGTCTGTATAGTGTTTGGTTCTTGAATCCTGTGGACAGTCAGGCCTGCCCTTCTTTTGTGTTGTGTTACTAGTAACCCAACCCCAGTAGCTCTGTTCTGCAGAGCTCAGGTGAGTTTCTTCCTAAGTAGCAGCACTCAGTCTCCACGAAAGGAGGCTAGAGGGTAAGAGAGAGGGATGAACTCAGTCCTGTTACTGACCTTCCTTCCCCAGCTGCTAGGGGCAGGGAAGGGGCAGTCACACTGGATTACTTTCATTGACAAAAATAATAAAGGTGACTCTCGGAGCACTAGCTGTAAAGATCAGCCCCCTTAAGGAGATGTGTTATTTTGTTTGGGGGCACTAACTGAAAAGTTTTCTTTTCTGAAAACCATCAACTGCAGTAGCTCACCTGAGTGTAGGGCTTGGCTTAACTTCCTCTGCTCAGGTTGTGCCTGCTGTACTTGGAGATCATATTGGTTATCCCAATATTAAGCCATTCCTGTGGTTTCTTGGTTTGCATGGTGTCGTTTAAGTCCATTATCTCATTAGATCCTCCCAACAACCCTGTGATTGGCATGACAGATTTTACTGTTACCATTTTTGTGTGAGGAGATTGGGATTCAGCAAAGTGAAGTGGCTTACCTGAAGTCTCAGAGCTAGTGATGGCAAGTCCAGACTCAGGATCAGGTCTTCCAGCTACAAACCCAGTATTATTTCTGTATGACTGACTGTTACAAAATTCTTTCTGTTGATTTAAAATCTCCTTCTGTGAGCCTAGTTCCATGTGCTCTTTGGCACCACACTATAGAAGACCAGTCTAAGAATAAAAATAAAACCTACTTCTTGAGTAGGTACTGTGCAGCATGTACGGCACAAATGATATCTCCTTGGAATCCCACAGTAACCCTGAAGGGTAGAGAATATTGTCATCTCTGTGCAGATGGGAAAAACTGATGTTCAGGGAGATTAAGCAATGGCTTAGGATCACACAGCTTTTTATAGGACAGTGCTCAACTTTAAGACTGAGTCTCAGTTACTTAACCTGGTGCCTGTAAGTGGGAATGAAATGTTTGTTCTGCTAACCTCTCAGGGTTGTTATGAGGATCGATGAGGGACTGTGAAGATATTCTGAAAGTTTTACAAATGTTCATGACATTATTATTAAGCATAAAGTAATTTGAAAGTAGAAGCATTGGGAGAATGTGGTGCGTATGTTCAGTGAAGAAATCGGATCAGCTGAATTAGCTGACCTTAAAGATTCCATGGACCCTCTTGTCATGAGGGTCACAACACCTGAACACCTGGGTCTTCAGACTCTACAACCTTCTGTCACCCTGTGACTTCTTCTGTTCCCTCTTTTGTTTCCTCCTCTCTCTTCACACTGGTCTAGCTTTTTCTCACATGTGGCGACATTTCTCAAATATGGCTCCTACCTTGGGACCTTTGCATTTGTTGCCTAGAATTTTTTCACCCTGGTATTTTCATGGCTTACCCTTGCTTCCTTCAGGTGTTTGCACAAATACCACCATAACAGGCCTTGTCTAACTACCATATTCAAAACTGACACCCCCTCCTCCCACATGTACGTGAATATAAATACCCTCTAATTTCCTTGTATGCTTATTTTTCTCCTTAACACTTCCTATCATCTGGCAAACCATACATTTTATTTATTCAGTTTATTTTCTGTCTCCCTCCTATTAGATAGTCCCAGGTATGTGGTAAACATTGAATGAATGATTTTTTTTCTATACCACAACCCTACTCCTATTTTTAAAGTATGAAGATCTTTGAGTTGTGTATATATGTCAGACACTGTTCCAGATAGGCTTATTTCATAATTGAAGATGTAGACAGACTTGTAGATTAAGAGAGGGCCTGGAGAGCTGGCCTCAAGGATCCCATTGCCAGATTCCAGGCATACTGATTCTGTGACGAGTTTTTGGTTTTTTTTTATTGGTAAACTGGAGGCTGTTGCATGTATAAGGTGCTTAGTGATATCATGATATTCATGTTAACTTGGCATCATGGTGGGCTGAGGCTTTTGGAGTTTCCATCCAAGGGCTCATTAATAATGGAAGGAAAGCTCTCCTGATTTAATGCAGTAGTGCCAACTCTATGGACTGGTAACTGCTGGATTGTCTCCATCCATTCATGGCCCAGCCATTCTAGTGCCAAACCCTTAACTTTACTAAAAAATAATTGTCCGCCTTAATAGCTTCCCCTTAGTTGCTGTATTTGATAAATGGTCTCTGGGAGACACCTTGCTGACTGGTTTAGTTTAGTTCAAAGAGCATTCTGATTCTAAAACTGATTCTCTTTGACTTCCTAGTGCCACTAAGTTTGTTTTTTTAGGGGAGGTATTGATACTGCTGTTGTGGGAAATAGTGGACAGAATGAACATTGGCTTGGAAACTCTTGTTTTTTTCCCCGAAAATTACTTTTTTCAATAATTAGCTGCCCAAGGACAAATTATGTAACTGTTCTGAGTCTTAGTTTCCTCATTGCTAAAATAAGATAAATTCCTGCCTTTTCTTCTTTACAGAGTTATTGGGAGGTGTAAAATGAGATGATGAAAAATAAAATGCAGTATGTAAGCAAAAGGCACTCACAAAATTACTCTTGAAGTGACCTCATCACCAGGCCATGGGTCCTGAGCGCCTGGGCCTTAGCATTACTTGGACTTTGTTCCCCAGAAGACTTAAAGACAGAAAGGTGCTCCGCTCCAAGTTTGACAAGGCTTCATTCAGAAGGGTGGGGTCAGCCTTATTTCTGTGGGAATGCTTTGGCCCAAATGTACCATTAATATTTCTCAGTTTGTTTAACTCTGATAATACTTCCCATACCCCCGCTGCTTTCATTCTGTAGTCTTGATATTTGCCATTCCTTTTATCTTTTATGTCTCTTTGTTTCTTAATAGGTAGGTGACAGGATTCTTTATCTAAGAAAGACTGTGTGTGATTTGAACTGTGGTTGTATAGATACCACTCCAGGTCAGTATTATGTTCCAGGTAAATGAAGCAGTGTCTTCCTTTCAGAGTTACTGCCTTTCGGAAACATTTTAGTTATGTGTCAAGAGAAACATTATTTTTTCCCATGCTGGTGACTTAGGAGAGGGGTTATCAATGTAATGGACTTTGCCTAGGACTTTCTTCCTTCCCTGTGGACCAGACCCCTGGGTTGTCTGTTGCTCCTGGGTGGGGTCCTGGAAGTGCAAGTTAATCTGTAGGCCAGGACAGTCCGGACATTCTAAGGCATGGGGAAGCCATTGCTCACCCTTGCTGGTCATACACAGGCTAATTTGTAAGTGTCTGACTTGGGTCTTTCACAGTATCCAGTGAATGACTGCTGCTGCCACACCAAATGCTGGTGACCCAGGCTTGGGCTTGGCAGCTGTGGTGGGTCCTGGATTGGCAGAAGCCCACCTTGGCATGTTGGAAGAGTGACTGCTCCGTGTATGAGGTGCCTTTTACAGCCCACTTTATAGTAGCTGGCTGTGGCCCTGCCATGTTGATCCTGGGGAGCCAAATTACTTGGCTCCTCCACAGAGGTGAGGGGTGATGTTCTTTCCACCAGGCACAGGTGACCTTCTTTTGAATCCTGACAGTTGCCTCGAGGCCACTCCACACTCTCACCAAACTTTCTCTGGATGGCTTGGTCCTGATTGCCTTTTGAATCTCTTTTAGAGCTCTGAGCTCTTCACCCTGACCTATGGGGCTCTGGTCACCCAGCTGTGCAAGGACTATGAAAATGATGAAGATGTGAATAAACAGCTGGACAAAATGTGAGTAAACTCCTATGGGAGAGACAAGAAGGGGGCTCTCTGGCACTGTGATTCTACGTGGTCCCTTAGAGCCCAGAACATAACCAATATTTTGGGTACAGTTTGCCACTGAGCTCATTTATTGGAGGGATTTGGGATCATGCCCATTTCCCTTTACCACCAACATACTTGTGTTCAGACCCCATAATGCTGGTTGTTCTTTCATTTCTTTTCCAGGGGCTATAACATTGGAGTCCGACTGATTGAAGATTTCTTGGCAAGGTCAAATGTCGGGAGGTGCCATGACTTTCGGGAAACTGCAGATGTCATTGCCAAGGTCATTATCGTAGGCCACCTGGTCATCCTGAAGGACTGTCATTGGGAGGCACTGCTGACCACTCACTCCATCTCCCTTAGAGAGGCCCTTAGTATTCCAAAAGCCTAGTTAGGCATCCTTTGGGCCAAAGAAGCCTTCCTGGTGGTTTAGTACTAGCACAGATGATGGAAAGGGAAGGATGGTTAGGGTCATCCTGTGGATGAAAGCCCACCAAAATCAAAGCCAAATCTTGACTGTGAAGAGTAGCAGAGGAGCATGGGGGTTAAGGATACAGGGTTTGGACTGCCACAAACCTGGCTTCCAAACTGGCTCTAATAGATAGTTCTTAGGTAAGTTACTCTTAACCTCTTTAATTACCAGTTACCTCATATTTTAAATGAAGAAAGTAAGAGCTACTTCACAGGTTTGTTGTGAGGAATAAACGAAATAACCTGAATATTCGGGGAAGATTAATGCACTTAACGTAGTGTACACATAGTAAATGTTTGCTGTTAGTGATATTAGTGTTATGTGTTACAGGGTTAATAATAAATGAAGACACCTATAACTTTGTGGTGCCTCTTACCTAAAGGTTGATTCTTTCTGTTGTAGAACATGTTGGCCATGCCCAAACCCTAGAGCAGTGGAGAGTGTGCTTTGTGAAGGTTTGGAATTAGGAGGGTGGATAGATGGATGTCTTCAGACCTGTATTGTATTGGCTTTCGGGAAGAAGAGCCCAGATAGCACAGAGGACAGGGAAGTGGGTTGTGGCCCGTCTGTGCTCAGATGTTGGCTCAGGGCAGCCATGCTTGTCAGAAGATCAGTGTTTCCTTCCATTACGGAGTGGAGGTGGACAGCAAGTTGTTGCCTGATGGTGTGATGGCTTGAGGGAGGGGGGTGTGGAACTGTGCGCAGATGCTTTTCCTTTTTTGCCCTGAACACATAAAGCTTCAGTGTCTCGCAGAGGCCACAGTTCTGTTCTGGAGCCCCTAAAGTCCTTTGCTGGTCCTGTCTCCTTCCCAGTTGTGCCTTCTCTGCCACACGTCCCCACAGTGCTGGTATGTGTCTTCTCACAGGTGGCATTCAAGATGTACTTGGGCATCACGCCAAGTATCACCAATTGGAGCCCCGCTGGTGACGAGTTCTCCCTCATTTTGGAAAATAACCCTTTGGTGGACTTTGTGGAGCTTCCTGATAACCACTCATCTCTTATTTATTCCAATCTCTTGTGTGGGGTGTTGCGAGGAGCCTTGGAGATGGTGAGTGCAGCTCTTTACCTTCTGGGATACCTGAAATGGGAGTAGGGGCTTGATAAATGTTTGAATGAATGAGTGAGAGAAAAGAAAGGCCTTTGGCTCAGCCCAGCACTTTTCTGCTGAGCTGGGATCCAAGCTGGGCATCGCTGCCTGGTTTGATTCTTCCTACTGGGCTGGGAGGTGGTGCTGTCAGCCCCAAAACTCAGGAGCATCCATTCCGGATTGACTTATTTGATGACAGTCTCATTTGTGGATGTTCTTTGCTAAGTCTTCTACAAGGGGGCATTGAAACTGGCAATCTTGTGCTTGTGGGAAACCAGTTCCCTTGTTTTGGCTTCTCAGATGAGTCATTACAGCTCTATCCTCAGTGGTTCCCCAGATGCTGTGGGTAGGTAGCTGCCCCTTCATTTACCCACTGTCCCCCAGGTTCAGATGGCTGTGGAGGCCAAGTTTGTCCAGGACACCCTGAAAGGAGATGGTGTGACAGAAATCCGGA
This sequence comes from Manis javanica, assembly GCF_040802235.1. NCBI lineage: Eukaryota > Metazoa > Chordata > Mammalia > Pholidota > Manidae > Manis > Manis javanica. Next base: position 27,568,544 of record NC_133159.1, on the reverse strand, counting down.
TGAGGTTCATCAGGCGAATTGAGGACAATCTCCCAGCTGGAGAGGAGTGACCGTCTCCGGGACTTGAGGGTAGCCATCAGGAGCACTTGGTGGCATCAGAAAGCCCCAGTGTTCCCTCTGCCCTCTAGAACTCAGTGACTCTTTAACATGGATGTTATCTATTCTTCTAGCCTTGTTTCCATTTTCCATGCTAATAAAGAGCAGACTGTGATACAGTCCATTCACCCCATAAGTGTGCACATTCAGGAGGGAAATTCTTCGCTCCCTTTCCCTTCAAAGGGGCTGGATGTAGTCCTCCTTGGCTGGACTCGAAAGAGTTTAACCATTTTACATTCCTGTTTGAATTTTCCAAAGCAAAACTCACTTTGACCCCATTAAGAAGCAAGCCTAGCCCAACTATTCCTGGACCTTCAAGAAGCCATTGGTAAATGGCAACAGGGAATCCAGGGTTGTGGGACGTGGGAGGAGAGGCTGGAGGAGGGACCTGCTAGCTGTAGTGTGACACACTCTAATGCTTGCCAGGAAAGGAGCCAGTCGTGCTGGGAAACACTTCTGGGAAGCCACCCAGATCTCTCATTCCTCCCAGCTGTTTGGAGGCAACATCTCCTCTTTTTACAGAGGGTCCATCCTTTTTTCTTAAAAATTCTTCAATAAAGACACATTCTTGAGTAAAATCTCAATCATGTCCTGTTTTCTTTCTGCTCAGCCCTGGGAATTTTATGACAGTGGGGTGAGGAGACCAGCTAAGTTCCTGGCCCTGCTCTAGGATTGGCTTCTGCCCATAGGTGAGAGAGTCTGGGAAACCTGGGAGCAAATGAAGCTCCTTCAGGGTCATTTTTGGGTTTTCTGTCTATAGCAAAATCTAGAAGTAGACCATTATCCCAGAGGCACTGGAAATGGACTCCTTTGGTCTCTTGGCTACTGAATTGGAAAGTTTGGCTAGAAAGACCATTTTAATTAAGGCCTGGTGTTGAGGTGCCATTTGAGTGCTTACCACGTGTCAGACATTTTACTGAATATATAGTAATTCCACTTTTAGAGGGAAGGCCACAAGTTGTCCGAGATGAGACAGCTAGTGAGTGGAGGAGAGGGTAAGGGTTCAAAGCCCCCACCACTGCAAAGCCCATGGTTTCATTCTGATGCCTGGTTAGCATTGTTGGTTGGGGGGAGGACAGGCCTGCGGCTCCCTCTGCCAGTCTTCTAGAGCTTAGGGTAGTTTTTGGAAGAATCAGATGTTGTTGGGCCATATGTAGTAGCATTGTTCTTAGGGACAGCCTAGGGCCTTGAGGTCCAGATACTCAGGGTGTTGGGGCAAAGTGGGACCTGCTGGCCTCTCCCAAGGTTAGTGGACAGGCCTGAGATATGGGGAGTGGCTATAGAGACACTGTGCTTGCAGTGTGTCCTGGCTATATAGGTTAGGACCAGGGTCCTGGGCTACCAGTAAGAGAGGCAGTTTGCACACAACCTACCTCCTCCAGCTAGGTAGGCCACCAAGGGGAAGGAAGTCATTTTTGTGTCCCCGCGTATAGGAAGGCTCATGCTACCTCTGAATCTTTCTCTGAGCCTCTTTATCGTTCCCTTCAAGTACAGTTTGGTGCCCCAGGAGAGGCACCCCATTTTGGACTACTGTCTCCTTAGCGTCCAGGACAGGGCTGAGTGCAGTCACACCAGATGCTGAGTGGATGAAGGCGACCTAGGGGAATGAGTGCGGGGGCCAGGTTTGAAAGTACTGTGGTGGTGACCTGCCAAGAAAAGTGATCTGCTCCACATTGTCCTTCTCTGGGGGGCTCTTGCCCTTCCTCTCCTCCCAGCAGTCGTCTGTATGGTGTGAGGTTTTGGATATTTCCTTTCCCAGCATTAAACTTGGGCAACATTACAGGGTTGGTGAGATGTGGAAACAGTCCCCTCGGGAACATCTCCAGTGACAACTTCACAATTGTGTGATGTGCACCTGAGGGCTGAGGGAAGGGAAAGGGCTGAGGACTGCAGAGCTGTTTGGAATGTCACCTGTTCATCTCTCCCAAACGAGCCAAATATGCAAGTCCCAGCAACATAACCCCCATTCTCCTTCATGTGCTGGCACGCCCTCCCAGCAAGATGGGGCAGTTTTGCCTGGCCTGTATGGGAGTGGCTGACTAATGAGGTCAGAAGTTTGGGTTCTAGAAGAGGTCTGGGGCTGCAGAAGGCCCTTGCTGCTGACCTTTGGACATGGCTTTGCCTGCGGCTCAAAGGAAAGGCCTCGTTCTGCAGCTTTTGGCCACCAGGGGTCTCCAAATCACCACTGTACTGTCATCCCATTGAGTAATCATTGGACCCCCTGGTTTTCATAATTTGCTAGAAGATGCACCTGATGGAGCAAATCTCAGGGTGGTCAGAACCTGGAAGTGGCCCCTTCCTCCAGTCACTCCCATGGGACTTGAAAGCAGAGCTCACAGGGCTCTCAGGCTGGGGGTCTACCTACTGAACCCAGGGCACTGCAAAAAACACATTGGCTAGCTCTGAGCCCTCCCCTAATCAATCTCTACTTCCTGAATGGAGCACAGCCCTGTTCTCTTAATGTAAGTCCTGTTCCTGTCCCAGACCCCCACCAGTGACACTTCCACATTCAGGTTACACTTTCCCCTAGTGGATTGGCCACCCCTACATCTGTACTGGGCATTCAGGTTTGAGAAGGAGGTGGCAACAGAGGCCAGAGCAGAAATTACATCACATAAAATTAAGTCTCCTAACAAGTAGTTCATTGTGGATGGCTGGGGTGGTGGTGTCGGAAAAGCATCCTCCAGAGTCCTAGAGCTTAAGTGCTACCATGTGCTGCTCCCTGGAAGCCAAAGGGCTGGTGGGAAGGAGAAGAGAGGGTGGTGGCAGGCGAGGAGCCTCACTCTTACGCATCCCCAGCCTTTGATGTAGGGCCAGGCCTGACCTCAGGATGGCCATTGGCCACTGCCAGGGGACCTGTGGAACACAGCACATTTGGGGAGCTGTGGGTTAGCAGCACATTTCTGGGGGCAATTTACCCTTCTGGCAGGAGGAGAGGAAAGTTTCTACTGTGGGGAAAGGGGTGGAGAGGGCGCTGCAACAGAGGTGGGAGGGAGGGTTGTGAGGAACAGAGGAGGGAGCCAAGGCTCAGGGCAGCGCCCTCCTGCTTCAGCCTGGCTCACTTAGCTAAGCTGGCTGGGGCTGTGGCCTCATCCAGGAAGCCTTCCCTGATGGACCCAGACAGCACTGGTGTGGAGCAGCACCCTAAGCCCACACCTTCACCTGGGCCAGTCCAGGTATAGCTCCAGAGGATGCAGAGAGAAGCAGCTGCTCTTCCCTCCTGGCTCTGGGGGCCTGGATTGTCCACCAAGGGACACCTAGGACTGAGCTGGGCCAGAGGAGAGCTGGGAGGATGTGTGAGTGCATGTGCAGAAGTGCTAATGCCTGGCAACAGCTCATGTTCGCTGAAGGCTGCTACCTGCTGGTGCTGGTCTAAGGCCTGCGTGTGTTATTTCTCATTTAGCATTCACAACAACCCTATCACTATTTCCATTTTGACAATGAGAAAACTGACACAGCTAGTACCTAGTAGATTCAAGACTTGTACCCAAATAGTCTGGTATTAGGCACCACACTCTTTATCTAGTACAGTATGTGTCATGTGTATGTTCTTGTGTTCCAGCGTGTATCTGTTTCCTTGTGTTCTTTGGGGAGTGTGTCTATATGGGAATCCTTTCCTTTAACAAAAATGTAGCCCTGACCTGGGGGCTGGGGACATGGAGATGCTAGGAGCTTCTGTCCATGCTGAAGCAGCCGAATGCAATGTGCGTGTGGCGGTGGGAGGAGAGGAGAGGTTGAAAATGAGAGACAAGGGCAAGCCCTGACTCTGCTACTTATTAGTTATGTGACATAGAACAAAATATTTGAACTGTGAAAAACTGTCAGGTTTTATCTGGGAAATGGGGATAATAATGTCTACCTTGCTGACTGTTTTGAGGATGAAACAAGATGAAGTATGTAAATTTCCTGGCATATGCTGAGTGTTCCCTAATCGGCAGTTATGGTTAACATGGTTGTTATTAGGAAAACCGTCTTGCAAAACTACTATGTTGTTATGTGAATGTCTGAGTGTACTCAGAGAGTAATTTTGTAAAATCAGGGCCACGTCTATGTTGTTCATTGTTGTATCCCCAAGCTTCTAGAACTACATTTCAGCACAGAGTAGGTGCTCAGTGTATGTTTATTGACTGGGTGTTGACTGAACATGGAGTGAAGAAGGCCTATAGAGGGAGGGGTGTGTGGGCCTCCACCAGGAGCAGTACTTAATTTATGGGGCTTAGTGCAAAATGAAAATGCAGAGTCACTTTTTAAAAAGTTATGATGAATTTCAAAATGACCCAGCACTAAATCATTAAAACATTAAATCAAGCCCTTCTGAATAGAGAGCTCTGTGCAATTACATAGGCTGCACACCCACCCGTGAAGCCCGCCCTGACTGCACTTGCCTGTGGAGCATCACCAGTCCTCAGCCCCTGAGCCCAGCAGTTCAGGAGAGAGTATAAGGAGACTCCAACCATGGCCTGCCATGCTTCCCAGGCTGCCTGAGGGGAGGGGAGGAAGGGGAAGGGACTCAGCGTGGGCAGGCGAGGAGAGAGCACGGGAGGGACCCAGTGACCTACAGACCTCCTCCCAGGGAGCCTCTCCAGAGCCAGGCCCAAGCCCGAGAGCAGCCCTCTGCCCTCCATCCCTTCAGGAGCTCGCCCCCGACCCAAAACCACCAACCAGGCTGCTGGGTGGTCTGGGGCATGTTTAGATGTTGATTGGAGCAAAATTGTTATAAGATTAGAATATTTAAGGTAGCCTTAATTTTCACAGTATTACTAGGAGTTCTGAGGATGGGGCTGAGAGATTCCCTGTGATGCAAGTGAGGAGAATAGTCGGGGCTGCAGGAGGGAGGCCACTTAATTTCCCTGGTGCCCAGGAGAGGCTGCTGGCAACTGAAAAGAAGGAAGGAGGGCTAGACAGACGGAAGGACTTCCCAGGAATTATAGAAGCAAGAGTCCTGTCCTGTAGCTGATGGGGGAAGTCAGGGTGGGGAGGGGTCTACAGAATCGCCAAGGACCTGGTGGAGCAGGAATGTACCAGCACCACGCCCTCTCCTCAGACGATTTGCACACCCCGGCCACACATCTGTGCAAACATACCTGCCTCCCCTCAGCTTGCCAGACAGAGGGAAGTGGTGGCAAGAGGAGGGTTCCATCCAGGCCTCCCTAGGCTCCAACGTCGGGTGGCTGGAACCCAGAGAGTTTTCTTTTTGGCAGATAAAGATAGAAATCTAGAAGGAATGGGAGCGTCATGGTAACAGTAATATGATTACTGATATTTACTGAGCCATTACTATGTGTCGGCTTGTGTTTAGCCTTGATATTTACTCTCTCTTCTAAGAGGCCAGATAGCACAGTGGGAAAGGGGAAGACCCGGATGCCAGTCTGCCGGGAGCCAATTCCCATCTCACCATGTGGGGGCAGTCAGTTAACTCATCTGTGCATCTGTTCTCCCATCTGCAAAGTGGACACAATAATAATGCCAACCTCAGAGCGTTGTTGTGAGGATTAAATGAGTTAACCCACATAAAGTACTTAGAAGAGTGCCTGGCAGAGTGGGAGCCCTGCAAGGGTTAGTTGTTGTTATTAGGCACTATCATTATCCCCCTTTTAAAGAGGAGGAATTTGAGGTTTGGAGAAATGAGGTCACTTGCCCACAGTCAGAGAGGCAGAACTGGGATCCAAACCCAGGTCTGCTTGACTCCTCAGCCTGTGCTCTGAGCCACCATCCGGGTGCCAGCATTGGCTCTGCCACGGGCTGTGCTCAGCACGTTCCAGGCCTCCTCTGGCTCATCTTAACCATTCACCCCATTTGATACCCCTGCTCATGCACATGACAGTCCTTGAATCCTTTCTGGCCAGCCTCTGATTTTTGTGGCTGAGGGAATTGAAGCCCAGGGAGGGGAGGCAACTTGTCCAAGGCCACACAGCAGGTGACTACAGGCAGAGCTGACCCACTAATATCCAGATACCACCAGAGGCAGACCAAGGTGGAATGTCCTGGCAGGTGGGATGAGGAGCCTGAACTGGCTTAGGCCAGAGTGAGCCTTGGTGGGAGAGTCTATAGATTTCTGGATCCCGGATACTCATTTTTTGCCTTGAAGTTTGCTACACAAAAAGCCAGCCGACAAGGAGGCAGCTGGGGCAGGGTCATGGCGAGACTCTCTCAGCTTCTTTTGGGGGCTGGGCAGCTGAGGCCCACCTTGGGGGGGTCCAGTAAACACTGGGGCCCAGTGAACAGGACAGGGCCCAGACTTGGCCTTCCAGGGCAGGTTGAAAGAAGGAGTTGAAGCTCTCCCTCCCTACAAAGCAGGGGAAGAAGGGAGGGGGCAGCGGACAGTGTATAGCCCCACAGAACCAGGCCAGAGGGCCTCAGACCGGTTTAAGGAATGAGTCAGGAGCATCAGGAGTACGATCGTGTGCGGCACTGGCTGAGTGTGTGTTTCGGTGTCTGTTTGTGTGGAGTCCATGGGGGCCCCTTCCCTAGCACAGTACACCCCTCACTTGCCTACTTGTTCCAACAGTGCCCCCTTCACTGAGCTCTCACCCGCCCCCCCAAGAGCAGTTCACACTTAGAGCTAAGCCCTCTCTCTGGGCTCCCGGATTTAATCATCACAACTAGCCTATGAGAGCTTTTCACATGGAGAAACGGAGGTGCCAGAAGTTAGGCAATTTGCTCAAGGGCATGCAGTTGGCGCTCAGGCGGTCTGACTCCAGAGTCTATGCTGTCAATCTTCACTGTCAACTTCAACCCTACTGCTGAGCTTCCCCCGCTCCCTGAACACTTGGCCGCCCTGATCCCAATCAAGCTGCTTTTTGCACCAGCTCTTGGGGAAGGCTCCAGCTCTGCAGCCCAGCTAGTCCCCAGGTATACTGCCAGCTGGGCCCCTGCGCCTTCCTCGGTCAGTGCCCCAGCCTGGCTCCCCTTAGTCCTCCTGCTGGCTCTAGACAGGAGGCCAGACCCGAAGACCCGTACAATCCTCCCAGTCTGAGTGGAGTGGGTCCAGGATCTGGAGGTGGGTGAGGGTGAGAGGCCCCACTGAGGAGTGGCGGGACTGGTGTGTACCTTGGCAGGGGGACAGCAAAGTGGGAGGCCCTCGGAGGGCAGGTGGTAGGAGGGGGAAGGGGTGATGGAGGTGGGCCCAGACCCAGAGACAGGCAGCTTTGGGCTCTCCCAGCTCCTTTTCTGGACCTGTTGAGGGCTCAGCTCTTTCCCACTTAGAAACACAGACACACACACACACAGACACACACACACACACACACACACACACTTACCCCAGCTTCCCTTTTCCTGGCCTCAGTTCATTTAAATGCACCACTGCCTCCACCTCTTCCCCTGTGGCTGCTCCTTTAGCCTCTGCAGGCTGGCTCCTGCCCCTGCTGCCCACCCCAGCCACCCCTAATTACTGGTCCCACATGATGTTCTTCTGTGATACCTGACCCTGGGCCTCCCTGGCTTTCTGCTAACACTCTATCTTTGCCTTCTGAGTTACTACTCTCCTGGTTTCCCGCCTGCCTCCCCAGCCCCACCTTTTGGGTCTCCTTTCTTACCTCTTCCTCTCTGCCCCCTTTGACTGTTGGCATTCCCCACGTTCTGGTGCTGGCTCCCTGTGCTCCTTCTCTGGGCCTTATCCGGGTGGCGTAAGTCACCATCCATACACCATGTATTCCTGATTGCTAGCCCAGAACTCTCACTTCCCTTCTGGATACACAGAAATCCCACAGGCATGTCCAACTCAATGCATCTGACAACCCTCCTTCTCTTGGTCCACCACTTCCCCATTGTCTACCCAGAAACCTGGGTGCTGTCCTTGATACCTCGCTCTTTCGAGGCCCCTCACCCCCTCCTCCAAGTCCTGCCTATTCCACCTCCTTAACTCCTCTCACACGTGGCCCTTCCCTTCAACCCCCACTGTCCACCTTGTGGACCAGCCAGGATTTTCCAGCAGGTTTCTCAGCTGAGCCTCTGTGCTACTTCTTCCTCACAGAAGTCAGGGAGCTCTTGCCAAAGCACGTCTCAGACCAGGTCACTGCACTCCTCCAGGCTCTTCTGTGGCTCCCCATTTCCCCTAAGGTGGAGTCTAACCAGTTTCAGCATGGCCGACAGAATCCTGCAGTATCAGGGCCCTGCCATCCTCTCAGCACACAGGCTCACCTCCCTAAGCCCTAATGTGTCAATCATGACTGTCCAGCCACCCCTTGTCCCCAAGTCCTCATCCCTCAGCTTGGGTCACCACTTGCAGGACGCCTGTGAGGACTGATCATTTATGGGCCACAGCCCTTGTGCTACCCCTTCCTCACACCGACCACCCCTGCCCTCCCCCAAGCTGCTGGGTCTGTGTCCCCGAGACGGTAGCCCTCGAGGGCAGGGGTTCCCGGGGGCAGGCACAGGGATGCGCGTGGGCCTGAGGGTCCCTGCGTGGGTCCTAGGGAGGGAAGCGGATGGGAGGCGCAGGCCGGGAGGGCGCGCGCCTTGGCCGGGGCTGTGGAAAGAGGATGGTGGAGGCCCCGCCCCTCCGGCCCCGCCCGCGCCCCCGCCCCCCGCCCACTCCCGCAGCCGCGAGCGGCGGCCGGCAGAGCGACGCGGAGCCCCGCTGGCGCGGACCCCTCGGCGCCCCCTGCCCGGAGCCCGCGCGCCCGGGCGGCCCCTGCAGGTAAAGGCGGGAGGCTGGCACGGCTGCCCGGCCTGGAGGGCTCCGGGGGCAGCACCCAGCCCACGCTTCCCCCCAGACTGCCCTCGGCAGCTGGGCCGGCGCCTCGGACTCGGGGCGGGGCGGGAGGGGGCCTCGGGCCCGGGGTCGGCGCTCATCAGGTTCCTTGCTCCCGACGTGCCGGCCGGAGTTGCCCAGGCAGTCCCAGACCGAGCCCCCTCCTCCCGTCCTCTCCCAGAGGCGGCGCTACCAGCCCCAGTCCCAGGTGGGATCCCAGGTGCTGTGACAGCATGTCACCTCCCCTCCGGGAGTCTCCCTTTCCACCCGCAAAACGGGAGCGACAGAGCCTTCTCACGGTCGGGGCGGAGAGCGGAGGCTGAGGGCCCTCGGAGTCCCCGCCAGCCCGGGACAGGGAAGCCCCTCAGCTGTCCGCTCTCCTCCCCGTCTCGCTGCCTTCCCTGGTGTGCTGGCCACCTTCCAGTTTCTCCCTTTTCCTACTTCTGCCCCAAGTCCCTCCTTTTCTAGGTGTCCTGGCAGCCCCCACAGACTGGAGACTGAGGTTCTGTGGAATGTCCCTGCCCTGGACTCAGCCTCCCCGACCTGGGACTGAGACTTGTGGGGTGAGGGGGCTGTTGCCTGGTTCAGAGGGACTAGGGGGGTTCTGAGGGCCCCAGAACAGCTTCCCCACAGTGTCTGGTCTGGAGACACAGTGGCCCTGGGAGTCCCTGGGTGGAGAAAAGCTGTTCAGCTAGAGGAGCCCAGGGATTGTGAGCTGGGAGGGCAAACCCCGAGTCAGCTTGCTGTGTGTGTCTGCCTGTGTGCAAGCCTGTCAGTGTGTGCATTTGTGGGGTGTGGTGGGGACAGCAGTACCTGCCAGTGTGTTAGTAGGGTGTGTGTCAGTATGTGCTTGTGTGAGACCCTCAGTGTGTGTGAAGACTCCTTCTTCAGGGGACTCTGGCAACCCAGAAGTGCTTCCTCCTGTCTGCCTTCAGTGCCTCTTGCCAAGACCTGTGCCCTGGTCTGGTGCCAGGGGTCCAGCCCCTCCTTGAGTGCCCTAAGCAAAGGTCACCGCCTGGGAGCTGCCGTGGGCCTTTGGAAGTCTGGGGGCTGAGGGGCTGGGATGGCTGGAGTGTCAGGGTCTCTCTCTGGACCTGAGCAGATGGGTGGCCCTCAGGGAGCCCATTCTAGAGCCCAGGGGATGAGGTGAAGGTCTGGGGGGCACGAACTCTGCTGAGAAGTCGGCAGTCTCAGACAGAGCATGGGTATCCCCACCAGCCTCCTGCTGGGCTGGTGAATACCGACAGACCCTGGACACACAGTCACCCCCACTGAGGACACTCCACAGACATGCACAGTTGCTCACAGATGCAGCCCCCCCCCCACGGACAGGCACACGCAATCACACACACAAATGTGCTCTACTGAAACACATGCCACTGCAGATACTGACATGACAGGGCATACGTGTGGCACGTATGACAGGGCACACACAGATCTAGACTCTCCTACAGATGCATGGCAGGCCCCATGTGGCCCAGCCAGACATACTCTGGACAGCACACACACACCCTCACACTCACACTCAGACACACTCACCAGGGGCTCTCTGGTTTCACTGTATCCACCACAGTGAAAATGAGTGTTTCTGTTCTTTGGCTCAGAGGAAGAGGAAACAAAAAATGGAAGTGCATGTGTCTGCTAGAGTGGTAGCAGGGGAAGATATCTAACAGGTCTCCTAGCCTGAGCACCCGTCACCACCTCCCCTGCTCTGGGCCTGAGGTTGGCAGAGCCCCAGTTTCCTTGCCTGCTGGCCCCAGCCCACTACAGAGTCCCCCAGTGGCAGGCATTCCTTGTAGAAAAGTGGGGCCTCAGATGGGCTGGCCCCATCAGTGGCCCCAAGGCACTTACAGAGTTGGGAAGGAAGAACTAGAGAGGCACAGGGGCCTCTCATATGGTGAGCTGCTGTGTCTCAGGGTGGCCACCGGTGTGCACAAAGGGGAGGTGCCACGCAAGCCAGAAGTGCAGGGGAAGGGGATCAGGGAGGTAGCACCAAAGAGGAGCTCTGGCTGGGGCTTTCAGGGAGCATGAGAACCTTGACAGGTGCAGGAGGTGGAAGGGGTGAATGGGGGAGGGCTTTCTAGTCAGAGGGAACAGCACGTGCAAAGGTGTGGAGGTGGGAAGCTGCAGCGTTCCCTCAGGGGACAGGGAGTAGCTGTTGGCTTGCACAGTGGGGAAGTGGGTGGGAGGGACTGACAACTACTTTGAGGTCCGGTTTCCAAGGGCCTTGTCCAGAGAAAGGGTGTGAGCTGCAGAGTGCGGCAATCTGGGAATCACTGTGGTTGCTCTGGGGATCTTATAAGCAAGGAGACCACTGAGAAGGCTGGGCAGTTTGAAGCGGAAGGTGATGGGGCTGATGCAGGTGCTTGCCATGGGGATGAGAGGAGGAAATAGATGGAAAGGTGTAAGGGGACAGACTGGCAGACTGGTCAGGCCTCGGTGACAGATTGGCTGTGGGGGTGAGGGGAGGGCAGGCCAGGGGTCAGGGGAGGCAGGTGAAGGAGAAATGTGGGTTTGGACCCCAGGGTGTGGTTTGCTGAGATGGAGAGCAGCTTGGTGTTGAGCAGCTTGGTGGCCATGAGTTGGGGTAGCATCTGGGAGGTCTGGGGTGTATACAGAAGCCCAAGTGGATGTGTAAGGCCATATGTGTGCCATACATCAGCCAGGGAAGTCACATTCCCAGAAAGGGAGTCCCAGACCAGCTCTGTTTGGTGGGCATTTCCAGGGTGCTGGGTGTGGATAGCGGATCTTGAGTGAAGGCAGCACACACAGTGAGGGGAAGGGCCGGCCTTGGGAGTCAGACAGACCTGCATTGTCTATGTGACTTTAGGTAAGGGACTTCCTACTTCTGTGCCTCAGTTTCTCCATCTACAAAATGAAGATGGTAATACTTGTCATTTTAGTGAGTAATACAGGGTCATATTACCTGCAGAGAGGTGAGGAGTGGTCCCTGGTCACATGCATCGTCAGGGTGCAGCACCTGGGGCTTTTGTCCAGACTTCTGTTTGACGTTATACCAATCTGGTTGGATTCTGGTGAGGACCTGGCCCTGCTTCCATTCAGATTCTTGGGAAGTTTTGAATTGGGAGGTATCTGTCCCCATGCAACCTGGATGGGCTGAGATTCCTGGCTCCTGGAGGGGAGAAGGAGAGGGAGGCCGGGGGTTAGAGCCTCATGGGGAGAGCCCAGTGGCGCTCTCAGCTCCTCTCATGGGTGGGCTTATGGAGACTCAGAGAGGAGCTTGCCTGAGGTCACACAACAGCCAGTGGCAGAAATAAGGCCAGAGACCAGAACCTGGGCTCAGGCCTCCCTTCCTCCTAGAGGCTGCTCTGCTAGCAGGGCCCATCAGGGACCAGGGATGGGAGGGAACTTGTCACCAGAGGTTCTCTAATTTCAATTCTTCTTTCTATCCCCTTGGGGGAAGGTAGCAATAAGAGTTCACCGGGTACATACTGTGTGCCAGGTCCTATGTTTGTGTGTGTCATTTAGTCCTTTTAACAATGCTTTGGGCAAGGTTCACTAGCCCATTTAATAGTGGGGGAGTAGAGGCTCAGAGAGGTCTGTAATCTGGCCAAGTGTCCCCTTGCTGACCCCTGAGCCAGGATTCACTCCCTGGTCTGTGATGATGCACAGCTCATGTTCTCCCCATGACCTTCCTGTCACTGCCTTCTCTAGGGCTTGGTCCAGTGGGGGAAGGAATGGAAACTTAATTGTTGAGCATCCACACTGTGCCGGCATGTTCACAGCACAAGGTGCTTTTTTGGCAGTGGGAAACACGGCGGGTAGCAAGCACTAGAAGATCAGGCCCAGAGAGAGCCCAGAACAGTGAGGGCTGGGATGGTGTTTTCTGGTATCTGAGAACCAACTGTGGTTCTGATGGGCCCTGTGAGGGAGGGCAGCCTCTAGGAGGAAGGGGCCCTGGTCTCAGGTCTCAATTCTGCCACTGGCTCCTGGGTAACCTCAGGTGAATTCTCTGGGTGTCCATTATCCCACCCATGACATGGGCCAGTAAGTCCACACTCACTCTCCCTACAGCCTGTGCTGATTATGGGGTGGAGGGGACATTTCTCCTCTCCTGAAAGAGCTCAGGAGGCTGACTCTTTGGTGTCCACCCCATCCAGGGTTCACAGCCCTTACTACCCAGAAGTTTTCTCCTCTGTCCAGCCTTTTACCCTCCCACTGTGGCAGCTACTGGCCGCTGTGCAGCTCTGCATGGGCCTTCCAGGCATGCTCCCTCTGACAGGTGACCACGGCCCCGCTTGTGGCAAACATTCTTCTCATAGTTCTCGGAGCACAGCAAATCCTGCTGCTTAGCCAGGAATGCAGAGCCCCTCCTGCGGCAGCAGCAGGGGGCTTGGGCAGAGGAACTCCTGGGGGTCAGGCAGGAGGGGCTGAGGGGTGTGGAGCCCCCCTCCCCCGACTGTGTCTCTGCTCCAGGGAGCTGTGAGGCTGTCCTCATCATCTGTGGACTCACTCAGCTGGGGTCCAAGCTTGGGGATGTCCCACCACTGGCTAGCTGGGTGAACATGGGTGAGTGACGTCTCCCTGAGCCTCAGTTTCTTCTCCTATAAGCTAGGGTTTATAATACTAACCTCACAAGGCTTTAGGGAGATGTCACAGTTATGATAATTATAATAGTAGTGAACATTTGTTGAATGTTCCTATATGCCAAGCACTGCTTGAAGCCCACTGAGATTAACTTGTTAACTTGTAACCCTTATGAATGCTCTAGAAGTAGGAGTTGTTCCATTTTATTGATGAGGCAGCTGAGGTACACAAGGGAGGTCGAGTGCTGGTAGGAGGTGCTAAGCTCTTAGGCTGTAATGATTTTTAAAGCGAGACTCAGCCCAGGGCCTGCCGTGATAAGGGTTTGGAAAATGGGGACCTCTCCCATAAACCCGTGTTGGGAGAGGCTGATTGTTCGTTTCATGACCATCAGCACCTCAGTCTGGAAAGGTGGGGTGGGGAAGTGGGCCTGGGACCCTGGTCAACCTCTTTGGGAGCCTTGCAGCCCTTAGAGGCTGGTTTGTTGGGTGGAGGGGTGCAGACTGTCACACCCATATCTGGCTTGGGATTCAGCTGGTGGAAGGCTCTGTGCAAGGAGGAGATGTCGCTAGGGAAGGGGCTCAAAGAGATTAGGAAGGCAGCTGGGGGTGGAGGTTAAGAGCAAAGTCCCGTTGAAGCTGGCTCACACACTGCCCTGGTGCACCCACCTACTCCAGTTTCCTCTTCTGCAGGAGTGAGGGACTCTTGGTCAACTGGAGGGGGCTCCTGAGGCTGCTCATTCTGTTTCACTTTGCTGTCCCTGTTGCCATCTGGGTTGAGCAGCACAGGTGGGAGAAGAGAAGTGAGGAGAAGGCTGAGGTCTCCACGAAGCCCAAGAGCACCATCTGGCTGTTTGGGGGCTGGGCAAGCCCCAAGGTTCAGATCTCACCCCTAGGTGCTTCCTAGCCCCGTAACCTTGGAGAATGGATATCACCTCTCTGGACCTCAATGCTCCTCTTCAGAAAAATGGGACAGCAATCCCCAGTTTACAGGGTTATAGGAGAGTTTGATAAAATAATGCCTGGAGCATGTCTAGTGGTATCTGGTACATAAAATGTACTTGGGATTTAGAGACCATTATTATTAAGGGCTAACATGGGTGGAAGGGCTGTGGAGTCATCTTTGGGCTGGGCCCAGGCTCTCTGATCCTGATATTCAAGACATTTCTCAGGCTGGCCCCAGCTAGCCCTTCTCATCTCAAATCATCTGTGTAGTGGAGAGGTTAAGAGCCCCAGCTTTAGAGACAACAGCTTAGACTCAAGTTCAAACTCTACCTGTCATGAGCTGTGTAACCTTGAGCTAGTTACTTAACCTCTCTGTGCCCTGGTTTCCCATCTGTAAGAAGGAAAGATGAAGCACCTATTTCACTGGTTTGTTGTTAGTATTAAATGAGATAAGCCATGAGAAGAGCCCAGAACAGTGCCTGCCACATAGTTACTGATAAACATTAGTTATGATTAGTTCTTTTGTTTATTTTCATCTAATTATTTCCATCCCCTGAATACGTTCAGGGCTTTCACACCTCCACACCCTCACACATGTGGTTCACTTGACCTGACTGATTGCTTTCCCTGCCACCATCCAGTTAAATCCCTGTTCATTCATGAAACCCAGATCCAGTGTAAGTCATGTCCCCTCCTTGAACCTTATGGTGGGTGAGTGGCTGGGGCTGGAGAAGCTGGGGTTGAGTTAGGTAGTAAGGACCTCCCATCTGGGCTGTGTCAGCCTGGCTGGGCCCTCAGAGAGTAGCTTTAAGACCCACGTCTGGGGTCATGGTGTTAGTGGTGGGGATGGAGGCAGGGCTCAGCTGAGCTGGAAAGAAGGCCTAGCAGCCGCTGACTTCAGCATCTGGCTGCTTGTGCAGTGAGAGACGGGGCTGGGATGTCAGAGTTTCCATGGGAGTGGGCAGAGGCAAGCAAGCAGCTGGGGGAGAGAGTGATGTAGTCGGCAGGCCTCCCTGCCAGGTAGGCTGACTAGGCGTCTCCTTCCCATTTACCAAGGAATCATATCTGTGCCTGAACTACAGCCCCTGAAGCTCCCCTGTGGACAGCTGTATGACCTGGACTAGGGCTTGAGACAGCCTGGCATCATGGTTGATTGAGGCAGAAATGGGGAACTGGCCATCCAGGGCTCTGAACACATCACCTTCCCACTCAACAACCTTCCATGGCTCCCCATTGCCTTCCAGAGAAATGTAATCATGACATTCAAGGCTTCTTACTATGTTGCCCCAGCCTGTCAGCTCCTGCCTGTCTCAACCTTATGGCACTTCTGGAACCTTCCCTGTATCTGCCAAGCAGCTTCCTATTGCCTGAACTTCCTTTTCTTATTTGTCTGCCTTTCAGACTCCTATTCACCCTTCAGGATTCAGCTGTCATATCTCTTCCTACATGAAACCTCCTGGGAAACTCAGGGGAAGGCAATGCTTCCTGCTCTGTGCTCCCACAGCCCAGAGATCTTGGTCAATTCTGTGATGGCCACTTTTCTGATACCTCCAGCTAATTCAAGACATGGGGCTGAGCCATTTCTGTGTCTCAAAGCCCAGCCTAGGGTCCCCCACACAGGAACTTCCACAGGCAGGAACCCAGCGCAGGGCCTGACATACAGTATGGACTCTGGCACACAGAAATCTTCAGCCTGGGCCCTGGGACAGGAGGAACTCCATCAACCCAGGGCCAGGTACGCCATGTGCATTACTAAGTGTGTATGGAATAAATGAAGGGCGTTGGCAACTATGGGGCATACATCCTGGCTCCCTGTGAGGGAGACAGGTTGGGGACAATGTCCAGCAGATGCTCCTCGTAAGAAGCCCATGGCCGGCACAGGGTGGCTGGGGGTTAGGACAGGAGCTTTCCAGATACTGGCATTTTCCTCACTGTTTCTGTCTTTGATCCTCAGGCCTTGCCTCTGCTGGGATCTAACAGGGCCCCCCTGACCTGACAGGTAAGCTGGATTTGGTGGTGGGGCTCTCTGATATTCCCAGCTGGATGAGGCCTGTGCTGGCTGCTCCCTCCTGCTGCAGTGGAAGCCCCTCCCAGGCTCAGGGTGTCCTAGCAGGCAGCCCCTCTTGCAGGTGACCTCAGCTCCTTGCGGCCTGGGCTTTAAAGCCCCCGCCCAACTCGGAAGCAGCTTTTTCTCATTTTTGAACTATTTCGCCCCGGCTCCTTGGCGCAGCCCATGTTTGCTTTGCGTGCCCGGGTGCAGTGGCCTGGCCACGCTCCCGCCAGGCCCTCTCCCTGCCCAGCCCAGCCCAGCGGCAGCTGCCGCCACCGTGTGGGGAAGCTGCGAAGGCCCAGGAATCTTGGCAGGCATGGGAAGGCTGCGGGCGGTGGGTGGCGCTCCGGAAAAGGCTGCAAATGCAAACCAGAAGGCGAGGGATTGGCCACTGAGAAGGGCTGCCTGGCCTGGCCCCTAAGCCTGGGGCGACCCTCCAATATCCAGTCAGGGTCAGAAGCTCAGGGCCTCTGCTGGGAAGTGAGTAATGGCACCATCTGAGGCCTGACTCTCTTGGCAGGGAAGGGCCAGTCCCCTGGCCACCTGCCTGTGGACACATGTTGCCCTGGGTCCTGCCCACTGCTGGGTCTCCTCTGGTTCATCTGCCCCCACCAGGCTGTTCCTACCTCCCTGGGCACTCTGTTGCCCCAGAGGGCTCCTCCCCAGGGGAGTAGTGGGGTGTTTAGTCTGCCCAGAGACGGGCAGAGGCCAGAAGCCAGGGGGGTGGACCTAGTCACCTGCAGGGAGGGCATTTTGCCCCAGTGCCCCTGCAGTCAGGCCTGAGAAGGACTCCAGAAGCACCACAAAGGGAAAGGGGCTCCATGAGCAGCCATCCCAAGGGCTTGGCTGGGTGGGAGGTGTGGCTGTCAGAGGCCTGGAGCTGGAATGCCTGGGCTAAAAACTGTATTAAGCACTTATAGTGTGCCAGTCAGGGATGTGGTGGGGGTGGGGAAGAGGGGCCCAGAATGAGGAGATGTTCTGCCTGAGGGAGTTAGGGAAGACTACTTGGAGGAGGAGGCATTTGAACTGGGTCTTAAATGAGGAATAGCATGTTTGCCTGGAGGAGAAAGATAGAGCAATCCAGGCAGAGCAGATCATGCAGGCAGGTGGGTGCAGGGAAACACGGAAGTTTGAGGAGTGTGGATATTAGGATGCTGGGGCTCAGAGGTGCCATGGACTTCTCTTATCCCCTAGATATGGGTGTTTTCCCCAAGGGTGAGTCCATGGCCCTTGTCCAGGCTGTAGCAAACTGGCCAATGAAACCCTATGTTTTTCATCTTCAGTCTATGTCTTTCTCTCTTGACTTCCAGACACACATGTTCTCTCCTTCTTGGACACCCCTACCCCACCCCATAAGCCCCCTAGTCTTCCATGCCCAGATGTTTGTTCTGCTCTAACTTTGGAATGTTCCACCATCACCTGCCCTTATGGACCTGTTGAACTCTGACCTCCTTACAATGCTGCTTCCCAAATTGAGCTCCCTTGTGAGCTAGGAGCCTTGCCTGAAGGGGTGAGGGATGTTGAGATTCTTGGTGGAACAGAAGCCTGGTAGGGGAGACAAGGTGGGCAGGGAACAGCAATCCTGTCCTGCCATCAACCTGGATGATTAGGTGGTCCCTAGGCAGCCCTGCCCCAGCCTGGCCACCTCCCTCCACCCCACAACTTCCAGATTCCAAGCAGCTCTTTGGCTTGGAGCAATCTTCACACCTGTACATTTAAGTTTGAGGGGTTCAGATCTACAGCGACCCTGCAGGACAGAGAGCTCAGCTCATGGGCACTGCCCCCCTCAAGGGTCCACCCAGACCTGTGGGGCTGCTCAGGGATTACCCAGGGACATCAGACGCAGACCTGATGTTAGCAGGAGCATTAAGGCCATAAATGCTGGCCTTCTGGAGGATTCCATGATGTGACCAATAGCTAAAGATTTACAAAGGCTGGAACTCAGACAGGGTTCTAGGTAAAAGGACATAGGAGAAGGCAGAGAAAGACAAACAGGGTGCCAGAGAGAGGCAGACAAATGGGATGGTGACACAGATAGGAGGAGAGACACACCCAGGAGATGCCTGAGATATGCAGGCAGATGCAGGTCTGGATTCAGCCCAGAGACATGGAGGAGGGGATGGGCATGGCAGATGCCCACGTGGCTCCTGAAGTGAGCTGCTCCCTGGTCTCCTCCTGACATACTTGACTCTTAGACCTAGAATGTGTCACCATTTCAGGGTTTTGGTGGGCTCACCATCAGTCTCTCCACCTTCCTTGCCTCCTCCACGCTAACTGGTCCACACCCTACCGAGCTGTGTGCCTTGCAGAGTAACATGGGATTTATCCTGTCTGTACTAGGGAGCCACTGGCAAATCCAGAGCAGGGGAGGGCTGTGGGCAGAGCTGTGCCAAAGTGTGGTCCATACACAGGCAGCATCAGCCTTACCTGGGAACTTGTTAGAGATGCAGATGTTGGGCCTATCCCACATCTACTGAATCAGGGTCCCTGGGGGTGGGCTCAGGAACCCATGTGTTAGCAAACCATCTGATGCATGCTCAAGTTTGAGAAGCTCTCTTGGAGTTCTCCAGGATATATTGAGGAACCCAGAAAAACTAAGGGTGAGGGGTAGGAGAGAAGTTGTTATGATAACCCAGCTGAGGATTTGGCAATTTAATTTAGCAAACCTTTACCAAGTGGCTGAGATGTGCCAGGCCTGGACTGCATGTTGGGAGAGTACAAGATCTGTATTAGGGCAGAGACTATGGGGAAGGAACAGAAGTGAGAGAAGTAGAGGAGATGGAGTCCACAAGATTGAGTTGCGGGTGTAAAGGTAAAGGAACAGGGCTGTTACGTACAGTTGTGCAGGTTGGTTACTGAACAGGGGCACTCAGGCAAGTCAGTGAGTAGGGCCTGGGTCAGCAGGAAGGAGGGGTATAGCCTTTTTTAATTGTGCTAAGGCATTGGATAGGCTAGAGAGATTCCTTACTGCCTTGTAAGGGAGGATCAGAAGTGATGTGCAGCTTTCTTGCTGGGCACCTGAGAATGGAGGAGAAGGTAATGACAGCAGTTTGCATGGATGTATCTGAGGGACAGCCAGGCGAAAATGCTCAGTTCATAGTTGAACACAAGAGTCTGGGGCTCAGGGGAGAGGTTGTGGCTGGAGACAGGTATGGGAGCCTTTGGTGATGGGATTTAAACGGTGGGAGCTGCTGATAGTAGAAAGCTGCAAGTGAAACATCCAGAGAGGAGAGATGAGGCCTGAGTCAGCTCTGGGGGCAAGCCTGGGTCTGCAGAGTGGACAGAGGAAGGGGGCAGGGGAGACTCTGAGGAGGAGCCTTTCTAGGAAGGAGGAGAGCAGGGTTCCAAGGCGGGACCTGGTACTGGGAGAAGGAGACACTCAGGTGAGAGGTGGGAGTGAGCAGCCAGTGGGTGAAGGTAGAGAACCATCTTTGAAGGAGCTCCTTGAGAAGGCTGGAGAGAGAGGAGAGTGGCTGGGGGTGGATCATTAGGCCTGTGTGGACATGGGATGGAGAGGCTGGAGATGGGGTTGTGGGGAGGCATCCACAGTGAAAGGCCCTGAGGAAGAGTTGTGAAGGGGCCTGGGCCTTGAGTCGGATCCTGTTCCTCTGACACTCAGGAGAGGAGACAGGAAAGGGCTTCCCCATGTCTGCAAGCTGGGAGAGAGGTGGGGGTGTGCGGCCCCAGGTGCCCTGGAGAAGTCTGGAGCTGCCCGGGCAGTTGGGGGTGGGCTTCATGTCCAGTAGGTGAGGAGGGCAGCTCCTCTGCTCCTCTCCAAGACCCGTCACTCCACTCCAGTCCTGACAGGCTGCAGGATCCCTCCCCTGGTCAGTTCCATCTCAGAGCTGTCAGGGAAAAGGCCAAGAAGGCCAGGAAATTGACTTGAGGGAACTTTCACAAGGTCCTGGCCTTTGGCAGCAAGTCACCTGAGTTTTTTAAGGGTTGGAGGAAATGTTGCTTTGCAGCACTTGGAACTCAGGTTAGGCCCAAGGGGGACTTTCTCGCCATCAGGGTAGCAGGACAAGGCAGCACACCTAGAGGGGCTGATGGCTCAGATGAGCTCAGTTAATCCTCTCACAGATGAGGACACTTGAGGTTCAGAGAGGTTAAGGCACATGCCTGAGGTCACCCAACTGGTGAGCAGCTGTGCTGGAATGGGAGTCCAGCTGCTGCTGGGACCTGGGAGGGCCTTAGGGGTCCCCAGGACTTGACTCCTGGTAGGGGAAGCCTGATGAGAAACGCTGATCACCTGAAGTGGCAGAGACAGGGCTGGAGTGAGAGAGAAATAAGTCAGGGCCAAAGACCCAGGAGAGCACAGAGAGTGCGACTGGTTGAGTGGAGAGGCAGGAGGCATGGGTTGGGGGAAGATGTGGGGCAGCCGATCCACAGAAATGTCTCCACAACAGGAAGCGTCTCATAACATACCTGTGGTTTGGCCAGGCCCTGGGGCTGCCTGAGCCCTCCCCACGGCTCCCTCAGCTGCCGCTGCCTGCCTGGGGTTGGGGGCTTGGAGCGACAGGAGCCTGCCCAGGGCCGAGTTCCATCCACCCCCACTGGGAGGGGGGCTGTCAGGCCAGGCCAGCCACACCCCTGCATGGTCCACTGGGAGCCCCTGCATCAGACCCCCCTTCCGGTCTGGACCTGACAGCTCATCGGTGACGTGGGCTGCGGAGTTGGGCAGGCCTTTGAACTCCCCAGGCTCACCTGGGCCCTCTGCTGGCCGCCCCGGGACAGGACCCTCTGAGAGAGGGAACTGGGAGGAGGAGTCGCTGTTAGCTACCTCAGCCCTGTCCAGCGAGGAGGGGTCTGTATTATCACCACTTCCTCTAACTGCAAGGCCCAGACCCCCGCCCCCCACCTCCTCCCCACAGTGGTCTGAAAGATCCTGGAGTGCTACCCGCTCCCAGCCAGTTCGCTGGCCGCCTCGGAGGAGGCCCAGGCTGCCACAAAACGCTGACTTGGACAAAACGCCGTTTTACGGGGATTTGTTGAAAAGGGGGGAAATCCCCGTTAAGGACTTGCAGCTGTCCAAACACACGTCCACCCTGCTGCCGCCATCGCTCAATCCCCTGAGTCAGCGTCTCCTAGTGCATCCCACCTCGTGCCCCTGCCAGCCCAGCCCCTTCCCAGATCTTCTGGTTCTTGTCCTTCCTAAGAGGTCACCAGGGAGGGTGATGGCTTGCCCAAGGTCACACAGCTGAGCCGGGCTTGAGCCCTGGGATCCTCCCCTGACCTCTGACATCCCAGCTTGGCCACCATTCCTCTTCGGTAGAACGAGGAACAAGTGAATGAATCCTTCCCTTTGCACCTCCACTCCTGTGCAGCAGTGTTCTTTTTGTTGTTATCATTAATGTGCAATTACATGAGCAACATTATGGTTACTAGATTCCCCCCATTATCAAGTCACCACCACATACCCCATTACAGTTACTGTCCATCAGTGTAGGAAGATGCTATAGAATCACTACTTGTCTTCTCTATTATACTGCCTTTCCCATGTCCCCCTTGCTACATTATGGGTGCTAATCGTAATGCCCCTTCTTCTCCCTTATCCTTTCCTTCCCACCCATCCTCCCCAGTCCCTTTCCCTTTGGTAACTGTTAGTCCATTCTTGGGTTCTGTGAGTCTGCTGCTGTTTTGTTCCTTCAGTTTTTGCTTTGTTCTTATGCTCCACAGATGAGTGAAATCATTTGATACTTGTCTCTCTCTGCCTGGCTTATTTCAGTGAGCATAATACCCTCTAGCTCCATCCATGTTGTTGCAAAAGGTAGGATTTGTTTTCTTCTTATGGCTGAGTAATATTCCATTGTGTATATGTACTACATCTTCTTTATCCATTCTTCTACTGATGGACACTTAGGTTGCTTCCAATTCTTAGCTTTGTAAATAGTACTGTGATAACAATAGGGGTGCATATGTCTTTTTCAAACTGGGTTCCTGCATTCTTTTTTTTTTCCCTGCATTCTTAGGGTAAATTCCTAGGAGTGGAATTCCTGGGTCAAATGGTATTCCTATTTTGAGTTTTTTGAGGAACCTCCATGCTGCTTTCCACAATGGTTGAACTAAATTACATTCCCAACAGCAGGGTAGGAGGGTTCCCCTTTCTCCACATCCTTGCCAGCATTTGTTGTTTGTCTTTTGGATGGTGGCCATCCTAACTGGTGTGAGGTGATATCTCATTGTGGTTTTAATTTGCATTTCTCTGATGACTAGTGATGTGGAACATCTTTTCATGTGCTTGTTGGCCATCTGAATTTCTTCTTTAGAAAATTGTTTGTTCAGCTCTTCAGTTCATTTTTTAATTGGATTATTTGCTTTTTGTTTGTTGAGGTGCGTGAGCTCTTTATATATTTTGGATGTCAACCGCTTATCGGATATGTCATTTATGAATATATTCTCCCATACTGTAGGATGTCTTTTTGTTCTACTGATGGTGTCCTTTGCTGTACAGAAGCTTTTTAGTTTGATGTAGTCCCACTTGTTCATTTTTGCTTTTGTTTCCCCTGCCCAGGGAGGTATATTCATGAAGAAGTTGCTCATGTTTATGTCCAAGAGATTTTTGCCTATGTTTTTTTCTAAGAGTTTTATGATTTCATGACTTACATTCAGGTTTTTGATCCATTTCGAATTTACTTTTGTGTATGGGGTTAGACAATAATCCAGTTTCATTCTCTTACATGTAGCTGTCCAGTTTTGTCAAAACCAGCTGTTGAAGAGGCTGTCATTTCCCCATAGTATATTCATGGCTCCTTTATCATATATTAATTGGCCATATATGGTTGGGTTAGTATCTGGACTGTCTATTCTGTTCCACTGGTCTATGGGTCTGTTCTTGCGACAGTACCAAATAGTCTTGATAACTGTGGCTTTGTAGTAGAGCTTAAAGTTGGGAAGTGAGATCCCCCCTGCTTTATTCTTCCTTTTCAGGATTGCTTTGGCTATTCTGGGTCTTTTGTGGTTCCATATGAATCTTAGAACTATTTGTTCCAGTTCGTTGAAGAATGCTGTTCGTATTTTGATAGGGATTGCATTGAATCTGTAGATTGCTTTAAGCAGGATGGCCATTTTGACAATATTAATTCTCCCTAGCCAAGAGCACGGGATGAATTTCCATTTATTAGTGTCCAGTTTAATTTCTCTTAAGAGTGCCTTGTAGTTTTCAGGGTATAGGTCTTTCACTTCCTTGGTTAGGTTTATTCCTAGGTATCTTATTCTTTCTGATGCAATTGTGAATGGAATCGTTTTCCTGATTTCTCTTTCTACTAGTTCATTGTTAGTGTATAGGAATGCCACGATTTCTGTGTATTAATTTTGTATCTTGCAACTTTGCTGAATTCCGATATTCTAGTAGTTTTGGAGTGGATTCTTTAGGGTTTTTTATGTACAATATCATGTCATCTGCAAACAGGGGCAGTTTGACTTGTTCCTTGCCAATCTGTATGCCTTTTATTTCTTTGTGTTGTCTGATTGCGATGGCTAGGACCTCCAGAACTATGTTGAATAAAAGTGGAGAGAGTGGATATCCTTGTCTTGTTCCCAATCTTAGGGGAAAAGCTTTCAGCTTCTCACTGTTAAGTATAATGTTGGTTGTGGGTTTGCCATATATGGCCTTTATTATGTTGAGGTACTTGCCCTCTATACCCATTTTGTTGAGAGTTTTTATCATGAATGGATGTTGAATTTTGTCAAGTGCTTTTTCAGCATCTGTGGAGATGACTGTATGGTTTTTGTCCTTCTTTTTGTTTATGTGGTGGATGATGTTGATGGATTTTTGAATGTTGTACCATCCTTGCATCCCTGGGATGAATCCCACTTGATCATGGTGTATGATCCTCTTGATGTATTTTTGAATTCGGTTTGCTAATATTTTGTTGAGTATTTTTGCATCTATGTTCATCAGCGATATTGGTCTATAGTTTTCTTTTCTTGTGATGTCTTTGCCTGGTTTTGGTACTAGAGTGATGCTGGCCTCATAGAATGAGCTTGGGAGTATTCCCTCCTCTTCTATTTTTTGGAAAACTTAAAGGAGAATGGGTATTATGTCTTCTCTAAATGTCTGATACGTCCAGCTGTTCTTAGCTGATGTTCTTCAAGGCCTCATGGGTGTCCCCACCTCTTCCCATTCTAGCTCACATGAACTCTGTGGCCTGGGGAGGGAGCTCCCAGGGCAAAGTGATGCATATGTGTGCAATGTCCGAGGAATGGACTAAATGAGTTATTGGTGTGGCCTTTAAATTCTATGGTGAATTGAGTTCAGACATTTATTGGGCATCCTGGTGTGTCAGCCGAGCCCTGTGCTGGGCACGGAGTGGGGGTAATGTGGTAGGTGGAGGGAGTAGAAGAGCCAAAGAGAACTAACAACCGTGGCGGGGTCCCATAGGCATCAGCAGAGCTCAGCAGCGGCATCTAGTAGGTGTTAAGGGTGCCCAGGAATAAGCAGGCATCAGGAGGTGGAGAAGCAGAGGACAGAATGAAAGTGCAGAGACCAGAGAGCCTCAGGCAGCCTGGGGGGCAGGGTGGGAAAGGGGTGGCAGTGAAAGGGGGTGGGGGGCTCAGGGGGGCTCTGATAGTGGCTGGGACTGGGGGCAGTCTGTGCCACTGCACTGCCACACTGTCCCACTCCAGAGGCATTGTTCCTCCTCGCAGCCCCTCTGAGTGGATCAGCACAGCCCTTCCTTCGGCTGCTTGCCCGGACTGGCACATGCCAGCCTCCCCTTGAAGAGAGGGAGCAAGCTTTGCCTCCTCCTACCCACAGGCCACGTAGAGCCAGAAGACTGTCCTCAGGTCAGTTTGCGTCTCCCCAACTCTCCTCTCCTCTCTCCCTCTCCTCCCTCTTCCTCCCCTCTCCCCACCTCCCGGCCTTTCTCCCTCTCTCCCAGTCTCCCTTTCTCTCCCCTTTTCTCCCCCCCTCACCTCCTCCTCTCTCCCTTTCCTGGCCCCATCCCTCCCTGTCCCCCTCCTCCCTCCGCCCCCCTGTCCTCTTCCCTCTCACTGTCTGGCCCTCCCCCGTCCTGCAGGGCACTGCATCACAGCAGGGAGAGCTTAGGTCCTTAGCAGATCCCTGCTCCAATCCTGGCTCCACTGCGTCCTGGAGCCTCAGGCTCCTTAACTTAGAGAAAGAGGAATCTCGGTAGTTCCTCCTTATGCAGAATCAAATCACTCACTGAGTGTAAAGCCCCTAGGCAGGTGCCAGACGACAGGTCCCTGCACCCAGTGAGTGTGACTGTCCCAGTCACTCAGACACTCCTTGTGCCAGAGGAAATGCCTGGTCTGGGTTCTGCCCCAGACCCGTCCCGCCTCCGTGGATGAACACAGTGCAGGAGATGCTGGGGTGGGGCAGGTTCCAGGAGCCCCAGGGTGTGGTACTGATGCCTCCTGGAGCCCTGCCCTGCAAAGGAGGAGTGCCGGCTGCTGCTGCTGGGGTCCCTGACTGGACTCAGTGCCTTGTGCTTGGCCCTGCCTGCCTACCTCCTCCACATTCCTGGCCCTTAGCAACCTCCCAGCTGAGCCTGAGGCTGCCTGCACCCTCCATTACTCCCACCCCTGGTAAGGCTTCGGCTCAGCCTGGGTAGGGGTCAGGCTCCCCAGAGCCAGGGCAGCCCTAAGTCCTCCTGTGGCCAGAACTGCTCACTCCCTTCCCCTTGCTTCCTGCTGCAACCTCTGCCCTCTTCACCTGCTCCCCAGCCCTGTGCCCACCCTCCAGGAGGAACATTCTGGCTCTGTGCCTTTGTGAGCACTCTTCCCTGGCACCCCCCAGCTCAGGTGTCCAGTGCACCTGAGAGGAGCTCTGGAGAGTTGGGAAGGTGTGGTGGGGGGGAGCCGAGGCTCACCTGGGGAGGGTGCCCAGGTTTAGGTTCTGACCACACCCTGATCTCCTCATTTCTAAATAGGGCTAACAAGCCTCACTGGACTGAATTCAGGCCGGTGTAAAATATTAGGGCAGTTCCTGGCCTGAGCCTCCATCAGCAGGATCTGAGGGCCAGGCCTGTGGTGGTATGACCTCTTGAGTCCTGGCATAAGGAAAGAGCAGGTGGCCTGTGCTGAGGGCAGGAGTCTTGGGCGACAGTCTTCCATTTCTATGCCTATAAAATGGGAATAATAAGTGTATGAGCATCCACGGGTCATGGAGAGGATTATGTGAGATGAGGCTGTGAAGCCCTGAGCTTGGGCCCGGCCTGTGGGAAGCCCCGTAAGTGGTAGGTTTATTACTATTAGGCTGGGGCTCAGGGAGGTTGAGCGACCTGTCCAAGGTCACAAAGCAGACTGATGGCAGAGCTGCGTTGGCAGCCTCACCAGCCTTCTCCAGAGTCCTGCATCCATTCCTGTAAAGCCCTGTGTGATACCGAGTTTGGAGGAACATTGAGCTGCAGCTCCAGACTCGGTCCAACTTTGCTCCCCACACGTATCCCAAATGCAAACCCCTCTTGCGGCCAGGCCCCTAAGGGGTGGGGTGAGGGGAGTCCAGAGCAGGAATGCCTAGGGGAGTGGGACTTCCCGTGGGTGCACCAAATACCAGACAGTCCCTCATTCAAATACTGACCTGTGCTCGCTGTGGGCAGACCCTGCCTCCCTAATCATTGCAGCCCCAAGAAGCAGGTTGTTAGCCCAACTTCTAAAAAATAACATTTTTATTGAGATATAATTTGCATATCATACAATTGGCCCATTTAAAGTGTGTGATGCAATGACTTAAATGTATTTGCAGATTGGGGCAGCCATCACCACAGTCAATCTCAGAACTTTTTTATTATCCCTAGAGGATGCAGAAACCCTGTGCCCATTAGCAGTGACTCCCCATGTCCCCTCCTTCCGGCCCTAGGCAGCCCTGATCTTTCTGTTTCTGTAGATTTACCCATTCTGGATGGAATCATATAGTATGATTTTGTGACTGGCTTCTTCACTGAGCCTAATGTTTTCAAGATTCACCTGCATTGTAACAGGTATCAGTACTTCATTTTTTAAACTGCAAATAATATTCACTGTGTGGATAGACCACACTTTATCCATTTATCAGTTGATGCATATCTATGTTGTTTCTACTTTATGACTGTTATGAATAGTGCTGCTAGGAATGGTTGTGTACATGTTCTTGTGTGGACTTGTTATCCCATTTACGGATGAGGAAACTGAGGTTCACAGAGTGGAAACCTCTTGCCCAAGCTGGTGAGTGGAGGACTCAGGCTGTCTGTCTGCATTTAGAGTCTGTGCACCTTTCCCGCCCAGGCCTTGTTTTCAGAGCTAAGCTAAATGCTGTGATAGGGCTTGGTCAGGACAGAAGGGAGTGAGAAGTTAATTTTATAGAGAAAGGGTGGAAGCTTCCCTGGGCCTTGAAGGATGAGTGGAAGAGGGGAAAAGTATTGCAGGCAGAGAAATAGGAGGTGCAAAGGCCCAGGTGTGAGGCTGCTTGATGTATAGGGCCAAGTACAGGGCAGATGAAAAGCAGAGAAAGGGGTGGCAGGTGATAGAGTTGGGGGCATAGAATAGATTTAAAATGCCTTGAATGCCATTCTAGGCACCATGGACTTGATCCTGAAGGCAGTGGGGAGCCCCAGAAGGGAATCACTATAACGTGAAGTCAGACAGACCTTAATCAAATCTCAGTGCCACTCTCCTAGAGACCTTTGCTTTAGTTTTATCATATGGAAAATGGGAGTGACAATAATAATAGCTCATTAAAGTATGTAGAAGGATTGAGTTGCTATCTCCAGAGAGCCAGCCCAGCAAACGGTAGTGGGTGTCATCATCGAAGGGTTTTTAGCAGGGGTGTGCTAAGGTCAGACTGGTGCTCTGGAAGGGCGCCTGGCTGCAAGGTGACAGGTCTTGGGGAAGCTGTTGTCCAGGGAAGGGCCCCAGGGAAAGTGCCGTGGTGATGGAGAGTCATGGGCAGGGCTGCCAGAGGTTTAGGAGGGAGCTTCTGCAGACCCACAGACTTTGGGAATTGCTTGTGAATAAGATCTAATTCCTGATCTTTTTGTGAGCCCCTGGGCCTGGTGCCAAACCACCCAGAGGTGGGGTTGATGGCCCCTCTCGGTTCCTCCCTGCAGCACGCCTGAGGACGCCATGCGGGGGGCTCTGGCGCTCTCGTCTTTGCTGCCTCCGCCGTCTCTGCTGCCCGTGCTGCTGGTGCTGGGCTTCGGTCTGAGGGCGGCCACCAGTGGCGGGGCCAGTGCAGCAGCCGGCTACGCACCGGTGAAGTACGTGCAACCCATGCAAAAAGGACCGGTGGGGCCGCCCTTCCGTGAGGGCAAGGGCCAGTACTTGGGTGAGCCTGTCCCCGCCCCACAGTGCTCGTGACCTGCAACTCCCTGCCGCCCGACCACCACCAGCTCTCCCAGGCCCTCAGCCACAGCCTGTCCACCCCCACCAAATATCTTCCCATCTCCACTTCTCTTCCGGATGCTGGTCCAGGGCCTCCCACCCCTGGAGGGCCCAGAAGCAGTGTGCGGCTAGCTGGCAAGCAGAGGCGGTCTCCAGGCGGGGTGGGGAAGGGCGGGTAGATGTGTGGGGAAGTTGCAGGGGCAGGGGTCTGCCCTGATGGGCTCTAAGGAGGGCCACTGGTGCCACCTGGCAGCCACTCCATCCCCAGGTCAGGTAGGGATGTCACCCCAAGTTTTTGGGGAAGGCCCGGCCTGGGTAGGTTGGGTGCTAGGAACCCCCCCAGGTGGCCACTGGATGCCTATCAGCTCCATCTTGCATGGAAGCAGGGAGGGGAGCCAGGGCGTGGTGTTCTCACTGGTGTATGCCATGCTAATGTCCCGGAGTGGGCATATGGGTCCCTGTTCCCCATTGTCCAGGCCTCTGACTGCCCCTTCTTTCTCTCTCTCAGAAATGCCTCTACCACTACTGCCAATGGACCTGAAAGGAGAACCCGGCCCCCCTGGGAAGCCCGGGCCTCGGGGGCCCCCTGGTCCTCCTGGCTTCCCAGGAAAACCAGGCATGGGGAAGCCAGGCCTACATGGGCAGCCTGGCCCCGCTGGCCCCCCTGGCTTCTCCCGGATGGGCAAGGCTGGTCCCCCAGGCCTCCCAGGCAAGGTTGGATCACCAGGACAGCCAGGGCTTCGGGGGGAGCCAGGGATACAAGGGGACCAGGGTCTCCGGGGGCCCCCAGGACCTCCTGGCCTCCCTGGCCCCTCAGGCATTGCTGTCCCTGGAAAACCAGGCCCTCAGGGGATTCCAGGGCCCCCAGGATTTGGGGGTGAGCCAGGGCCCCAGGGGGAACCTGGGCCCCCAGGTGATCGAGGCCTCAAGGGGGATAACGGAGTGGGCCAGCCAGGGCTGCCTGGAGCACCAGGGCAGGGCGGTGCTCCCGGACCCCCTGGCCTCCCTGGTCCAGCTGGCTTGGGCAAACCAGGTTTGGATGGGCTTCCTGGGGCCCCTGGAGATAAGGGTGAATCTGGGCTCCCTGGGGTGCCAGGACCTAGGGGGGAGCCTGGGGATTTGGGCCCCAAAGGGCCCCCCGGGGTAGATGGTATGGGGGTACCAGGGGTAGCAGGGGTTCCAGGGCCACAGGGCCCAGCAGGGACCAAAGGGGAGCCAGGGCCCCGGGGCCTCCCTGGCCTGATAGGCCCCACTGGCTATGGGATGCCAGGACTGCCGGGCCCCAAGGGAGACAAGGGCCCAGCTGGGGTTCCAGGGCTCTTGGGGGACAGGGGTGAGCCAGGTGAGGATGGGGAGCCAGGGGAGCAGGGCCCACAGGGCCTGGGGGGTCCCCCTGGACTTCCAGGGTCTGCAGGGCTCCCTGGCAGACGTGGGCCCCCTGGGCTTAAGGGAGAAGCAGGGCCTGGAGGACCCCCAGGAGTTCCTGGTATTCGGGGTGACCAGGGGCCTAGTGGCCTGGCTGGGAAACCTGGGCTCCCAGGAGAGAGGGGACTTCCTGGGGCCCATGGACCCCCAGGACCAACTGGGCCCAAAGGTGAGCCGGGTTTCATGGGCCGTCCTGGGGGCCCAGGTGTGGCAGGAGCCCTGGGGCAGAAGGGTGACTTGGGGCTCCCTGGACAGCCAGGCCTGAGGGGCCCCTCAGGAATCCCAGGACTCCAAGGCCCAGCTGGCCCCATTGGGCCTCAGGGTTTGCCAGGCCTGAAGGGTGAACCAGGCCTGCCAGGGGCTCCTGGAGAGGGGAAAGTTGGGGAACCTGGCATAGCTGGGCCTTTGGGGCCACCTGGAGTCCCTGGTTCCCCAGGACTCACAGGACCTCCTGGGCCTCCTGGGCCTCCAGGTCCCCCTGGCGCCCCTGGGGTGTTTGATGAGACTGGTATCGCTGGCTTGCACCTGCCCAACGGTGGCGTGGAGGGGGCTGTGCTGGGCAAGGGGGGCAGGCCACAGTTTGGGCTGGGCGAGCTGTCCGCCCCTGCCACGCCGGCCTTCACAGCGGTGCTCACCTCCCCCTTCCCCGCCTCGGGCATGCCTGTTAGGTTTGACCGGACTCTTTATAATGGCCACAGTGGCTACAACCCTGCCACTGGCATCTTCACCTGCCCTGTGGGTGGGGTCTACTACTTTGCTTACCACGTGCACATCAAGGGCACCAATGTGTGGGTGGCCCTGTACAAGAACAACGTGCCAGCCACCTACACCTACGATGAGTACAGGAAGGGCTACCTGGACCAGGCGTCTGGAGGTGCCGTGCTCCAGCTGCGGCCTAACGACCAGGTCTGGGTGCAGATGCCCTCGGACCAGGCCAACGGCCTCTACTCCACTGAGTACATCCACTCCTCCTTTTCAGGGTTCTTGCTCTGCCCCACATAACCCGCGGGGGGCCCTGCCGCCCTGGCCTCCTCCTTTTTAGTGGTAGAGAGACCTTCTGTTACAAAGAACCTCCATTTAAAGAAAAAAACCAGTCTGAACAGAGGTGGGAACAGAGGCGGCCGTGGCCTTGGCCTGAACAGACTGACTTGGTTTCTCTAGCCATGCCGGCTGAGGTTGTTTCTGGAAGAGGCAGGCCCGAGTTCCTCTCCCCAGTGTCTGTGCAGTGTTGGGGTTGTGCCCCCATTGCAGGCAGGGCTCCAGGACACCTGGCCCAGCTGTCGGAGACCCCTGCCCCTGTGTCTGGGGCCCTCAAGGGTGGTGAAGAACGTGGCTTCTCGTGAGGCAGAACTGAGAGGGGACTGAGCGCCCCATCCATCCCCCCAGGGACATGTTCCCAAGTCCTGCCCTTCCTGCTGCCCCCCAGATGGCACCTCAAGGAATGGGGCATGGCCTCCCTCAGTTCTTGACTGGAGCTCTTCAGTTACCCTGGGACCTCCAACCTATGAAGGTGGGTCCCCTGAAGAGTTTTGTTTCCCTCCGAGGGAAGGGGCTAGGAGGTGGCCATTGCAGTGGCCAGTATGGACACCTTGCCAGGATGGCAGTCCTAGGAGTGGGGCTGTGGCGTCAGGCCTGCCTGTGGTGGGAGCAGGTGTGCGGCCCCTCTGTGAGCTCCTGGGAGGGGCCCACCCTCCTTCACTGCTCTAGCTGCAGCCAGGGGGAACAGCGGCTCCTGAGGTGTCGGGGCATGGATCAAGGGCAGGATGGCAACTCTGCACACTCACCTCCACCTCCCAGACTGCACCCACCAGCTCTGGTTCTGTTTGGCTTCAGGGGGCGGCACAGGCCCCTAGAACCGCCACAGGCCAGCAGGAAGCAGCATCACCAGTCAGCCTTTCTCCTTTCACCCGGACGGGGGAGGGCTGACTCTCTCATACCTAATTAAGGGATCCTTGCCACTCTCAGCCCAACTGTCCGCAAGTAAAGAGCCTCTCATATGGCCCTCAGAACAAGGTGCACACAAGCTTGGGATGAAGGCTCCCGCCTGCTTTCCTTAGCAAGAACCAGCTGGTGGATATGTGTCTACTAGAGGGGTCAGTCTGTGGGGGCTTCCTCGCCTTCCACTCTGCTTCCAATTTCCTGTTCTGAGCAGGATTAGGGCTCAGGAGGCTGAGGCTCTGAGAAAGGGTGCCAACAGGCCCCTTTGGAAAGAGTGGGCATGGACATTTCTGCCATTCTCCCCAGTCAGAGCTCCCCTGAGGGATCCCCCTCCCATCCCCATAGCCCTGCGTTCAGGCAGAGTGGGTAAAGCTGAGATTAGTGCTGGGGGCAAGGATGGCCACTTGCCCAGTGGCTCAAGACCTCTTGGCTGGCCCTCCCCAAGCCAGCCCACTTCCCTGTCCAAATGCAGACCTGGGTCAACATGATCTCACTGTATCGCTCCAATCCCGGCCAACGTGACTGTCCATGTTGGGAAATGGAGGGCGACTGCTGACTTCTGACTCCAGCTCTCCCACCAGCCCTCCTTCCCTATTCACCACTTCTCTCAACAAAGCAGGCCATTTGACCGCTCCCTTTAACTTTCGAAAGGAGAAATGA
The DNA here is from genome assembly GCF_040802235.1 of Manis javanica. Classification (NCBI taxonomy): domain Eukaryota; kingdom Metazoa; phylum Chordata; class Mammalia; order Pholidota; family Manidae; genus Manis; species Manis javanica. The sequence goes on along the minus strand of NC_133159.1, from coordinate 27,535,873 downwards.
AAACCCACAGTCTGCCTAAGTGACACTTTAACAACAGGTTTTGGTTGGGGTTCCTGGTGGATTTCTTATTCTCCAACACCCAAGAGAACTAGAGTCTCAAACCACGTGTGGTGGGGAGTCCTTTGCTCAGCCTCCTTCCTGGGTCAAAGCCACTGTCTGACCTATCAGGGAGGGGCTCTGATGCGTGGAAATGCATCAGCTCCCAATGGGCCTACAGAGGACACCAGTGTGCAAAAAAAAAAAAGCTGTTTTCCAGAACTGAGCTTCTGCTAATTGTCATTCCTGAAGTCTTTGGGTAAGGGTGGTTGATGTTTCTGAAATGTTTATGGGACCTTAGTTCCAGGTGTCCACTTAACTGACTAGCTTTCATAAATGTCAGATTTTAACTATGAAAACTACAGAACCTTGTGCATTTTTATATTCTGATTCCTGGTTTTTTACGATCAAGGTTTAATGTTCTCCATTAGTCATTTCTCTAACTTGGCATAGGAAGCTTAGTTCTCTACTGTGTCACAGATCTGGGAAAAATGCACTTGGGAATCAAAGAAAATGGGACTTATGTTTGAAAAGAAAAACAATGGTATTGATTATGTTGACACAACCTCAATAAAACCTGTTGTATAAAACTACCATGTGCTGAATTTGGCATTGACGTCAAAGTGTCCCCAGCCCCTGGATGTCCTAAATGTCCTGGGAGCTCTCTCTTTGGGAGTATACATTCCTCTCCAGTTCCCCAGCCACAGGTTCTGTCACCACTACATCAGAAAAGCCTGATGCACCAAAGATGCTGAGGCTTTGCACCAAGTAAATGCCAAGAAGCATTTTAAGAAACCAAAGTGAGGCAGTGGCTGGAGCTGGGGGAGACAATTAAGCTTCCCTGAAACATTCCTGCAAGCTCTCAGGGGTAGTGGAGCATGACAGCTGGCTCAGGATCCCAAGGGCCAAGTTTCAACATCTGATACAAATTATGAATGAAATCATGAATCTTTGTTCCTGAGGGCAGGGCTAGTGCCAGGCCTTTTGTTCCTGAGGGCAGGGCTAGTGCCAGGCCCAACGCTGAAGGAAGGGAGGGAGCTGTCCTGGGCAAAAAACACGTGCCCCAGAGCCTGCCATGCTCAGCAGCTAGGGATCTGTCCCTGGCTCTGGGGACGGGGACAGCAGACCTGGACCAATGCAGCCTGGTAGAATCCCGACAGTCCCGAAACCTCAGGCTGGCTGCACAGCTGGGCATGCTTCTCCCTGTACTGACAGTGAAAGGATGCTTAGATGATATGCTTAGGGGAGGTGTCTTCTTCCTTTCAATTTTCCTTTCTTCGAAATGTGGGCCAAAGCCTTTGAGCAGGGCCCAAGATAAAGAACAAGGCACACAGACTTCAGTGCACACAGGTGTGCCCTCCCCAACCCCACCCCAAAGGTTGACAGCCCAGTGGCATCCTCCCACAGGGTTCCTGTTCCTGGCCCAGCTGGGCCTGGGTCCTATTTGTGCAGCAACCTATGAAGAAATCAGGCTCTGAGAGCAGCGAAATCTGGCTGGTTCCTATCCACTGCCTGGGCCACTCTGAGGGATCTAACAGGAAAACTCACCAAACCAGGCCTGTTCTCCCCTTCCTGGCTGAACAATGTGGCTGGCAGGAAGAACTGGAGGAATCGGCCTCAAAACACAGCAGCTTGCAGTCTTGTGTCCCTCAGTCCTAGCAGAGTGCAAGCCAGATAAAAAGGCACCAGGCTTGAGAAGGTCAAGGCAGAGAAGAACCCATTCAGGCAGAGGAGAAACATAAGAAACAGTGAGGGATTTACTGAAAACTGTTTATTGCTCTGTGACTTCCACTGGAAGCTGTTAGTGAGCCCATGAGAGCCAAGGGCCAGGAATGTACCTGGAGTCAAGTGCCTGTCTCCTTGATTCATATAAACTTGCTGCCCAGGGGCCCTGCCAGTCACAGGCAGGCTTTTCGGCAAACTGGCTGAATTGCAACAAGGAGAAATGATGCTACTGCAGATCAATCATTTCCACCTCCCTGATTCCATGTCCTAGATAATAAAATGAAACGCCACGAGTACCCTAGGCTCTGCAGGAAGCCAGTCGCCCAATCCCAGAGGCCCTGCCCCGAGTGTGCTCCACCCACAACGTGGGGACGGAGGCAGGGCACCAAGTCTAGGGATCCTCAGGGCTCCGTATCTGAGCTCTAGCTGGTCCTGCTGGACAGGGCAGAGCCCCAGCAGCTGTGGCCCTCACAGACTCTTCTGGAAGACTCGGTGCAGGCTCTGGGCAAGGATATCTGTCTCCTCGTAGCCCTCACAGCTTTGCTGCCAGCTCTCTGGCACCTGTTCCATGCCATAATAGGCACCAGCAATGGCCCCAGCCATAGTGGCAATGGTGTCTGTGTCCCCGCCAAGTGAGATGGAATAGACAAGAGTTCTCTGGAGGCTATTGAAGGCAGAGGGGATCTCAGGGTCAGGCTCCATGCAGCGTAGGAAGCAGTAGATAGCAGTGGGCACAGATTCAAAGGCAGCAATGCCGTTCCCTATGGGGAAGCCAGATTACAGGAACTTGACCCTCTCCTGCTCCATGTCCCCAAGCTTCTTCCACCACATATCAACACTCTCAGCTTCAACTGGACTGTGATTAAGATCACAGGCTCTGGAGTTAGACTATTTGGGTTCAAATCCTGGCTCTTCCACCTACTGGCTGTGAGACTGGGAAAGTTCTCTGAGAAGAGCCCACTCCTCTGGTAGAGAGTGAACAAGTCAGTGACTCTCACAGGGCTGGCATGAGGCTGGCATGAGGCCACCCAAGGTGCAGCCTTCTGCAGAGTGCACAGGGCACAGTAAAAGTGCCATATAAATGACATCAGCTGTCAGAACAGGCAGCCTGCTGCCATTTCTGGGGACGTTTATCTGTAAGGCTGAAGATGGGTAGCCCTAGAGCAAGAAGGCACTGTGCTCAACCCCGCCAAGAACCCTACGGGGCCGAGAACCCCACAGGGCTGGCTCACTGTCACAGCAGCCTCAGGCAAAAGAGGGAGAGTAGACACGACTCCGAGCTCCCCTCGGAGGCCAGGACCCTGAAAGATGACGGGTGTTGGGGTGTACCCACCGAGCTCACATACCACCTCCTCTCTGGTCACTGAGTTCTGCCCCAGAAGCGCTCCAATCTTCTTTAGCCGGCTGGAGTACGGACGCTCCTCCATGCCCAGCCTGTGGGTTGAGGCAGGATTTCAGGGAGGTTGGAGCCAGCAGGGTGAAGACGGAGGGCAGGGGGAAGGGCCGTGTGGAAGGGCAAGGCAGGGATGTGGTCAGGGTGACACCTAGCACAGGTGTCTTGACAAGGGGGAGAAGGCTAGGTGTGAGCCAGTTGTCTGCTGTCTGGGGTCCTGAGAGCCCTGAGGCACAGCCAAGGCAAAGGGGCTCTTCCCACCCCTCCCTTGGGTCTGTGATTGAAGGAAGGTTTCAGCTTGTTGCAATGCAAGCCCCCCCCAACCACCGCGCATGCATGCTCACACACACACTTCCAGCCTGCCTCAGCCCGATACTTACTCCCTGGCATCCGAGATGGACTGGGCATCACTCTCCAGCTCTTCCATGTGGCCCAGAAGTTGCTCGAGGAAATGCTCACTAGACGACTCACCCTGCAAAGCCAGGTGCACAGCCAGGGCCTGCAGGATGGCACCGTTGTAGCCCAGGGAGGAGGCGTGAGTCAGCTGGGCCGAGAGCCGGGCGAACTAGGGCAAAGGCAGTGGAGGCAGGTCCTGCTGTCACAGAACCCGAGCCGCACAGCGAGGGGGCGAGGGGGGTAAGCCCCGAAGCCAGCCTGCCTAGACTACCTTCTGCACGTCCTGGACGCTGCTGTAGGCCAGGGAGATGCCAGCCACCCGCATGGCACCGCCATTGCCGTAGGAGCCCTTCCCATTAAACTGGGCCTGGGCAGGCTCATAGACATCACGGCACTTGGGGCTGAGGAGCTTCCGGAAGACGGTGATGACTCCTGCACCGTAACCCCGGTCAGGGTCTTTCTTGTACTCCTGAGCAAATCTAGGCAAGAGAAGGGAGGTGGAATTAAGGTTTGAAAGATGCCTGTCAGGGTTGGGAGAGAAGAAATCTGGTTGGCTTGGTAAGAGGAAGCTTCGGGGATCTGAGGGGCCTGCACCAGCCGCACTGTCATCTCTAGCCTGGGAAGCTGCAGCAGCCCTAGAGACAGTGTCCGGCAGAGGCTGGGGGCCTGGCATGCATGGGCCACACTGCTCTGGTCATGTGGTGCAAGAACTCTGCCCCCCTGGTGCGCCTCACCCCAGGACCATCCCCCCTCACCTGTGAGCCATGTCCACCTCGTCGAAGGCTTCCTTGGCCAGCAGGGACTGCACCAGGGCCCTGGCCATGGCTGTGTCGTCTGTGTAGTACAGTGCTTCTGCAGGGACAGATGGGGGAAGGGGGAGATCCAGCTGCAGGGCTTTGGGTGGCAGCTTTGGCTTCCCACTTGTTCCTTTTATTCACCATTTCCACCACACCTGAAGTCAGCCTTGAGCTCCCATCCCGTTTCCTGGGCACAAGACCTTGGGATTTTCAGCATTCTTTATTTCAGGTCAGTTACCACGTCCTGCTGGTATCTGAAGGAGAACCTTCCACCCCCTTCTGACTGCCATCACTGTATTTCTAGTCTTAATACCACCTGCTGCGGGCCCCTCAAAGCTGCACAATCCCCACCTCTAGCCCAAAGTGTAAGTGCAGCCAGAAAATCCTTCCTCACAGTAGAAAATCGCTTTCCTCATCTCACTCTCCTGCTCAAAATGGCTGTCTGCTGCCCTCAGGGAGAGGTCCAAATTCACTGCCTTAGCCTTGAAGCCCTTCCCAGCCAGGCCCCTCCGTCCTCACCCATCTTATACCCACTGCTCCTCTACACACAGCCCCGGAACCAATCTCAGAGGCTGGGTTTCGTCCTTCCCAGCGGGGGCTGCTCCCCAGCTCCACCCGCCCTGTTCCCTTCCTCTGGGGGCACAGGACTTCTAACACAGAGGAGACACTGGTTATATGGCGACTTCCTGAATAGGCTACAGGCCAGCTGGGATAGGGACTTGGTTTTATCTGAGGGAAGAGCACACGCCCTAGTGAGCCCCTCTTCGTGCTCCTCATGCCTCCGATCCCATCCTAGCCGGTGCACCACAGCCCCGAAACCCTTTCCCCTCCCCTTTCACTCTTAGGAGGCCCCATTCCTACTTCACTAGGAAGAGAGGCTGTCAGTTCCCTTTTCTGCAGCCATGCTCTCCCATCTTCCCTTGATGGAGTGTGTCCCTCTTCCAGTCCACCCTAGCCCTGTTTCCTGGGGAATCTGATCTTCCTTTATCTTCTCTCCCGTCCCCTCAACTTCTCCCTATATGGTGGAGCAGCACCTATTGTCCCTTCCTTTGCACCCTGCACCCTCTGTCCCACTCAGGTGATGAGGGCATGGTGCTCACATCACCTTGTCCAACCAAACAGCACACTCCACTCCCTTGTTCAGGGGTGGACGGATGACCTGAGCAAAGCCAAGGAGACTCAATCTGGAACTTTCGATGGGACCACTGCAAAGAGGGACACCTCTGCTGGAGTTGCTGAGCTGGGAGCTGCTGGGGGCCAGCCATGGGAAGGGTCAGCCAGGGTGAATGCCACCAATGCAGATATGAACAAGGAGATGAACGGGGTTTGGGGGAGATGGTTTCGGTCCCTGGATTCAGCTCCACTTGAAGCCAGACCTACCTCTGGACTTTCCAGTTATAGGCCATCGTGAGTTGGGTTTTCTGCCACTTGCACCCAGTGGGTTTTAAACTCTTAACCTAAAATGTTTTCCCATCTTAATGTCCAAGCAAAAATACAATTAAAAAACAATGTCCATCTTGTCTTCACTTGTGACAGATCATCTCTCCTCTTCATAGGAAACCTTTCACTTCCTACTCCACTGAAATCTAACTTTCAAGTTTCAACTTTCAACCTTCTACTGAAAATGCTTTTCTGTGGTGAAAAGACTACCTTCTGCTTAACCTCTCCAGCATGACATCAATGTCTTCCATCATGAAATTTCCTCGGATTTTGTTGATACCCATGCCCCCTGCTCCTATGAAATCCTTTCTTTCTCTGGCTCCTTTTCCTCTTCCTGGGTTTCTGAGTATGGTCCTTTTTCTTGCTATTCTCCATGTTCTCCAAGAAGAATCATCCTCTGCTTGACTTCAGATATAATACCGAGCAGAGATCTGGGTGAGGAGTTGACTGCATGGAGAGGCAGACAGCTTTATAAGCAGGGGATGGTACCTGCCACGGGTTGGGCTTGAGGAAGCAGGATGTGAGAGGAACTGAAGCGCAAGGCCAAGGGTGGTATAAGATAACACTGGGGATGCGGGCCACTGACGGCCGGGCGGGACACGCTCAGGAATTTGGCTCTATCCTGAGGGTAACGGAAATCACTGCACAGTCTCATACCAGGAAGGCCGCGATCAGATCCGTTTTGAGCAGACTGCTTACTCCCTGCTGCGTGGAGACTGGACCATGGTGCTGACTCGAGACATGGGTACAACACATAAAATCAACAGGGGTGTATATACAGGGCTAGGCACCATTTGGGGGAATGACTCCTAGGTTCCTAGCTTGGCACGTTAAGGACGGTGCTGCCATGCCCCTGGCTGGGGAGTGTTGAGGGCGAGACGGTGTGACGAGGGAGCTGAGTCCAGTTCCGGTGCCCGCGGGTTATCCACATCTGGCCCCTGCTGCCCCGGGCAGCCTCACCTGGATGGAGCCCACGCCTCTACCGCCGCGGCGCCCTCCCTTCCCTAGTCCCCACGTGCACCCGATCCCGCCCACCTGTCCGCGCGCTGCCCGGCGAGCCGAGGTCGGGCTCCAGGCTCTGGACGTGACGCAGAACTGACGTCAGGCTGACGGTGTCGTGCGCCTCGTAGATGGCGCCCACGCAGTCCCCGAGCAGCGCGCCAGCCAGGCAGCCTCGGAAGCGGGAGAGGGAGCGGGCCGCCCCAGCCCCTCCGCAGGCCGTCGCTGTCATTGCCGCCGCCGCCGCCGCCGCCATTCGCGCGGGCCAGTCGCCACTTCCGGTGCGGCCGGCGCGCTCCCCACGGCGCCGCTTCCCTCCAGCCCCACAGCGCCTCTCGGTGGCCTGGAGCCCCCGCGCCGCTCCCCGGCCACAGCGCCGCTCAGTGGCTAGGAGCCGCAGCTCACGAATGCGTGGGATCCGCGTCTGTCCCGCAGCGCTGGTTCTGTTGGGTCCTGTCTCTTCCTTTAGCTTGCATTCTCCACACCGGTAAACAGCGTCACAACTGGGCGAGACGGCCATTAAAGGGTCTCCGAGGAGTGGGCACTGAGCCAGACCTCCGGACCCCGGCAGCTGCTCTTCAGGCCTCTGTACCCCTGCACCCCTGGCCCTCCCACGGCAGCCCCGGCTCTTGGTCCCCACTCAGGCCTGGGGCCCCATCCCCGAGCACTCCCATCGTGATCCTACTCCCTCTGGGCCTCGCCTAGGCATCAAGAAGGCAGGCAAGGTTGTAGCTGGGACAGAGCTGGTCAGAGGTCACGCCACTAGAGCCCAAGGGGTGCTGGCCTTGCCCAGAGAGGGGTTTCCTGAGGAGGGAGAAGGGAAGGAATTGGATTTGGATGGAGCTTGGGAGATAATGTTCCCTATCTCCGCTTTTCTGTACACAGGAGGGCTGAGTCCTCTCACTCCCTGCTGGCTGCGCGCAGGACAACTGGTAACCATCGGAACTGCGAATTCTGACATTTATTAGATTGATTCCCTCAGCAACCCCGCCCTTTTCCATTTCCTACTGACCTTCCTCCTCCTCCCTCAGCCCCCCAAAGGCTAGGCCAGCTCCAGTTGGCAGGTTTTGAGTGGGCTCAGAGTGCGGTTTGTGGTCCGGGAGAAGGTGTCCACCTCAGGCACAAACTTCTCAGCAGGCACAGTCAGCTTCTGACGGGTGTCCATGCACTTGGTGTCCAGCAGCATGGAGTTGGCCTTGCAGGCAATGTCAGCCTGCAGCCGGGCCAGGTGCTTGTACAGGGCGTCCAGAGCGTCCCTGGGTAGGAGGCATCATTACCAACTCAGTCAGGGCTGAACTCTCCAGCTCTAAGTCAGGAAGACAGCTGGGGAGCCAGCACGCAGCAAGAGGCCCCATGGGTGGGAGGCATCTCCCTGCCCCTCCTGCCCACTCCCCCAACCTACTGTGCCTGTGCCAGCTTCTGCTTCAGGGCAGCAATGGTTGTCTCTAACTGGTGAACTTCGTCAGTGAGGCCATACTGTGCCTGGAGGCAGAGGGGTGGGTTGGGAGCCCCAGGTCAGCATACTATCCTTTGGCTCAGGAGTCTGGGTTCTGCCCACCAGCAGCACCCTTGCTCTGCCAGGAGTATGTGCTGGGCAGTGATCCCCAGGAGACTTTATCAGGGTCAAGGGGCCTAGTGGGGTGCCCTCGCACCTGGTCCCGGCAGAGTTCCACATTGGGTCGGTAGGTTCTGGACTCCAGCCGGGTATGGCACAGCTTCAGATTCTGTAACTTTCTGCGCAGATCCTCCTCCAGGTGCCGGAGGTCCTCGTGCAGCTCCGAGATCTCCTCCAAGGTCTGTGGAGACAAAGTGGCTGATCTCCACCAGCTGAAACCATCATGGTGCCCCTGGTCCAGGGCTTCCTGGCAGGGCATTGGGCTCCCCATCCCACAACAGGAAGCCCAAACCCCAGGGGCCTAAACTCACATTCTTCTCTTGCCACTTGAGCTCACTGTACACTTTCTCCATATCCCACAGCCGCTTTCTGAAGGCAAATTCTGTGGCAACCCTCTGGGCTTCCAGTTCATTGTTGGTCTGGAGGACAGGAAGCAGGCAGGGCAACAGGAAGGTATAAGCTCATGGCCCTTGGAGGATATCACTCAAGTGAGGGGATGGGATGGCACAAGCCACCAGGGAATCAAAGATAAGGGCTGGAGTGCACACTTGGGCCACCCATTAGCTGTGGAGCAGAGTGCGGGAGTGGTCAGTCACCTGGGCAATAGTTAGGGCAATGGCCTCCCTCAGTTCTGTGGCTCCTTTCATTTCAGCCTCCGCACGGTTCTTGTTGAACTGACTGAAGTCATCCCACTGCGGGAGTGTGGAGGAGCTGCAGGGGCAGGGAAGCTGCGGTCAGGAGGGCAGGCAGGCCTCCAAGGGGAGCAGGAAAGACTGAGTGAAACACTTCTTACCCATTGGGGACACGTGTGGGATTAACCTTCAGAGAGATGTTTGGGGACTTAAGGTTGAGAGAGAGGCAGCCTCTGTCGATGTCCAATGTCTCCATTTTGCCCCGATGGTCAGAACTGAGCTGCTGTCGGACTTCCTGCAGGAGGCTGGGAGGGAACAGACTCGATCAGGAACCATCCTTCCAAGGCCCCAGAATGCAGCCCCATGGTACGGAGGGGGCACTGAGATGGGGAGGTTGGGCGTCAGTGGAGCTACTGCAGCTGAGACAAAGACCAGCACAGCTGGATGAGCTCCCTGAGGTACACTTACAACCCCCACATGCTAGCACACACCCACGGGGCACATGTGCATAGCCCCACTCACAAAGTTTCGCACACACACAAGTGGTAAGGGGTGGTGGCAAATGGGCTCCATCTCTCCTGCTTCCAATCAACTGATAATGGCTGCCTAGAGCAGGGTTGGGAGAAGTATTCTCAGACCATGTCCAGGCAGTGGGACTGTCACTGACTGGACAGGGGCAGAAGGCAGCCTGAGAGCAAGTTGCTTGCTGTCCACAATACATATGCTCCACCTTTAAGACACAGCCTTGAGTGCAGGGGAAGTCCTGTCTCCCGTACCAGAGCTTCTCAAAGGCTTGGCTAATCTTCTGCTGCAAGGCCTTCTTGGTGGCATCAATGATCTGCACCTCTTTGTGCAGCTCTTCCTCCACAGGATCCTTCACCACATCAATGTCCCGCCGACTGTCCCGCAGGGTCAGGCACTCAACTGCCACATCCAGAGGCAGGTTCTTGGCCTGCAGGTTTTGCTCTGCAGATTCTTTCATCTAGAAAAGAGGGAGCACAGGAGATGGGGTGGCATCCACTGGGAAGCAGATCTCATCCCCACTTTAGCAGAGGAGCTGGGAAGTGACTCAGATGGACCTGCCACCAAATACCCCCATCAAGTGCTCCCGTCCCAGAAGTGGGGAGGGACGGTAGGTCCTTGCAGAGGTCTCCAGGTCCCCTGTTTTGCTGCCTGCCTGTGTCAGCGCGTCGATCTCAGCATCTAAATCTGTTAGACACTTGTCCAGCATCTCTTTCCATCGGTTCACAATGTCAATCCTCTCTGCCAGTCGAGTCCTATTGTCGTGCTCATCCCAAATGGTCTGGAAGAGACACAGCCTGATAAAGAGGGTGTTGGGACTGTGGGCTTTGCCTTTGTCCACCCAAGTGGGCTCCCGCGCAGAACCTGGTTGGTGGTCTCGTTGCGGAGGACCCGGGCCTCCTGGCGGATCTGGTGTGAAGCATCCCGCTGCCGCTCTGCGTTGGTTGACAACAGATAGCTGTTGGTGTGCCAGTCCGGCAACCGGAAGCGTTGACTGGGTTTGGCGTTCAGCGTGGCCATGGCGCAGGGGCGAAGGGTCAGAAACCCAAGCCCTGTTCCAAGTCACCCACCTCTGCTGGAGGGGGAAAAGAGGCTGCAGGAGACCACTTGGGAGATCCTCTCCTGGATCAAAAGCCCCTCCTGGGGATGTGTTCTTGCCCATTGTGCTCCAAGCTCCTTCGGGCAGGACGCCTGCTTGTAAACAGCCCTGCCTGGCTTAACTTGTAAGATCATTAACTAAGTTTCCTCCCACCCCTCCGTCCACAGACTCAAACTCCTGGACCCTGCAGGCAGTGAAGGGGGATAATGGAGTCCCTCGGGGTGTGTGGGGGGGAGGGCGGGGTTGGGGGGCAGGGAGAATACCCCTTAGTCCTGTTCCCACCCCTACTTCCAGCAACCAAATCTTGTGGAACTTTCTTTTCTTTCTCCGCCCTGTTTTGGGCCAGGTCGGGGATTTGCCCGTAGGAGCCCTCGTCCGCCGAGCGGGCACCGGGCTGGCTGTAGGGAGCTGCGGGCGAGGGGCTGGAGCGGGCTCCCTGCGCCCTCCGTGCGAAGAGGGGTGAGTGCGGGGGCCCAGGGCTGTCGCGGGCCAGCCTCCGATCCCAGGATAACCATCTTTGTTTAAATTAGTCCCCGGGCGCTGGCACGGAGACAGGGAGGGAGCTCGGCCCGGGCTGTGAGCCCCCACCGCCCGGCGCCGCGCCCCCTCACCTCGGCCTGGGCGCGCACTCGCGCCTCCCGCCGCCTGCTGCTCGGTTCCAGCGCCCCGGTTGCTAGGCACCCGCCCGGCGCGCGGCCGCCGCGCTTCTGTTTGGCTTGGCAACCGGCGCCCGAGGCCCGGAGGCCTTCGCAGGGGGAGGCTGCTGCCGAGCCGCGGCGGCGGGAGGGGCGGCGGAGGTGGGCAGCCGGAACCGCGCTCGCTCGGTTTACGAGTTAAACACTTACATGTTGGTAAAAGTTGTGCATCGACGTGGTAAAAACTACGCACCGTACCTAGAAAAAGTAATGTCCCGCTCAGGCCCACTTCCTGGCAGGTGTCCTTCCAGGAACCATATGTGTACAGGCCATTATTTACACACATTTCTTGGATCCTGTCTTGCCCAACAACTCATCCATCTGCCTGACCGCCTTGAAGGAATGACGATCGCATTTGCAGGGTGCGCATAATCGCTGGGAGAGGTAACTGGGGGTATTAGAAGCGATACTCAAAATCCAACCATTTCTTTTAAAAAGAGAGGGGGGAAACCAACCGTGCCAGTTTTGTTCTCGGCCTTGGGCAATGTTAGGATTTAATGTTCATAACTAACAGGTGAGATGGGCATCATCCCCCCATTTTCGCAAGTAACTAAGGAGACGGGCATTGGCTCGAAGGCAGGGGCGGAAAACGCACGTGTGTGTGTATTTCCCGGGTCCACGTTTTCCGTTACAGCTCCCTATTGTCGCTGGTGGTGGGGCTGGAAATGGACAGGAAAGCAGGGACGCTGTCCTGGGCTCCTCCCTGAAGGCTATGCCGAGTGGTCCTAGGAGGTGGGTGCCATTACCGTGCTGCTCTTACAGGCGAGGAAACTGAGGCATAAAGTGAGGGACGTGCCCAGGGTCACACAGCTGTGGGTAGAGCCTGGATCCAAACTCAAGCAGTCTGGCCCAGAGGCCACATTAGGTCTGGAGGAGTCCAAGGAGAGTCCTCAGCTTTGAAATCTCAGTGATGGGGGGACAGTTATTCTTCACAAAGGGAGGAGAGGCAGAGAACAAGGGCTTGTTAGGCAGAAGGAGGAGTTGGCTTTTGAGAGATTTGAGGTGCCTGTGGTAGATCTTGCTGTCCAGCAGGCAGTTAGAGCCTGGAGTCCTGAAGACAGCCTGAGGCTAGAGCATTTCCCAAACTTCCCTGACCACAGAATCTGTTTTTTCCTAATGGAACATTTTCTGAACTCTAATGTATGGCTTATCAATCAGATGTGCATGGTAATTTGTGACATAGCTCTCTTGCTGGGATTAAAGAAGACAGGACAAAAAGGTCTTGGACAAATTAATTATTGGAAGAAATCAAATTTTGACCTATATGTTCTGCAACATTTTATAACACAAAGAAATAAACAAATAAGGCAGAATGGTAATGGCTTTGGCATATATCCCTGTGGTGGTGGCTGTGGTGTTCGTGGCTCATGAGGTTTCTGCATGTCCTGTCCAAAGGAGGAAGATGTCAGCAGAAAAGGTTAGACAGCTAATGGAGTGGACCAAGAAAACAGTGATAAGATGAGTGATGCTGTCCATGTTCTATCATTTTGTACTGGAAACACCAAGAAACTACATAATTGTGATATTTACTACTCTCCAGAAGCTGAGATCATGTGTAATAAGCAAACATACTGCTGAGAATTTCAGATCTTGGCAAATTCCTGGCAATGCTCCATTGCGTTCACCAACGAGGTATTTTTTGCTATAGTGAATTATGGTGAAAGCCTTGTGTCTTTCAAATGCTCCAATTGGTGTCCAAGTTTCCTCCACTTTTCTGCTGAAAGGAAATTTACATCAGATGACGCTCATCATTTGGAAGAAAGGGGTGTCATAGCTGAGCAGATAGGCAAGTTGGTAGCCAAGGGAACTGAGGGAAGGTCAACATCACAATCAGCCTGTAAAGTATCACTGTCCCTTCAAGCTGGCTCTCATTGGTGAGCTTGCGTTTTTATTGAAATGGAATAGAAAAATGGATCTTTAACACAAGTCTGTGGGCAGTTTTACTTCTGTGCTTTGTGGTCATCTGGTCAAATGTGGATGCATATAAAAAGAGCTGGATATGCTCAAAGGGGTCCCAACACAAGACATATACGTTATATTCATGGATAGAGTTACTCTCAGTTTGTAACAGATGTATACATCATTACTCTGTTTAATACGTGCACTACTCAGGCACTGGTGCTCTTAGTTAAAGCTGCCACATCTTGAATGAACATTATCAAGAGGGAGATACTGGCATGGCTGGCATGTATCTGGTTGTAATAATCTTCACCTGGCTGTTCTCCCCCTTCAGAGTTAAAGAACACAAGTATCCACTCAATTTATCATGGATTAAGAAGGATCCTAGAGATACCGACGATGAAGTGAGAAGTTTTTAAAATGTGAAAAAAAAGTGAACCAGAAGAACTTTTTAAAGTGATTGAGATTTAGCCAAAGGAAACACGAAACGCCTTAGCAATAACAAGCCATTTTCTCTCAAAATCTGTGAACAATGGTGGTATGTATCATCTCTGTTCTCCATTTTCTCCTCCCAGTAAATGTCATAATGAGTAGCTGCCTTAATGAATGCCAATGATTACAATCCTCAGAGAGTGCAACCTTTATTGAGTTAGAACAATCTTTAGAAGTACTTTACTTAATACTGAGTCAGCTGATCTTACTCTAATATGCAAAATAATATCTTGATAAGGTATCCCCACATATAGCTACTGAAGGTAATTGTATTGCCTTTCCTGGAGGTGCATATTTGCCCAGCCTACTTAGTGTGTTGTCCTCTGAAGCCTAAGTATCTTTCTTTAGAGGGCACTTCCAATGCCTCGAGGCAAAAATACTATTTAGTCCTCCATCCCCGAGGTTTTCCTACTGAAATACCTTACTATGCTTATTGATCGTTTTAGCTATTACAAAAGAATTGAATACTAGATTATAATTTCTCCATGATTATTAACTACCTTATATCTGGAATATTTCACATAAAATTTTTCTAATTTTTCTTTCAAGTGGCCAATCTCTAGCAAAATAGTAGCTCCTATTTTGGTGTTGACTAGAGGCTGTTTTCTATCTAATTTAAATCTAACAGAAAAATAGATATAAAGACAACTGATAGGATGGATAAGAATTTCATTCACCCTATTCTGTTTAGGAGCATGCTAAAATATCAAGTTATCTCCAGTATGCAGAAATGCAAAATTGAACATCCTAATAGCTATTCCATTTCAGCCTTTCTTCCCTCTTAAGTGGAAACACAAAGTACACATTTGAAGAAGACTTTTGACATTTTTTTCCCTTTGTCTTTCTGCCATAAAGTTAAATCCCCAACAGCTTACTAGTGTGCTTGGCAATGACAGTAAAGATTTAAGTTGCAGTTTAACTATTAAATCAAATTCTGGCCTTCCCTCCAGAAATTGCTATTTTGGAAATGTGAGAACTGTGATTGTGAGAAATGTTTTTCAAGCAATACCAATTTAAGATCACATTAGAAGGTTTTTTGCTTTAACTTGGGACTTGCTTGGGCTCGGCCTCTCTCACTTTAGACATTTTCTGTTTGTTTGTACATTATTCCAGAGGAAAGTGCTTGACTCTGTCCTTTTTTTCCAGCTTTCTTTTCTGCTGGTCTTGCACTTGTCACAGGACAGATAAATTCATATAGAGATCCTCAAGGTTGAGACTCAGGCAAGGCTACATACATAGTTTCGCATCACACCTTAGAGAGAAGTAACTGCTGTTTCACGTACAGAGCTGCAGATGATTTGCCCTGGAGGTAGGAATGATATTATTCCCCCACTTGATTCCCCCTTCATGTCTTCAAAGCCCACTCTTCTTGGAAAAGAAAGAAGTTGCTCAGTTAAAAAGGAGAGTAGTTTCACTCCATTCAAAGTGAAGTGTTATACGTTTGTGCAGATACTCAAACTAGCATATCTAAAGGGCCTCCTAATGTAGACAGTAGTAATACTTTATTAAAGGTTTCAGCCCTGGCAAGTTCACTATGGATTCAGCGAGACTGAGAAAAGACAACAGAATATTCTTGGGGTAAAAGGGGTTACACCTGGCTTTACTCTGTGGCAGGACGTTGAACACTAGAACCATGTCTGCATCCAGCAGTCCTCAGGTCCATAATCCACCTCTGTCTCTGCCTCTACCCAGAGCACTGGGCAGAACTCTTTATATTGTGACTCAGTCAATAATACCTCATAACCTACAGGTGTGGAAGCATTAGCCTGCAGTAGGCCAATTACATCAAGCAGTTTAGGGTCAGGTGAGGATCCTGGCCATAGGAATTTCCATTTTCCTCACATAGGGCCTCTTAATGTATTTTAAAAAATAGTATTCAAGAGGATACCACAGATGACAAACTTGTATAATCTAAAATCTGTAACAATTAAAGTACAAAAATAAATTAGAAACATGAAACTCACAAAAAAATATATAAAGATGGTTAAACAAACTTAATTTCATAGTTGTGTAAAATACAAGTGAAAACCATCTGAATGATGGTGGTGATTGAAATCCTGTCTCATGCAGCATCAAAATATCCTTATGCTCTTTTTTTGGTTCTGGTTTTTGCAACATAATGTTCAAATTTCATGTAGCAAAATACATTACAGTAAAAAAAGAATAATACTGTACTTTAGCAGTTTCAAGTTCTTTGAGTTGGGCTATAAGCAAAAATTCTAAGAATGATTTGTTTCAGCTGAGAGTCAGACAGCATATTAGGCTTCATAATTCCAACCCACTAATACATGTTTTGTTTGTAAATAAAATTTCAGCCCAAGCATTATTCTTAAAGGAAAATGTTTCAGTAGAGAAAAATGCCACTTAATAAAGGCATTGCAAAGCTCTACGGACTGCAGAAATTTTAGAAGTAACAAGTGACAAAAGATAGGAAAACAACCATCTTTCTTCTACAGATAAAATTAAAGATTTCAGTCTCCTTTAAGACATAAACATTTTATCAAACATTGTAAAACTGATCACATCCTTTCCTGGTGTTGACAGATTACCTTAATTAATTTCCTAAAAGCATCTGCAAAGTATGCAAG